>NC_030821.1:48877036-49183933 GCF_001704415.2 Capra hircus
AAAGAAATAGAAGAAAACAACAGAATGGGAAAGACTAGATATCTTTTCAAGAAAATTAGAGATACCAAGGGAATATTTCATGCAAAGATGGGCTCAATAAAGGACAGAAATGGTATGGACCTAACAGAAGCAGAAGACTTAAGAAGAGGTGGCAAGAATGCACAGAACTATACAAAAAGGATCTTCACGACCCAGATAATCACGATGGTGTGATCACTCACTTAGAGCCAGACTTCCTGGAATGTGAAGTCAAGTGGGCCTTAGAAAGCATCACTACGAACAAAGCTAGTGGAGGTGATGGAATTCCAGTTGAGCTATTTCAAATCCTACAAGATGATGCTGTGAAAGTGCTGCACTCAATATGCCAGCAAATTTGGAAAATTCAACAGTGGCCAGAGGACTGGAAAAGGTCAGTTTTCATTCCAATCCCAAAGAAAGGCAATGCCAAAGAATGTTCAAACTATCACGCATTGCACTCATCTCACATGCTAGTAAAGTAATGCTCAAAATTCTCCAAGCCAGGCTTTAACAGTACGTGAATCATGAACTTCCAGATGTTCAAGCTGGTTTTAGAAAAGGCAGAGGAACCAGAGATTAAATTGCCAACATCCACTGGATCATCTAAAAAGAAAAAGAGTTCCAGAAAAACATCTATTTCTGCTTTATTGACTACGCCAAAGCCTTTGTGTGGAGCACAAGAAACTGTGGAAAATTCTTCAAGTATACCAGATACCAGACCACCTGACCTGTCTCTTGAGAAATCTGTATGCAGGTCAGGAAGCAAGAGTTAGAACTGGACATGGAATAACAGACTGGTTCCAAATAGGGAAAGGAGTACCTCAAGGCTGTATATTGTCACCCTGCTTTTTTAAACTTCTTTGCAGAGTACAGCATGAGAAATGCTGGGCTGGTTGAAGCACAAGCTGGAATCAAGATTGCCAGGAGAAATATCAATAACCTCAGGTATGTAGATGACACCACACTTGCACAATTGCACTCATCTCACAGGCTAGCAAAGTAATGCTCAAAATTCCCCAAGCCAGACTTCAACAATATGTGAACTGTGCTGCAGTCCATGGGGTCACAAAGAGTCTGACACGACTGAGTGACTGAACTGAACTGAGTGGAGAATAAATGAACTGCAAGATAGATCGGAAGAAAATATACAAATATCCACATTATAAAGAATGAAAATACCTAAAACAGCAGAAGAAACATTAAAATATAGTGAAAATGTCTGACTCTAGAAAGGTGAGAAACAATGTTTGAAAAGACAATTGCTTGAACTTTCTCAAATTATGTGCATATACGATATATAATTAATCTTTTTTGGCAATGAGGTCAGACTATATACTCTGTTCTGCACCTTAATTTTTTTTACTTAAATGTATGTGTGGATCTCATTCTTAGGTGAAATATAGAACTACCTCATTTATTAGATGGGGAAACAATGGAAACTGTCAGACTATTTTTTTGGGCTCCAAAATCACTGCAGATGGTGACTGCAGCCATGAAATTAAAAGACGCTTACTCCTTGGAAGAAAGTTTTGACCAACCTTGATCGCATATTCAAAAGCAGAGACATTACTTTGCCAACAAAGATCCATCTAGTCAAGGCTATGGTTTTTCCAGTGGTCATGTATGGATGTGAGAGTTGGACTGTGAAGAAAGCTGAGTGCCGAAGAACTGATGCTTTTGAAGTGTGGTGTTGGAGAAGACTCTTGAGAGTCCCTTGGACTGCAAGGAGATCCAACTAGTCCATCCTAAAGGAGGTTAGTCCTGGGTGTTCATTGGAAGGACTGATGCTGAAGCTGAAACTCCAATACTTTGGCCACCTCATGCGAAAAGTTGACTCATTGGAAAAGACTCTGATGCTGGGAGGGAATGGGGATGGGAGGAGGAGAAAGGGATGACAGAGGATGAGATGGCTGGATGGCATCACCGATTCAATGGACATGAGTTTGGGTGAACTCCGGGAGTTGGTGATGGACAGGGAGGCCTGGTGTGCTGTGATTCAAGGGTTGCAAAGAGTTGGACACAACTGAGTGACTGAACTGAACTGAACTGAGTATCCAGTTGTAAGTTAGAAGTGGTTTCTTAAATTCTAGGTATAGATGAGAAAATTGTTGTGATAGTTTTATTTAAAACCACTAACACTGTCAAATTCAGAACTCTGGAACATAGTTTTGCAGAAGGGCCCTTTCCCCTTTTGCACATCACACAATGCCCAGGTTAAGGATTCATACTAGAGCACAAGGAGGACCCAAGCTCTCTCTCTCTATGGATCTGTTAAAGCATAATTAGGACAGTGTAGGACTTAGAATTTAAGTTTTTAATCTCTGGCTTTGCACTTCGGGTCTTCTCTGCCTGCTCCTTCCCTGTCTAACAGTCTAAGAGGTAGATCATACTATCATTGAACATGACAATTTTGGAATTTTATTATGAATGGAACTTACCAGTCTTCTAACAAGTGAAGAAATGGAGGCCCAGAAAGATGAAATGTTTTGATCAGGATCACAGAATGAGTCAGTGATAAAGGCAAAAAAAAAAAAAGAGCAGCAGAGGATGAGATGGTTGGATGGCATCATCGACTCAATGGACATGCTGCTAAGTTGCCTCAGTCATGTCCAACTCTGCGCGACCCCATAGACATGAGTTTGAGCAAAATCCGGGAGATAGTGGAAGACAGAGGAGGCTGATGTGCTACAGTCCCTGGGGTCGCAAAGAATTGGACACAACCTAGGGACTGAACAACAACAACAATAATAGGTTTTGTGGCTAGAGGATCTCAGATTCTGATTCTAATTCACCTAGTGAACAGCAAAAGATCTTGAATAAGATATTTAATATTCTATAAGTGCTACGTTCTCACTTTCCTCAACAATTAAATAGAATCAGAGAATATATTAATATTAATATTTCACAGGGTTGTTTTGAAGCTTCAGGAATTTAAATTTTTTGCTATAGTGTCTGACAAAATGTTGAGCACTTAATAAAGGATTAGCATTATTATTATTATGATTATTCTTTTCATTAGGATACTTTTTGTTTCATGAGAAAACCCCTATTCAAACTAGTTTTATAATAGGAAATGCATCATCCTTTAAGAACTCCAGGAATTTAGTAGACACCGGTTATGCTGTGTCAGGATTCCACTCTGCTCCTCTGATGTTCTCTTGGTCCAACCTTTACTTTTATTTTATTATTCTTTAGTAAAGTATGTATTTGTTTATTTATTTAGCTGTGTCAGGTCTTAGTTGCAGCACACAGGATCTTTAGTTGAGTCAAGTGAACTCTTGGTTGTGGTATGTGAGGTCTAGTTCCCTAACCAGGAATTGAACCCAGGTCCCTTGCACTGGGACCACAGTGTTTAGCCACTGGACCACCAGGGAACTCCCAGCTTTGTTTATTACTTTGACCTCAGGATGGTTTCCCTCATGACTAGCATGCCTGGGAGCGCAGGAGAAATAAGTCTCCTTTTTTTCACTTTAAGAAAGAAGAAGAGAAGAAGTTCTCGTTAGGGTATATAAGTCTTTTTTATTAGTCTAATATAGCTAAAATGATATACCCACTCTTCTTCCTGTGACAGTTATTATAGTAAATCCATGTACATTAACTACCTTAAGTTCATGAGAATCTATTGTGGGATTTGGGAAAAGAATTGACTTTGCTTTAGCCAGTAAGGAAGAAAGAGAAAAAGAACAAAATTGGGAGACATAGGCAAAAATGAGGGATGGAAACCAGTGATTTTACTATGTGGTAGGCACATAGTAGGTGCTCAGCAAACAATCATAATTTCTCCCCTATTCTTATTCTCCAAATTCTTATCATTCACTAGAGTGTTTCTCATTTTCTTGTCTTTTCTAAAACTACTATTAAAGAATTACTATTTATCAGTATTTTTATATTAAAAATATTACATAGTCTCTAAAGGCAATTCATTCACTTTTTCACTCATTTATTTGTTCATGTTTTGGCCTTCAACAAATAATGAACACCTGCTATGTACAAAACAAGAGCTGCAAAACTATTTCAAATTATGCCATTTGAATACATGTGTAGTTTCCCAGTAAGATTACACTGATGTGATTGTATTAATTTTTTAATGTAGAATGCATTCAGTATGATTTATATCATTGTATTATCATTTTTCATAATCACAGATCATATTCTAAGTAAAAATAATTTAAATTATCATTAGTTTAAAGTTTTAGAGTAAATGTGTAGGAATGGAAAAGTGTCATTTTAAATAGATTAATATTTCAAATGAGTCCTTATTTATCTGATAAATTCATTTTATAAAACTTACATTTTTTTTGGTGAAGTTCTATGAAGACAATTGTGAGTTCTATGAAAGGTCTGGCAAAATTCTTTAAACATCAGTAGTAATAGAGTGATGTTTCTTGGCTTCATTTTGAAACATAAGCCTTTATATCATTCTGAAATGGAAATTGACAAAGAAAGGAAAAGAGGAATGCATCTGATTTTATTAAAATTACTTCTTCTAGTGAATGTCAATGAAATAGTCTTCCTTTTCTCATTTTTACTGGAATTTCAGGAAGTCACATTGATTTGGCAATATTTGATCTCATCATATGTACATATTTTAAATATTAGCCCTTTTTGGTGACTTTTTCATTTAGTGAGCTATAAAATTCCACTTTGTTTTTCTTTGGTCAAAATTAGATCTGTGAAATGTGTTGCTAATATAATTCTGATGACTCTGAAGGTGAGTTAAAAGAATGGAAAACAAAGTATTTAAGTTGATGGCTTGGGCTTTGTCAGGGAATTGTTGAGTTTTCTTTGGTATCTCCCATATATATAAGAGGCATACATGTTAATAAACTTCTTTCCTTTTTTTTTAAAAAAATAAAGGAAAAGTTGGAAAATATCAAATAATGATAGTTTACACTGATTTACCAATGACTGGCTGTTTTGTGTGTAAACATAAGCAGCCACTAATGTGACAGTTTGAAACACACACACACACACACACACACACACACACCCCATGAATGCTTTGTTGTGGGCTCACATCAACGGAAAGCCTGAGTCACAAAAGTAATGAAGCACAATGGAAACAATAGCTCTACCCCCCAACCAGTACATCTGTATTACTGGACTTCAAAGCTCATTATAGATGTTGAGGTATTTGATCATCCCATCTCTATACGGTAAGGCTATAATTCCCAACCAGAAACTGAGGAAAAGGGATTAAGTGATTTGTACAGACTTCAGGGAGCCATGCTAAATCCCGGAGATTTTGTAATAAGGAAAGAATTTTCTTTGCATACTTTCCTTGAAAGTGATCTAGGACTTAATTAAAATTATACACATTTTGAAATACATGAAATTCTAAATGCCAGTCGAGGCTGACCTTGACCTTGGTGGCTTGAATACATGCAGCATAAATCAATTGTATGGGTCATTTCTGAAAGGTTTTCAAGATTTCCCAGATGTTTCCTCCCTTAAAAATCTAAGGAGTTATTTTCATTTACTAACGTGTATAGGCAGACTAGATCTGGTAGATAGAGTGCCCGATGAACTATGGACAGAGGTTTGTGACATTGTACAAGAGATAGGGATCAAGACCATTCCCATGAAAAAGAAATGCAAAAAAGCAAAATGTCTGTCTGAGGAGGCCTTACAAATAGCTGTGAAAAAAGAGAAGTGAAAAGCAAAGGAGAAAAGGAAAGATACAAGCATCTGAATGCAGAGTTCCAAAGAATAACAAGAGATAAGAAAGCCTTCCTCAGTGATCAATGCAAAGAAATAGAGGAAAACAACAGAATGGGAAAGATTAGAGATCTCTTCAAGAAAATTAGAGACACCAAGGGAACATTTCATGCAAAGATGGGCTCAATAAAGGACAGAAATGGTATGGACCTAACAGAAGCAGGAGATATTAAGAAGAGGTGGCAAGAATACACAGAAGAATTATACAAAAAAGATCTTCATAACCCTGATAATCACGATGGTGTGATCACTCATCTAGAGCCAGACATCCTGGAATGTGAAGTCAAGTGGGCCTTAGAAAGCATCACTACGAACAAAGCTAGTGGAGGTGATTAAATTCCAGTTGAGCTATTTCAAATCCTGAAAGATGATGCTGTGAAAGTGCTGCACTCAATATGCCAGCAAATTTGGAAAACTCAGCAGTGGCCACAGGACTGGAAAAGGTCAATTTTCATTCCAATCCCAAAGAAAGGCGATGCCAAAGAATGCTCAAAGTATGGCACAATTGCACTCATCTTACACTCTAGTAAAGTAATGCTCAAAATTCTCCAAGCCAAGCTTCAGCAATACGTGAACAGTGAACTTCCAGATGTTCAAGCTGGTTTTAGAAAAGGCAGAGGAACCAGAGATCAAATTGCCAACATCCACTGGATCATCAAAAAAGCAAGAGAGTTCCAGAAAAACATCTACATCTGCTTTGTTAACTATGCCAAAGCCTTTGACTGTGTGGATCACAATAAACTGTGGAAAATTCTGAAAGAGATGGAAATACCAGACCACCTGACCTGCCTCTTGAGAAACTTGTATGCAGTTCAGGAAGCAACAGTTAGAACGGGACATTGAACAACAGACTGGTTCCAAATAGGAAAAGGAGTACATGAAGGCTGTATATTGTCACTCTGCTTATTTAACTTCTATGCAGAGTACATCATGAGAAACACTGGGCTGGAAGAAGCACAAGCTGGAATCAAGATTGCCGGGAGGAATATCAATAACCTCAGATATGCAGATGACACCACCCTTATGGCAGAAAGTGAAGAGGAACTAAAGAGGTTCTTGATGAAAGTGAAAGAGGAGAGTGAAAAAGTTGGCTTAAAGCTCAACATTCAGAAAACGAAGATCATGGCATCTGGTCCCATCACTTCATGGCAAATAGATGGGGAAACATTGGAACCAGTATCAGACTTTATTTTTTGGGGCTCCAAAATCACTGCAGATGGTGACTGCAGCCATGAAATCAAAAGACGCTTACTCCTTGGAAGAAAAGTTATGACCAACCTAGGTAGCATATTGAAAAGCAGAGACATTACTTTGCCAACAAAGGTCCGTCTAGTTAGGCTATGGTTTTTCCAGTGATCATGTATGCATGTGAGAGTTGGACTGTGAAGAAAGTTGAGTGCCGAAGAACTCATGCTTTTGAACTGTGGTGTTGGAGAAGACTCTTGAGAGTCCCTTGGACTGCAAGGAGATCCAGCCAGTCCATTCTAAAGGAAATCAGCCCTGGGATTTCTTTGGAGGGAAATATGCTAAAGTTGAAACTCCAGTACTTTGGCCACCTCATGTGAAGAGTTGACTCATTGGAAAAGATTCTGATGCTGGGAGGGACTGGGGGCAGGAGGAGAAGGGGACGACAGAGGATGATATGGCTGGATGGCATCACCGACTCGATGAACGTGAGTCTGAATGAACTCTGGGAATTGGTGATGGACAGGGAGGCCTGGTGTGCTGCAATTCATCGGTCGCAAAGAGTCGGAGACGACTGAGTGACTGAACTGAACTGATAGTCAGTTAATTGGGAAAACCTGTAAATGTCATTTTCACTGATTGCCTGAGTATGGGTGTACATACATGCTTGTATTAAAATATTATACAAGATAAAACAAACTATATTAGGAAAATAATAAGATAAGGTTATGTTCCAAGCAGGTGTGCCTGTTCTCTCAATGATATATCTCCTATGTGTTCTTGAATTCTTTAGGAAATAAAGTAGATTAAAATAGTTACCCCCCCCAAAAAAAAATAGTTTCCCAACTTTGTTGATTAATGAATTCCTATTGTAATATACAATCTCACAGACCTCTTTTATGAATTTTTGTAATCATTTTACCATTTTATGAAGTGATTTATAAAGAAACTATTCATATAAAAATTATACCTTCACATTATTAAAATTATTCTTTAAAGTTTATTTAATAGACTATTTAATACTATTCATAAAAAGAGGTAAATTTCAAAATTTCTCCATTTATTGAGTGACCCATGCTACTTAATGTAAATATGAAAGAAAAAGAATGAATTGTTAACAAACCATATGACATAATAAAAAACTCTGCACAATCACCCCAATATACTATTCATCAGACCCATATACTTTTCAAGAAGATTAATATATGCAAGTGTGGTATTTGTAAGCACAAATTATATATTGTGCACATGTGTCATTTTTATTACAATAAATGTAAAGTCAACTTAGACATATTAATCACTGTATTTACTCTTTTTAATCCTGCTTCTGAAGTACTAAAGGCAATTTGATGTAAAAAAAAAATTGCTTAGATGGATGCATTGTAAGAGTCTGATGAATAGTATATTGGGGTGACTGTGCAGAGTTTTTATTATTTTTATGGTTTTCATTAATGTTCTATATTTGAACACAGGTTCCTTATGGTTCTTATATTTATTCAGTAGTCCATTATGGGTATAAATTGAACTATATATGCCATGGATCAAGACAATAAAAACTTGCATCAATATCAGAAATTCCTTGGTAGCTAGTAGCACACAGGTGGGTGGAAAATCAAAACAGAGACTAAAACATAAGCAGGTTTTAGAATTTCCCTTCACTAGTTCACTATGTATTCTCACTCAGTATGTTCTGGTACTGTTAAATTATTCCCCCTTAAGGTAGAAATGATTTAAATATTTTTAATCTTGTTTCAGTCTTTTAAGAATATAAATCCCCTTGAACTCATTTCCAAGCTCCAGTGTTTCTCACATCTTCATTTACAGTACACAACTAAATGTTGGGAAGGTGATGAAAATGCACTGATCTTAGCTTGGTTATTCAGTATTTGGGCTACTTAAAGATAAAAGTTAACAGATAATTAATGAGAACATGCTATATAGCATAGGGAACTCTACTTAATACTCCATGGTGACCTGAAGGGAAAGGAAGTCCAAAACGAAGTGGATATATATATATGTATGCCTGATTCAGTAGAAACTAACACAACATACTCCAATAAAAGCAACTATACTCCAATAAAAATTAATTAAAAAAGAAAGAATTGCAAAGAAACTAAAAGTTATGTTAAAACAATAAAAATCCATTGATATCTCAAAAGCTTAATGATGGTGTAGAGCATAAGCTTGAGTCAAACAAAAAAGAGGAGAAAAGAAAAAGAAGACAATAGAAAATGAAAAATAAAAGTTAAATAGCAAAAACACACAGGAAAGGAAAATCAAACCCTGGTTAGATTACATTAGCTGTATCCAATATGATGTACTGTGGGCTTCTGCTCTGTGACATTTAACAGCATTGTTCATCATTAATGTTATTGATGGGCTTACGTAATCAGTACCAATCTCTGTATTGCAAGTTTCAAGAGGGAAGGAAAATTATCTGCTAAAAACTATTACTCTTGAGACTCAGCATGGACTCTGACACATAATAGGTGTTCAAATAAGTATATGTTGAAGGAGGAAGAAAGGGGAGAAAAAGCAGAAGGAAAGGAAGGAGAAAATAACAAACAAAAGGAAGAAAATAATGAATTATTATTAGAAGGGCTAATGAGACCAGTGTTCAATCAATTTATATGATTCAGCAAACATTTGTTCGATGTCTTTATGTAGAAATGCAAGTGGAAATGAGGATAGGATGGGGATTGACCCACACTGGTGGGTGTAGTGAGAAGATAAGTGAAGAAGTGGAGAATAAGATCACATAGCCCACTCCCCAAGTGAGTGTATGATCTGCTGCCTACCCTGCTCTCTCTCTCCAACTTATTTTTTCTCTGTTTTTTTCCCGTCACAGTAGATGTCACCACTTCATCCAAGTGTAGAAAATGCTTTTTGAGAAATCAACAGTACAGGGTGGTGAGAGACAGGGCAGTAACTTGGTGGAGATGTGGGAACATGAGAGGTTTGAGAGGGACTTTATTGCCACTTGGAAAGAGTGTTATTTTATCTGAACTTCATTCTAATATTATCAGATAAAACCAAAAGTAGTCATTGCAATTTCAGGTTCTGGGTTTGGAATGTAGGGCTAGTGTTCGGTAGAAGTTGATTCAGACAAGTGTGTTGGCTATTTGATATGTTTATTGATTCATCTATGTACTCATTCAGAAGCAATTCTTTAATAGCTCTGTTCAAAGCACTAACTTAAGATGCTAAATTTCAATGATTATATTAATATAAGCACTAAAATGGATAATATAATAAATACACTAATGGAATTATTTTTTGCATGATCCAGAAATAAATTAGTGTGTGCCTACATACATGTTCAGTTGTGTCTGACTCTTTGCGACCCCATGGATTGTAGCCCACCAGGCCCCTCTGTTTATGCAGTTCTCCAGGTAAGATTGCTGAAGTGGGTTGCCGTTTCCTACTCCAGGGAATCTTCCCAACCCAGGGATCAAACTCATGTCTCCTGCTCTCCTGCATTGGTAGGCGAGTTCTTCACCACTGAGCCACCAGGGAAGTAGAAATTGCAGTAATGAAACTAAATTTAAAATACATGCTTCTCAGAGATATCGTCAGAGGTTAGAATCTGGTCTTTGGTCTCAAGAAAATTATAAAGTAGGAGAGAGATATGAAATATATGCAAAATTCAAAAGTATCTTGAAATGTAAGTCCTATAAAAGGTGTATCAAAAAGTGATTTGACAGCTTAGTCATTCACTGATAATTTGAGAGATAGAGGGTACCCACTCCTTCTAATTTATAATTTTCTTGAGACTAAAGATCAGTTCCTAACCTCTGACTCTATCCCTGAGAAGTATTGGTAAAGAATCGGCCTGCAATGTGGGAGACTGAGGTTTGAATCCTGGGTTGGGAAGACACCCTGAAGAAGGGCATGGCAACGCACTCTAGTATTATTGCCTGGAGAATCTCATGGACAGAGGAGCCTGGTGGGCTACAGTCCACAGGATCGCAAAGAGTCAGACACAATACAAGCGATTTAGCATACATTATGGCAGAGTACCATGTCAGTGGAAGGGGGAATTCCCAGCCCCACTATAACTGGGTCAGGTCCGTCTGTTGCTGGAGGCCTCTGCTAATGGGCTGCATCTTTTCCATCACCTGTGCTTCTCCCATGGAGACATGGAACCCATCTTTCAAGGGCACAGAAACCCAAGAACAGGTGGGAGGTCAGACACATCTCTTGCCGTGCAGCAATGAATTGTTAGCAAGCCTCTTGTTTCCTGAAATGCTAAGATGAGAAGCAAACAAAAGGTCAGGTTCTAAGGCTTAATGAGCATCCAGGTGGGAGCATAACCAGATCCCTGTTACAGGCATTTCAGCCTCTACCAGAGATTCCCTTCAGTGCTCTGCCTCCCTCTGAGGAAAGACAATCTCATCTCATGAACTTTGCAGTTCCGTAAGGCTGATGACTCAGATGATCATTTTTTCTGTCCTAGTTCTTTCTTTAGATTGGCTGGGGTGGGGAAGGAGGAATAGGAGGGGTGGGGTAGTGATGTTTGATCCTGGTCGGGTGGATTTCACCACTTTTTAGTAAAGGTGGTATTGGGGGAGCTTGTCTGGACTCAGTTGCAGTGGTTCTGATTCAAACGCTGGTATTCTTTTCATATTTTTTCCTTATAGGTTGTTAAAAAATATTGAGTATAGTTCCCTGTGCTATACAGTAGGTCCTTGCTGGTTATCTATTTTATATATAGTAGTGTATATATGTTAATTATGAACTCCCAATTAATCCTTTCCCTCTTTCCCCTTTGGCAACCATAAATTTGTTTTCTATGTCCACGGGTTTATTTCTGTTCTGTATATAAGTTCATTTGTATCATTTTTTAAGAATCCATGTAAAAGCAATATCATATGATATTCATTTTTCCCTATGTGGCTTACTTCACTTGTTATGATAATCTTTTGGTTCATCCATGTTGCTGAAAATGACATTATTTCACTCTTTTTTATGTCTGAGAAGTATGTCTATATATATATGTGTGTGTGTGTGTGTGTGTGTCTTTATTCATTCATCTGTCAATGGACACTTAGGTTGCTTCCATGTCTTGGTTATTTTAAGTAATGCAGCTATGAACATTGGAGTGCATGTATCTTTTCAAATTTTCTATTTGAAATTTGTAATTTGTTTATCTTAGAAAGGGAATAACTAGATTTTTAAAAACTAGAACTTAGTTGAAACTTTTCCTTTTAAATGGTTTATAATAATTACAGGGATTAATATATTTGTTCTTCGTTTTATAGTCACGTGGGAAATTACCCTTGTGTGACAAAACCTTGAAATATATGAACCAGGCATATTCAGACTATTTCAATGGTCATGGGACAGAGACGCTCACAGGCCAAATTAAAATGCTCAAATTATGCTCAAATTAAAATCGTTTAAGAATGCACAGGAGAAGTAAGGAGAAAAAGAAGGGAAGATTAATACAAAACAAGATGCAAGCAGGATGGAAGGGCCATTGCCTGATTTCTGCTGTTTTCTCTCAGACTCATATGTCTTCCTGGCTGATGGTGTGGTTCTGAAGAAGACCAGCAACTCAAACATCCTGGGAGATGGTGAAGGACAGGGAAGCCTGGCATACTGCAGTCCATGTGGTCACAAAGAATTGGACTGAGCGACTGAACAGCAATAACAGGGTCAACACTCACTTGCTGTATCCTAGAGAAGCTGGGAAATATGCCCGGTCCTTGCTGTGATTTGCCAGTTAGCCTCTGAAACTCTAGGTTTTACCTGAATTTCTTGAACAAAGTACATATAGGGCCAGAATGAGACCATGATGGGTGTTACCAATAGGTGACCAACTTATAGATGGCAGGGCTATCAGCATAGAGGTGGCATGATCTATAATTATTCTGTAGTCTTTCCATTCCTTTCTATCAAGTAATATTCTTGTCTGTTCCATAATACGTTCCATTAATTTTATGTACCTTTAATTTGTCTGGAGCTTCCCTGATGCCTGGTGGCTCAAATGGTAAAGAATCTGTTTGCAGTGCAGGAGACCCATGTTTGATCCCTGGGTCAGGAAGAACCCCTGGAGAAGGGAACGGCAATCCACTCCAGTACTCCTGCCTGGAAAATCCCATGGACAGAGGAGCCTGATGAGCTCCAGTCCATGGAGTCAGAAAGGGTCTTAGAAGTTACTAACTTACTTTACATATAATAAATCTTGTATATGCTGCTCATGTCTCTCAAGCTTCCTGCTTACTCATTATAGACAACTACTACACCCTGTAAATTTCATCTATGTCTCATAAACTGCTTGCTTAATGTCTGTGCTTCATCCTTCTAACAGTTTTATTTATCCTATTTATTTTGTTTTCTATAGCAAAGTTGAATATTCAGAAGGTGGTAGAGATATCTACAATACCAAAGTCTCAAGTTATAAGTTCATTCTAATTTTTTGGCCACCAAAAATAGAGATAAAATTTAAGATTTTATAAAACAAGTTCTGTATCTTATTATTACAGTTTTTTTAGAAAAATAAAAATCTTAGGAATCTGAAGAACTCATTGAATTCTCAGAGAAAATGTAAAAAATCACAAGGACATCAAGTTAAGATGAAAAGTACCATTTTATTATTCTGTTTTTCACAAATGAAGTACTGGATGGGTGCTTCCAGGGTGGAGAGAGGAGTGGGTATGGTTTAATTATGCTTCCGGGTCTGATCGTTCAGAGAGAAAATACACTGTGACATCACTGTGACTAAGAAAATTGTAAGTCACACACAGCCAAGAGGTTAAGAGAGGTTAAACTGAAGAGTTCCCGCTTCACCCTGTCCTTTTAAAGACCAGCTCACTCAAATCCACAACCACAGTATTTGTTTTTGAATACTTGATTCGTACAACTGAATATCTTTAACTTCTATATACCTGAAATTCGACCAAAAACTTCTGGGAATTCTTTCCATATTGTTAACATTCTTAACCAGTGAACATGTCCACAACAAAAAAAAGGAAAATAAGCTTAGCCTCTGAAATGTTTCTCTGCTTTTCAGTGTTTGGTGTCCCCCACCTCTGGCATTCCCCAGATGATAGCAAGAAGCAAAAATCAAGCCTCGTGGTGTGACAGATGGCGCATACTACTTGCAAAAAGTAGTTAAGGGTAATTGTCCAGTTACGAGGGAGGGGAGTTGTGGGTAGCAGAAGGAGCCAAAATTGCTCAGCCTAAGGAAATGACGTTGAGTGTAAGATTCAGCTGGCCTGGTTTGCTGCTGTTTGTCTGGTTACAGAATCTCGTGCCAGGCACTTAGATGCACTAGGGTAGCTGTTTGTGCTGTTTTTAAACAACCCTTGAGGAAGTGAATAGATTCAATGTTATTATCTCGAGTTTGGTTCCCAATGAGAGAAAAAGGGAGTAAAAGAATGTGAGAAAGGAACAAATATGTCCAAAAGGCATATATTAGGAAACCACTTTCACGGACTAACCTATGGTTTCATGTCACTGAATACTGCTGTTGTTGTTTAGTCACTAAGTCGTGTCCGCTCTTTTGCCAGGCTCCTCTGCCCATGGGATTCTCCAGGCAAGGACACTGGAGTGGGTTGCCATGTCCTTCTCCAGTGGGTCTTCCTAACCCAGGGATCAAACTCGTGTATCCTGCACTGGCGGGTGGATTTTTGACCTGTGAGCCACTAGGGAAGCCTCATTAAATATTACATGCAATGAATGTTAACACTAGAGCAAATCACACTGGACTGCCAGAGCCAAAGCATTTCCGCTTAGAGGTGACACTCATATTGCTCTGTGAAAGGAAGATGCAAAAATCAGCACACTTACAGAGGCTGTGATTTTGGATCTAGGGCCAGAGGTATGACAAACGTATGTTCATGGATATTAGAATTTAAAAAACATATTGCTTTTTTTGCTGAAAATGCCAGGGCAAAAATAATAAAAGCATGTATTAAAATAAATTGGAACTTACTACTCTGGCCTGGTGACCTGATATTTGCAAATGTACCACATTTTTAATTCCAAAGAGAAAAAAGAAAAGTGCTTTGGGAAACTTTTGTAATAACTCTCAACTTTAGAGTAACAGGTGTACAAAAACACCTGAATATTGGAATTATAGTAGATATTTGTATTTGTGCTTGTTCAGTCTCCAAGTCATGCCTGACACTTTGTGACCCCATGCGCTGCAGTGCAAATAGGTACAATGTCTGAGAGTATACTCACAATTAAGGTATTAGATTCAATAATAGGTGTTTTTGCAAGTTACATATAAATCCTAGTGGAATCCCTAATAATCTGGTGGTGTATGGAAAATTCATGCATGTGTGCGTGAATGCTAGTTTGCCAAATCATGTTTGACTGTGACCCCATGGGCTGTAATCCACCAGACGCCTCTGTCCGTGGGATTTCCCAGGCAAGAACCCTGGAGTGGGATGCCATTTCCTTCTCCAGGGCATAAGCCAGTCTTAACAGAGACAGAGTCTAGGAGGTGAGCTAAGGACAGTTAATTCCAAGAGGTCACCAGTGCTGGATCTGAACCTGATGTTGGTTACTTGGTGTTAATATTCCAGTTGGCCACAGAACTCTGTTTTATTTATTTCCCTCAGCAAAATGGTGAGACCAACGTCTCACATATGGAAACATTTCCATATGGCAAGCAAGAATGAGATTTCAAAAATAATGTCATATGGAATATGCAATTCCAACTGACAGTACTAGATAATTTTTCATATAGCAAAAATAATAGTCAGTGAAGTTTGCATTGCTTTTCTTTTCCTCCTCAAACCCATTTCTTTAAAAAGTGCCTTCTGAATCCATTTGACATAATGAGGTCCTTTTAAAAATATTGATCCTTCTCCTTCACAATCTTGGTCTACTCTAAAAAAAGTTAAGAAGTGTTGGATTCCATAAAGTTCAATAGCATGAGCCTCTATCAAAAAAAGAAAAAGGACTTCTGAAATAACTTTTATACCATCTGATAAGGTTTATTTTAAATTTTGATATAATAAATGTATTTTTAGCAAACCAATTTCTATATACATAAGGTAGCAGAGTTATCTTAAATCTAGAAAATCTGATTGACTATTTGCATGATTTTAGTATTCTTTTATTCTTTTACCTTTTCAAGCAAGAACAAAAAAATAGAAAAGAATTTTTTCCCCTTCATGGCTTCAAAATTTCCAGAAATGTTAAATCTCTCTTTAAGATGTCACTGATGTAGTTTGCAGTTATCTATAAGACTTGGAATTTTCCTGCAATAAGGAAAACTTGGCAGGCTGGTAAGTTTTGAGATTCTGGATGAAAAGATTTATATTCACTTGTAGGAGAGGATTGTGTTCATTTTATAATTGTTTCAATTATTTAATTTTTAAACATTCAATTCCAAACTGCTTTCTTTTACAGCATTCAATCTTGGCAGATAGTCACTTCGATTAACATCACCAAGTGGCCCCTATTGCTTACACAATATTCCTTTGAAACTCTTGTGTTCAGCCTTTAATAACTGTGTTGCATAGCAATGAAAACCATTGTTCAGCTAAAACACTTTGGCCCTCATATCACTAATGGGGGAAATAAAAGCTCCATCCTGTTTTTAATTAGTGTTTGGCGATATAGCACATGACTATAAAAATGCTTATTTTATTGAATCATATAAAATTTGTGCCACATTTGTGAATGCAAGCACAGTGCCACACTGTAGTAGGTACATGGAAATAAAATATGACTTAAGTCTACGTCTGTGAAAATGAGGGGAATTTGACAAAGAGAAATTGAGAACTTGCTCAATGAATACAAACAGAATAGAAAAAAAAATCAAGTGGACCACATATGGAGTTATGGTTTTTTTTTTTTTTTAAAAGAGTATCAAGAGGACAATATTTTGCATTAACCCTCCAACTCTCCACTGTGAAACAGCCCATAGGGTGGGTTTTAGAGATTTGTGGCAAATAGGTACAATCTCACAAACGACAGGCTACATCATTTCAAAATCAAAGTCTCTCCAGAAAGAAAGATATAATCAGCCCCTCTCCATGGGATACCATTTTCAGTAATAAAGGGAAAATAATCAGTGAAGCAACCAGTTAGTTGAAGTGAAATAGGGAGGGAATAATTATCAGTTCGTAATCGCTGCGACCATTACCCTCGACTCCAGGCTCCTCTTGTGCGGGGCTCCTGCACCTGGCACTCATGCTCACAGGCAGCTGACATGACACAGAGGCCAGGCCCTAATGGCCTGCTGCCCAGTCCTCCACGCCGGTCGCCATCAATGGCTGCAGATGTCAGTGAAGAACGATCACTCTGAGGTAGCCTCCTTCAGTCATAATCCCGGAGTCCTTGTAGCAGCCAGCGGCTTGAGCTCTTTCAACATAAAGGACAGGCTTGAATGAAGGGTCTTGGGAAATCTTTGATAAGCCGGGTTCTTAGATGTTCTAAGCAGATTGTGAAAATGATTTACGACAAAAGGCCAGGTTAATTTATAAAGAATTTAAAAAAACCAACAACAAAAACATTAAATTTATGTTATGCTGCTTCTGATAGTTTCTATAAATTGATAAGCAGGTCTGAAGTTGATTTTTGAATTTTCAATACATATGCACAAGCTGGCTAGACTATCACTGGTTCTTATTAAGTTATTTAAAAGGAAAACCAAAAGAGGGCTTTAAATCAGGTGCATTCAATAAAACTCTATTTGAGTTGGCACAGAGGCAGTTGTGTATGTTTTCTAGTGGAGCTAGTGATGCAAGTTTATCACCATATTACCAAAATGCTATTTTGCTTCCATAAAACCTCCATTATAATTTCTACCAAGGATCATTACAGTATATGCATAGTTGATGAATTAACTTGCTGTTAAGAGGCAAGTAATACAGCCATTAGATTTACTGTATTTTAATAGTGATTTATGCTTGTTGATTAGCCATGACTTTTCAGGAGGAGGAAAGGGAGTTCAAAGCAGGCTCCTTAGGGCAGGATAAGTGCTCCATTTAAACTAATAGATTAAACATGTTTATTACCATTATTGATATTGTCCAGCCGAGACAAGAAACAATTCTCAATGAAGAAGGCAATTAACATACCGTTTTAAGGGCCAAATGATTGTTCTCTCTTTAGGATTCTGACGGAAAGGAAATACTTTCTTCATCGTTCATGGAATGTTTCTGAAATTTGGTTTAAGCTGGAATCATTGACTCTTTAAAAATTTTGTTTATTTATTTGGCCGTGTCAGGTCTTAGTTGTGGCACACGAGATCTTTGTTGCAGTGTGAAGGCTTCTCTCTGGTTGTGGTGCACGGGCTCAGTGGTTGCTCCATTGCAAGTGGAAATCTTAGTTCTCCATCCAGGGATCAAACCCACGTCACCCGGCATTGGAGGGCAGATTCTTAACCACTGGATCACCAGGGAAGTCCCTTATTGATTGTTTGTTGTAGGCCTTTAGGCCCTTTCATGCTATTTGTCTTCCTCTGGAGAAACACTTGTCCTCACTGGAATTTGTTAATGTTATTTGGGTTGGCCACTAGGAGCTGGCAAGAGGCAAAGTGGACTGCATGAAATGTGACTATTCAAAGAAAGGCATCATGCTTTCCTTAGCATACACTCCAAACCCTGGACCAACAAAATAACATATACAATGAGCTGGGCTCTAGGCATAGCTCAGATCATTTTTTTTTTTTCTTTGATGTGGACCATTTTTAAAGAATTCACTGAGTTTGTTACAATATTGCTTTTGTTTTATGCTTTGGTTTTTGGTTGCAAGGCATGCAGGATCTCAGCTGCCTGACCAGGGATTGAACCTGCACCCCCTGCATTGGAAGGCAGTCTTAACCACTGGACCACCAGGAAAGTCCCACTCAGATCATTCTTATTCCAAACAAGATGAATTCTGTATTCTAGAGTATACATGTTCACGTTCTGGCGAGACTAGTTTATCTAAGTCCAATGTCTTCCTAATAGAATAGGATAGCTGAGACCCACAGGATGTTAATTCTGTAGAGTAAATACTATTTTTAATGCCAACAACTTCCCTCCTCTGACACTTTTTTGGGAGACAGTGGCTATGGTATTCTCTTCTGGCATCTCTGAGAGGGTATGCAAGCACTGTATCCCCAGATATACACTCCTCATGTCTATTTCTGAGATAATGAAATAAAGCTAGGTCTAAAAATTGTGTTCATTATTTGGGAAAGATTGTTATGAGGTTTTAATTAGAAGTTATGTGCATTGAGAGATTTATGGCTGTGAATTCCCCATACACATGGTTTTCATTGTATTGGCAGTGAACCAATAACTTTTATGTGATTCCTGTCGCCCACCCCTCCCTCTGCCCTCTGTGAAATTGAAATCATATTAGAGGTCACCCAGGTTTTTGAAAGAAAAGTGGACATTTATAGAGTATCTTGAAACAGGAATCCTTCTGTTTAAGAAATAAACCAGAAATATCATAGAAAAAGATGAGCTAAATTATTCTTTGTCACATAAGTGTGGGAAAATAAAAACTGTCTGAAACTTGGGCTTGTTCTAACAATAGTACTTTTTCTTTTGGAAATGAATATTTTGTAGGAAAAAATAGCTTAATCAACTCAGCATTGGGTTGATGGTCAAAGATTAATTAATAAGCCCCAGTTATTTCTCCATCATATTATATATCATCACATAAAAAATCTGTGCAAAAACATAGCTATTGTCCGCTATAACACACACACACACATGCCCCATTTGGATTGCTGCTTTATAACATGGCCTAGGTTATGAAATAACTCATGTTTTCCCTTGGTGAAAATTATGACTATTATGTATTGTTAAGCAATCTTCATATTAGAAGCTGTAATTCTAAAATCTCCTTTAGTTCCCTTGGGTGGGCGTCTGAATCCATTACCCTCAAAACCAGAAGTAAGAGCTGGGTAGAAGTGACACTTGAATTTTTTGGACAGAAGGACCCTTTCAACATGGAGAGTCTTTATTTCCATATTATACTTATTATACTTTTAGTAGCCACTGATTGAGAAAATAAAATTTGCTAAAATAATATGAATGAATTCAGTAGTGCATCAAATAAATTGATAATTATAATAGGTCCAACCAGTCCATCCTAAAGGAAATCAGTCCTGAATGTTCATTGGAAGAACTGATGCTGAAGCTGAAACTCCAGTACTTGGGCCACCTGATGCGAAGAACTGACTCACTTGAAAAGACCCTGATGCTGGGAAAGATTGAAGGTGGGAGGAGAAGGGGACGACAGAGGATGAGGTGGTTGGATAGCATCACTGACTCAATGGAGATGAGTTTGAGTAAACTCCGGGAGTTGGTGATGGACAGTGAGGCCTGGCATGCTGCAGTCCATGGGGTCCCAAAGAGTTGCACACCACTGAGCAACTGAACTGAACTGTATATGTATATATATATATATATATATATACACAGTTTTGCTTACAAATGTATCTTTTTTGGGGTTTCCCAGGTGGTGCTAGTGGTAAAGAACCCACCTGCTAGTGCAGAAGACATCAGAAACTCTGGTTTGATCCCTGGGCTGGGAATATACCCTGGAGAAGGAAATGGCAACCCACTCCAGTATTCTTGCCTGGGGAATCTATGGACAGAAGAGCCTGGCGAGTTACAGTCTAAGAGTTCACAGAGTTGGATAAGACTGAGCAACTGAGTATGCAAACATCACAGTATGGCAATAGTCAGCCAATGCTCAGTTTTTCCTGAGCTGGTGATCTCCTAAATGAGTGATCTGAGGTTGTTTTTTTTTTTCTTCCCTGATAGCTATCTTCCTTTTAGCTCTTTTGCTACTTATTAGTGCACTCTGAATGGAGACATACAGAAGCCAAAATGAAACTCAAAACACTGCCACTCATTGAATACCATCCCCACCAAAATGATCAAAGAAAGTAAAAGATTATAAGTTCTAGTAAAAATAAACTTCCCCCCAATTACCTATGGACTTGAGTCATCTATGCTGCTTATTTTAGCTGTGGACACAAATAAATGCTGCTGCTGCTGCTGCTGCTAAGTCGCTTCAGTCATGTCTGACTCTGTGAGACCCCATAGATGGCAGCCCACTAGGCTCCCCTGTCCCTGGAATTCTCCAGGCAAGAACACTGGAGTGGGTTGCCATTGCCTTCTCTGACAAATAAATGATTCATCTGTAAAAGATGTAAATTTGCAATTCATGTCTTTTACGTTGTGGTGTTGTTCAGTCAGTTAGTTGTGTCTGACTCTACGACTCCACGGACTGCAACACGCCAGGCTTCCCTGTCCTTCACTATCTCCGGGAACTTGCTCAAACTCATGTCCATTGAGTTGGTGATGTCATCCAACCATCTCATCCTCTATCACCCCCTTCTCCTCTTGCCCTCAGTCTTTCCCAATAGCCGCATCTGTTACATAGGATTTCTTATTTTAGATACTCCAACCTCTTTCCAGACCCTCTTCAGCTAGGATTCTGGATGTCATTCAGATTTACCAGTCAGTTGCTCAGATGTCCTCAAGTTGGAAGCAAGCAGCACCTATATTTCCACTGTTTCTGCTATTTTCTCTAAGATGACCCTAATGGCATAGACTGTGTTTGTTTCCTTTTTGGCAGCTTCGTGACTATAGAAATAGTGGTGTGGGCCTACAAATTTCCCATTTTTCAATTGGCTTCTTGATCATAGGGGCCAGCTTCTCCCTTTGTGGCATAATTCTGTGGAGTATTTATCTATCTAGACCTATGTTTCTTTGACCTTTCCAGCAATTCCATAAGTCGTTGAAAAACCATTGATCAGTCTTTCAATAAGCTGTTAGTAAACTAGCTAGAATAGATTCTGAAACAGACTGAAACAGGTGGGATGTTTGGCTGGCTGATGTAAGGAAATAAACTTCTTATAGTGTTCTGAAAACATAATAATATTAACATAGGATTATATGTAGTGTTCAGAAAATGGATTTTAATGTTAGCTTCTAGATAATATTAGCCTCCACATCATTTTATAGAGGCTCATGGTCATTTAGAATCTGTGATGGGGTTGACTCCAAGAACTAGTTCTCCAGAGTGAAAAAACCTGACTTGTTTTCAGGTAACACTGTGGCCTGCAATTTCTGGTCCCCCTTGGAGCTAGACATGGATGTGTGACTAAGTGCCCTATATTTACAGATATAAATGGAAGTTGTTTTGTGTGTCCTCTGGGAAATAATTTTTAAAAATAGCTTTCTTGCAGTTACCCGAAAGTATAGAGCCAACTGGATGTGCTAACAGATTTGTTATTGGGTGTGAGAAATGGATAAGAACCAAGAAAATTACATGGATTTGGGTCAGGGCTACTACAGGGATAGATATGTTATCAACTGAAATGGGGAAGGCTGTGGATGGAGGTTTGGAGAAACATCAGTTCAGTTTTGAACATGTTGAGTTAGAGATGTATATTTGAGATCCAGGTGGAGATAGCAAGTAGGCAATTTGATAAATAAGCCTGGAGTTCAAGGGAGAGTTTTGGGCTGGGTGCTGGGGTATTTTTGAGAGTCTTTAGCATTTCGATGCTAGTTAAACCAAAGAAATTGAGTGAGATCATTATGAGACTGAGTGTTAACAGTGGAGAAGAACTAGCAGAGAGTCCTGGGAATTACAACATTAGAGGCAGGGAGGAGAAACTAACTAAGGAGACACATAGTGGAGAAAATAATGACCTTGGAGGAAAGCCCAGAGAATATGGTGTCCTGAAACCAACTAGAGAGAGAAAGAAGGAGTGATGATCTGGGTCAGATGTTGCTGAGGCTGCCTAAGATGAATACTGAGCTTCGGCCATTGGATTTACCAATGCCAAGGTGAGAGGTGATATGACAAGACCAATTTAGGCAGAATGGTGGGGATAAAATCCTGGTCAGAGTGAGCTTACATTACACAGATCCCAACTTTGCTTCATGGGTTTTCTACTGATTTGTGTCTATCTGAAATGTGGGAGCTTAGAGAGAGGGTACAGATGAACCTTTTTTCAGGGCAGGAATAGAGACGCAGACATTGGGAATGGACACATGGACACAGTGTGGGAGAAGGGGAGGGTGGGATGAATTGGGAGAGTAGGATTGACATATATACACATTGGCTACCATGTGTAAAATAGAGAGCTAGTGAGGGCCTGCTGGATGGCACAGGGAGCTCAGCTCAGCGCTCTATGATGGCCTAGAGGGGTGGGATTTTTTTTTAGGGAGGTAGTGGGAGGAAGATTCAAGAGGGAGGGGATATATGTATATATATATAGCTGATTCACTTTGTTAAACAGCAGAAACTAACACAACACTGTAAATCAATTATACTCCAATAAAAAAGAAAATTAAGATGGAAGAAAGATAGTGTGGGAAGGCTTCATAGGCCAGTAATTCCTGTGTTCCCCTTCTGTGTGTGTTTGCATTATATTTATCTGTTATGGTTGTTTTTGTATGAAAATCTGCTATTGCACAGGACACTGTTTCACAGCATTTACCTTTCTATTTTGTCCAATTCAACCTTACTAGATAACCACTTTATCTATTTCCATTTAAAATGAAGAATCTAGGATGCAAAGCCTTGTCTAAGCTCATACAGCTCACAAGGGGCAGAGCTAACATTTGAGCCCAGGGAGTTTGTCTCCTGAAACCCAATATGCTAAATTCCACTCTTGGAGACATCTCTGACATGAATATGATACATTCCCAGTGACCAGAGGAGAGCGGAAGTTAGTAGGGATATAGCAGTAAACAGATAATGACAATAAGAAATTTCAGCTGGAGCATCTGAATCAGCCTTGGGTGTTCTAACTAGTCTTTCTCTAGAAGGAGGAGATGACCTGGGTCCTGAAGAACAAGTAACAATTAGTCAAAGAGGGCACCATGAAGGAAGTGCCTTCCAGTAGGAGCAGTCAACAATGGAAAGCCCAGGTATATCAGAGGATAGGGCACATTCAACAAAGGTCTTATTAGCAAAGATCTCATACACTCTTTTAAAGATTCTAGATGTTATCTTGAGAGAAATGGAGAAGCATTAAAGTATTTAAGTAGGAGAATGATGTGTTCAGATTTGTAGAGCAGAAAGATCACTCTCAACCGCTTTTGGGTAGAATATTGTAGTTTACTGCAGCCCAATGTTTTGCCTACAACTAGACTTAGCAGCAGCAGCGGAGGAATCAAACATACAAAAAAACTTTTCGAAGATAACAGAGAGATGAAGAAGCAACAAGCAACGGATGGGTTGGTATTTCTGAGGGAGGGGTCCCTCTGCAATTGGATGGTGATGCCAGGCATTTTCTTTCTGGAAAACTTTTGCTAGTTCTAGGTCATGTAGGAGTATGCTACTGAGAGAAAGGGGAGGCATTTCAGCTTTTGCCATTCTTATCGGGTGGATATGATAGACTGGAAAATTTAAGTCCCAAATGCGTGGGGATATATAAAAGAGGCTCAGAAACTTGGCAAGTAGCTTCCAAAAGATAGAGTGAAATCTTCCCTAATCTGGTGGAGCTTAAGAAATGAAGCCAAGCTCATAGGCGTGGGCTGGCCTCAAACACGTACGATGCTCTTCCTTTAACAAATGTGCCTGATTCTGAAGCTGTGGGAATAGAAAGGTATAGAGCCATGATGTTTAAAGACGGTGGGAGGGAGGGGGTGCTGCAGGGCACGTGATTAGCATATACACAATTCTCAGATTGGTTGACATTAAGGTAAAATTTTGAGCATCACCAATCTTGTGGTTTGTCTACAAACCTGCAGCCAGCAGTTTTCATCTGGTGGGGGTCTGCTCCCTGTAAAAACAATTTAGGAATGTGGGTCAGACCTTTATCTATATCTCTCAGGGAACTGGGCCTTCGGGGACTCTGCTACATGTGTGGCTGGTTTATAAACTAAATTGTTACCAGTTTCCCAGCCCAACAGCTATTTGTTTCTACATCTTCATGTTTCCTAATCACTAACTCTTGATCCAGCCTTTGGAAACTCAAGGGAGGCCTGGGAGATTAAAGCAAAAGCTGTTGACTTCAAAGGACAGGGCACAGAGCTTGTATACAAGTTCAGTTATCTGGAGAAGATGTCAGGGCTTTGCTCCAAAATCCCGAAGGTCTGAGCTGTGATCCACCCATAGGGGCTTGTCAACACCACACCGCAGCATTCCTATCTGCTCCTGACACTCCCTGCCCCATGGGTCTCCTGAACCACATGACCCAAAGGGTGGGGTGGCTGGAACAGCAGCCTGGACCCGTTGCAGAGCCCTCTCTTAGCCTGGGCCCCACTCAAAACTAGCAGCTTTGGGGTCACTCACTAGTGGGTCAGAGCAACACGCTGAATGAGGAAAATGGTACCCCTCAAATCCCAAGAGACCCCATAGGTTTTGCGCCTCTTCCTTGATTGTAGGACAGGCCAGATACAAAACCTGATCTTTCACTGTGAAAGGACTGTTTGGGGAATTCCCCAAACAGTGGTTAAGACTCCACTTTGTAATGCAGGGGATGTGGGTTTGATCCCTGGTCAGGGAACTGAGATCCCCCACGCTACAGAGCAATTAAGCATACTTGCCACAACTAAGACTTGATATAGCCAAATAAACAAATAAAACTTTTTTTTTTTAAGGCCCTCTTGACAAATCCTGTACCATTGGACCCCTAGAAATTTCACAGAGGTAGACATCCTCTGAATTTTAGTTAGATTTATTTTCACCCTCTGACACATGAATGTGTCTTACCAGCAAGCATAGAGTAGTTGTTACTTCTCACTCACTGGGTCCAACCAGCACCATGTCATCAATACAATGAAGCAGCATGGTGCCTTGTGGAGGGGAGTGGTGATTGACAGCCCTGTGATCTGTTTTGATGTAAGGCAGGAGAGCTGGTATACCCCTGAAATAGGGCAGTGAAGATGTATTTCTTGTTAGCTGAGAGCAAACTGCTTCTGGTGGGTCTTTTCCACAAATATGGGGAAAAGGGTCTGCATCTTTCAAATGTCTACCATCCCTTCAGGGATACAGAATTGCTCTTGATTTACTATTTTTGTAAGTATAAGCAGTTCTAATGGTTTCCCCTAGGCATTTGCCACTATAATAGCCCTGACTCCACAGGTCAGGGAACCCATGTGGGGATTCTGTTAGCAGCTAAGTATGTTAGCTCCAATTCTACTTTCTGGAGCAGGGAAATAACCACAGGATGGGTAGGGTCCCACTGGGCACACTGTGAGAAGGACTTGAGTGAAAACTCCATTGGTCATCTGACCTCCAGAAGCTCATATTCTGATTGAAGAACCACTGTCTCCTGGTATAAGTGTAGTTCAGAGCTAGTACCTAGTAGTCCAATAAAGGTCTGATTATTTTCACTTTCCCAAAGTACCCTGGCAAGAGGTTATAGGTTTCTTTGGGGAAGGCTAGAAGAATGATTAATACAGTAAATTTTGGGTAATAAGGGGTTCTGGGTCTGTAAACTGGCTCAAGTCTGGGGATTGGCTGAGGAGCTGTTGACTCTTTGATTGGGATTGTGTTAAATCCATAGATTGATGTGGAAAAACTGACATCTGGATAATACCGAATCTTCCGACCCATGACCATGAAATAGCTTTCAATTTAGTTAGTTCTTCTTTGATTTTTTTAATCAGAGTTTTATTGTTTTCATTTAGATTTATACATATTTTGTTAAATTTATACTTAAATGTTTCATTTTGAGGGACTAATGTGTTTGTATTTGTAATTTCAAATTCTACTTGTTTATTGCTGATTGCTAGCAAAGAAATATACTTTTTAATATTAACTTTGTATCTTGAAACCTTACTGTAATCACTTATTAGTTCCAGGAGATTCAGTTGATTCTTTTGGATATTTCTACATAGACAATCATATCAACCATGGGCAAAAACTTTATTTTTTCTTTCCCAATCTGTGTACCTTTTATTTCCTTTACTTTTCTTATTTTCTTAGCTTGAATTTCCAGTATGATGTTGAAAGGAGAGGTAGAGAGGACCTCCTTGCTTTGTTCTGATCTTAATGGAAAAGCTTTTAGTTTCTCAGTGGAAACCTTTTAAATGAAAGAATATTAACTGCAGCTGAGATATTTATAAAACCTTATCTGAGATGTGTCAAGATTTCCCAGAGACCTTAGAGGATGTTTCAATCCCCACTTCCCAGGTGGAGCTAGTGGTAAAGAACCTGTCTGTCAATGCAGAAGACATAAGAAACACGGGTTTGATTCCTGGGTTGGGAAGATCCCCTGGAGAGGGAATGGTAACCCACTCCAGTATTCTTTCTTGGAGAACCCCATTGACAGAGAAGCTTGGAAGGCTATGGTCCATAGGGTTGCAAATAGTCAGACACGGCTGAAGCAACGTAGCGTGCGCACATAAGTTACTCTGCATAAAAAATTACCAATCCTTGGCACTTCATCCCCTTAATTTTTAAGGACTGAAATGGAAAGCAGAGAACAATGCCATTTGACTTCCTAAGGAAATAAAAAAATTTCTCTTCTTTACCATTGTGAAAAATTATAAAATAAACATATTAAAACTGATACCTCTCTGGGTAATTAGGAAGCAGGCACCTGTGTCTTAGCAAAGTCAATGTCAAATGTGAACACACTGTCATCAGCCACAGAAATACCTCAAAACTGGGGCTGCCCAGAGTTAGGAATGCTTCTTGTCACAACTGTTAAAAATTAACATTTTAAATTTAAAATTAATAGGAGCAAGGGGTGATGAAACTTTCGTATACATCACCATTCAAAAGACCTTTTTGTTTTCTTGGATGATTCATGATATTTTCCTAAGAAGAGAGCAGTAGTAGGGGAGATTTAATGAGAAGAAGACTTGTTTGCTCTGGTAAAGTCCCATTTACAAAGGATAAAAATTCACTTTGGAATAAAGTGAAGCCATTCAGGGAGTTGAGTGCAAGCCACAATGGCCAGAAAACTATCAACTGGTTACACAAAGCAGCTGGAAGGGAGCTCTGGGTTCAGTTTACACAGATTTGCTACTCAATAGCACTGCTCTAAGATATGATAACTCTACTTATGATAAATATTTAGCTATTTTAGCTATTAATCTTATAAACACTGTAAGTTCTTAATTTGAGCATGTGTTGTGTTGTTCTTATTCTTAGCAAGCAATCTTGGTTCATATAAAGGCTTTTGAAAATCTAAGCACATATGTAGATTTCCGCAATAAATAAGAGCTTCCCAGGTGACTCAGTGGTAAAGAATCTGCCTGCAATGCAGGAGACACAGGAGATGTAGGTTTGATCCCTGGGTCGGGAGGATCCCCTGGAGGGAAATGGCACCCGACTCCAGTATTCTTGCCTGGAGAATCCCATGGACAGAGAACCCTGGCAGGCTATAGTGTGTGGGATTGCCAAAAACTGAATGCAACTGAGCACGCACATGCAGTTAGGACTTCTGTAATTGTCAGTTTTAATGGAAACCACAGAAAGAAACTTGAAATATGTGAAAGATCTGTTAAGTAACTTACATTTTTGAAGCACTGTGCAAAGGATTATAAGAGAAACAGTAAAAAGTATAATAAAGTAAGCTTGCTGTATATTTGATGTGATAAGCTACAAACATGGACCAACACATAAGCATTTATTATACAAACATTTCAATGCAAAGGAATCTCATAAGGCAATGCATTGTTTATTATTCATCAATTAAGTTGCTTAATAAATAATTACCAGAGGAGTTCAAAGATGAAGGTGGTCAGCAAGTTTTGACAGTGGAGGAACAACTTGGTGTTGAAGGATAGGTAACATTTGGGTAGACAGGATAATGAGATGATGACAGTAGATGATGCAAATAGCTTTAACTTTGGAATCAGAAAACTCTGGATTTTCTATTCATTTTCAGAGTTCATCTCTTCTGTAAAATCTTGAAAATTAAAAAAAAAATTTTTCACATTCCGTTTCATTAATTACAAAATATTGGCCATATTCTCCATGTTGTGTGATACATCCTTGCAGCCTGTCTTACACCCAACAGTTTGTACCTCCAACTCCTCAACCCCTGTATTGCTGCCCCTTCCCCTTCTCCCCACTGGTAGCCACTAGTTTGTTCCTGAATCTGTGAGTCTGCTCTATGAAGTCTTTATTAACATCTCCCTCCCTCGTACTCCCACCAGGTATAAAGGACTCCCCCTACCCATCTCCTAGCAGTCTCACCAGCCATTGTATGTGCATCAGCTACAACACCTTTTAGCATTTTCAAAAACGTGTCATTCTGTTGCTTCTTTGCTCTGTTACCTTGAGCAAGTAAACAGACCTTTCAGTCTTAGTTTCTTTATTGTAAAATAGAGATTCTTACCACTGGGGGTTGTTTGGAAAGTTACATAGAATGGTGTGTAAAAAGTAACTAAGGCAGTATAAAGTCCGTACAAAATCTCCACAAATGTTATATTTCTGTCCTTTGATATGGAGAGGGAAAGACAGCAGCCTGTGTTGGGGCAAGCAAGAGGAACAGACACACTAGGTCTCCGTGGAGGTCCATGGGGGTAAGCGGAAGTTCGTACCCATACGGTACATTTCTAATTCCTAAAATCAGTGCCTTTCTTTTTTACTCCCTTTAGACTAATCAACATCAAAAAAAGAAAAGGAAAGTTACACCAAATGGGCTCAAATCAGCCTTCAAAAAAATTCCTATTCAATTTCTTAGCAGATTAAATCAAAAGTAAAAGAAAAATTATTACCACTCTTTTCTGTGTAAAGTCGACAACTGACTTTTTTAGAGTTAAAAGAACCAGATATTCATTTTTTCTTTACTGTAAGTTTTACCATTTGTAAATGTAATCTTGAAAAAAGAAAATAAAATGCAATAGTTTGGGAATCTGAAAACATTGGGGAAAACAATTTTTTTATGTTTAGAAGAGTAACCAAAAATGTTTAAGTTTCATTTTTTACTAATTTTGATCATCTTACTTCAAACCACTTAAATTTCATGTTTAGCTTCGTTGAATTCTGTGCGAAAATTTTGTTTCTGGCCAGGGATGCTCATGAATGAAAAATAGTTACTAGATACATTTATAGGTATGAAAACCATAAAGTAGCATAAGGAATGCTCTGTTCAGGTCTGGTCAATGTAGACATTGTAAAGAGGAAATATGCAGTGAGCAACTGAAATTTCTATTGCTCGGAGCCCACAGATATCCTGTAGGCAGGAAAACATCAGTTGATATTTGTTCAGAAGCCACTGTATACTTGAAACTTCACTTGTTATGTTCACTCTTTATCCAAAAAAAAAAAAAAAAAGAGCAGGGAAAAAGAAAAGAAGAAGCATATTGCCTTTTTTCCATGCTGAAAGCTCAAATAGTTCATGCTGTCAGTTGCAAAGATGGTAGGTGGGTACAACCTCTTGAGGAGAAGCTGTGATTTAAAGGATCTAAAATGAGCACATTGACACAGTTAGGCCACCTCTAAGTCTTTAACCATTTTCTTTGGGTGAAAATCCATCCTTTTTCTCAAAGACCACACCGTGGTGATACACTTTGACCTACAGTGATTAAATACATGTGCTTATACACAAACCGGACAACGAAGTTTTTCTTTCATCTACCATGAAACCTTCCAGCAATGAAATAAAAAGTAGTCACTAAAAAAAAAAAACCCACAAAAAGCAAAACCAGAACTTCATTAAGACCTATTGTTCCCTCTTGGAGAGTCTAAGAGTCTAAGCCAAGGGCCCTTGCCTTTTTTATTTCCCTAAAAAGGATTGCAGTCAAGATGATAACTTTGCAACGGATTTAATCTGTAATCTCCATGGTATGGAGAAAGGGAGAGATTTGATTTGGTTGTTAATTATAAGAGCATATTCACAAGTGGTACATGTCAATCAATATTTCTAGTGGGTTTAAAACATCCACATGAAAATTCACTTAGAGAACTCCCAGATTTTGCCTAAAAGTATACACATCAATAAACTTAAAAAAAATCATTTTCTTGTGGGATTGCTACACCCCTTGAAGCAGCTCAAGTCTGACTCTTTGCAACCTCATGGATGTCAAAAAAAAAAAAAAAAAAGCCTCTGCCAGGCTGCTGTGTCCATGGAATTCTCCAGTCAAGAATACTGGAGTGCGTTGCCATTTCCTTCTCCAGGGGAACTTCCTGACCCAGAGATTGAACCTGGGTCTCCCGCATTGCTGGCAAACCTCCTATATATAATAAATATCACAGAGAGGCAGTATACGGCTTAATGAATATGGTCAACAATATTGTAATAACTCTGTGTTGAGACAGATGGTTATTAGACTTATCATGGTAATCATTTCATGATGTGTGCAAATACTGAATCACTATGCAGTACACTGGGAACTAACATAATATTGCACAGAAACTATATTTCAATTAAAAAAATTTAAAACTAAATATATATGGGTCACAGAGTTTACAGAAGCGTGAAAACTGGCATCTGAAAAATGCTTCTCCCCTTATCTCTTTACAGTTTTAATAAGCCACTAAATGTTAATAAAATATGGTTATCTCAAAATATACTTTTCAAAAGACATATTCTGTGTCAGTTAAAGCATTGAGCCCACGAGCACTTTAGAGAGATTTATCTGAGTTTTATAGTTAAAAGAAAAAAGGCCATTCTTATCAGTTCTGCACCTGTAATGAGAAAGGCCTTTGTTCTGCAAAAAGCCACAGTCTGAGGCACAGAGATGGTTTACAGCCAAGGATGCTGTGGGTCCAGCCACGTTTGCGGGCTGCCAGGTGCCCCAAAGCTCCATGTGGCAATAGCAGATAGACTCTTTCCCTCTGTGGGAATTCCAGGAGGAGTGAAACCTACCTCAAGTAGGCTTAGGAAAAAACAGTTTAAAAAAAAACAAAACAAAACAAAACAAATCACAACCAGATTAATACAGAAAACACAAAGGAGAAAAGTCACAGGCTCTGGCTCATTTCCCTGAGGTAATAGAGGGGAAATTTCTGGGGAGATCAGGTTTCATTTTTGTGTAATTATACACCTCATTGAATTTAATTATTTTGTAGTTAAATTCCTAAAAGACAAATATCTCTCCAGTTATCTACCTTCTTTTGCTTTCTGGTGTAATCACATTTTTCTGAATGGTTTGCATGAGAAAGTGGGTTTTTGGTAATGTTTGCAATGAGAGCTCTTTTTGCAAAGAGTTTTCACTGTCTATTCTTTAGCTAAGCTCATTTTACATGAAAAATTAATAATTGGCTAAGGCTCTTTATTTGAAAACCACGAGTCCTTATTCTCATGTCATCCAACTTTCCAAGGCTACTGTGAAAACTTTTCAAGATCTGATCATTAGGCCGTTTGAAGGGTCAGCTCCTGCCTGGGCCTCCCCACTGGGCTGGCTGCGTACTGGAAAGGAGATGAGGTTTTGAAAGATTTATCTCAGAGGCCGGAGATTTCAACCCGATGTCAGACATTCTGTAACTTTTCTCCGTGTGGGTTTGACAACGTCGTCTGTCTAAATTAGGTCCAGAGTAGATTGTTGCCAAGTGTGGTCATGGGAAGAAGGTTGGTGGAGAGACCTGCTTTCTCTCTAAGTCTTGCTCTGCTGTTAATTTGTTACTTGACTCATACTGTCATTCAATATTTATTCAACCTTTGTGAAGGCTGACTGGTGGTATATGGTTGGTTTTCTTCTTCAGTGTCGGGAAGAAGTGTAGCATAGTACTTTGAAGGTCTCTGGACTCAGATAGCCCCAGTTTTGTGACTAATGTGTACCTGTGCATTTGCTTTCTTTCTCCAGGCCTCAGTTTCCTTATTTATAAAAGGGAGATAATTTATATTTCACATATTTGATTGGGATGCAGAAGAGACACTTCCCAGGTGATGCTGGTGGTAAAGAACCTGCCTGGCAATGCAGGAGACATAAGAGACATGGATTTGATCCCTGGGTAGGGAAGATCCCCTGGAGGAGGTTATGGCAACCCACTCCAGTATTCTTGCCTGGAGAATCCCATGGACAGAGGAGCCTAGTGGGCTACAGTCCTTGGGGTCTCAAAGTGTCGGACACGACTGTAGTGACTTAGTGTGCAGCTATGCACAGAAGAGACACTGAAGGCAAAGTGCCTGCAAAAACACCTGGCCATCTGTAAGTGTCCTTCAAATAGCAGCTGTTACTGTCACACTGAAAAGGAGAAGCTGGTAGGGGCAGTGGATTCTCACTGAAACGAGAATCAGAAGCTCTGAGTTGAGTCCTTGGTTAACCACTTGGCCTTGGGCAAGAAACGTAAACTTTTTCAGCTGGAGGACATATCTGAGCAGAGAAGACAGGGGGTCTTGCCGGTCTCAGGGTCATTTAGAGGATTAAAATAAACGAGTGTGAAAGTACTGCCTTTAGTCTCTCTCCACTCCCCATCGCTCAGTACCTAGAAGGAATGTTGCACAACACACTTTTGGTCTCACTTAACATTAGTCAAGGGCTTTCAGTTTCCTCCAGAGTTAAGTCCCTGGCATTTATGAGCATGGCATTCTGAGCTGGGCTCCCCAGTCTTTCTTCGGCTATAGTCACCGTCCCATTCCACATTTCCGTCGTCTCTATCAATAACCTCTAACCACATGGAACAAAAGCCCGTTTCCTCGATCACACTTTGCCTTTGTACAGACTATTCCTTCTACTTAAATGTTGTGTGTTAACACATATATGTGGAATCTAGAGAAGTGGTATAGAGATCTTATTTGCAAAACAGAAATAGAGATACAGACATAGAAACAAAAATATGGACACCAAAGAGGGAAAGAGGGGGTGGTTGGATGGATTGGGATTGATATTTATACACTATTAATTCTATGTATAAAGTAGATAACTAATGAGAGCATAGTATATAGTACAGGGAACTCTACTCAGTGCTCTGTGGTGATCTAAATGGGAAGGAAATCCAAAACATAGGGGATATGTGTATACATACAGCTGATTCACTTTGTTGTACAGTAGAAACTAGCATAACATTGTAAAGCAACTATACTCCAATAAAAAATTTAAAAAATAGAATAAGCATCTTATGTGTAATGAAAAAAATGTAAAATATTGTAATTACAATTGGTGATGGACAGGGAAGCCTGATGTGCTGCAGTCCATGGGGTTGCAAAGAGTCGGACATGACTGAGCGGCCAAACTGAACTGATAAAATAAATGTATTTGCTATTAAAAATGATGCCTTCACTCTGGAACAAATAAATGGCCTTTGGTTTTTATCAACACATCTATTTTCTTAAGCATAAGGCAGTGTTTTATTCACCTTTGCATCCCAAGAGGCTGGGACAATGCCTGACATGTCTTTGGCATTCAATAAATTATTTTTAAACAAAGAAAAGAAGGAAAGAAAATGTTAAAGCCATTATTTTTTAATTCATGTTTACTGTAACAGGCAAACCCATAATTTTTTAAGTTAAAAAAGGAAAAGACCATAGGCATTTGGAACACATTGCTCCAAAGAGTCAGTCTGAGTTGAGCTGGCACTCCAGGCAAGAGGGATCTCTCAGCTACTTTCAACAATTGTAATTTCAGTATTTCTTGGTATTAAAACAACAAAGAGGCCAACCTTTCCTTTCTTCTAGTTCACATCAATAATACAGAGTTCTTCCTAAGGAAAAGTAATTAACTAATTCAAAAATGTGATCCATATAATGATTTGATTTGGTTTGAGTCTTCATAGAAAAATGAAAACTGGTCTGTATAGGAATTAAAAACAAATCCTAGTCAGGTGTCCTAAAATTTCAACATACATGACTAAAAAGTAATTACTAACTCAAGGCAGAAAAAAAAGATATGGCAGGAGGGGAGGAAAATGGATAGATATAAGAGAAAAAAAAAGACTTGGGAGCTTTGAAACTCTCAGTACAGTGGGCAATTCTATCTAGGACGATTTCTTGACTTCATGAAATATCACTAAGTTTGGGGGTAAGTTTGCTTTAGAACTCTTTCTAGTTCCCTTTCTTATCTTTTCAACATCCAAGTATCTAAGTGTTTTTGGTGTTGGTCTCTTCACACTACCTTGGTCTCAACTGGTCTGTGAGCCTGTGAAGTGACTCAGGGCTCTAATTTTTCCTTCTTTCTGCATTACAACCCCATGGTCTTTCAGAAGCTCTCAGCTAAAGCAAATCCACTCTAGGGTGCAGCCCTCCTTGGGGGTTTCACATTTGAAAAGAGGTCAGCAAGGTAACAAAAATGCATTTCTAAGGAATAGAATTTCAAGAGCTCTGAGAAAGAGAAGTATAAAATCTGATGTTTCTGGAGGAAGTCAGTGTTAGCCTTGGAAGTCATCTCAGTTCCTCATCATTCAGTCAGTTCTCAGCCAGGGGTTGTGGCTGTTGGTTTTTCGCATCACTTGAAATGGAAGGGTCTGGAGAAAATAGTGCTGCTGAGGCAAGAGCTGGTAGCAGATGATTACATATATGTGATAAAAAATGGGATCACACCAGTGAAGGCTGTGTCATTGAAACTTACTTAGTGTTGGCATCTAAGCTTTTCATCTACAGTTGTAAATAATGTTCCCTGAAGTCCATTTTTGTTTGTTTTTAATTTATTTTTTTATTGAAGAATAATTACCTTACAGAATTTTGTTGTTTTCTGTCAAACCTCAATAGGAATCAGCCATAGGTATACATATATCCCCTCCCTTTTGAACCTCCCTCCCATCTCCCTCCCCATCCCACCCCTCTAGGTTGATACAGAGCCTCTGTTTGAGTTTCCTGAGCTATACAGCAAATTCCTGTATGTTTCCATGTCATTCTTTCCATACATCTCACCTTCCCCTCCCTTCTCCCCATGTCCACAAGTCTATTTTCTATGTCTGTTTATCTGTTGCTGCCCTGTAAATAAGTTCTTCAGTACCATTTTTCTAGATTCTGTATATATGTGTTAGAATACGATATTTATCTTTCTCTTTCTGACTCACTTCACTCTGTGTAACAGCTTCTAGGTTCATTGCCTCATCAGAACTGACTCAAATGCATTCCTTTTTATGGCTGAGTGATATTCCATTGTGTATATGTACCACAACTTCTTTATCCATTCATCTGTTGATGGACATCTAGGTTGCTACCTTGTTCTAGCTATTGTAAATAGTGTTGCAATGAACAATGGGATACATGTGTCTTTTTCAATTTTGGTTTCCTCAGGGTATATGCCTAGGAGTGGGATTGCTGGGTTATGGTGGTTTCATTCCTAGTCTTTTAAGGAATCTCCATACTGTCTTTCCATAGTGGCTCTATCAATTTACATTCCCCAAAACAGTGCAAAAGCACTCCCTTTTTGCCACACCCCCTCCAGCATTTATTGTTTGTAGACTTTCTGATGATGGCCATTCTGATTGGTGTGAGGTGATATCTCATAGTTTTGATTTGCATTTCTTTAATAATGAGTGATGCTGAACATCTTTTCATGTGTTTGTTAACCATCTGCATGTTTTCTTTGGAGAAATGTTTGTTTAGGTCTTTCCCCCACTTTTTGATTAGGTTGTTTGTTTTTCTAGCATTGAGTTGTATGAGCTCTTATATATTTTGGAAATTGATCCTTTGTCAGTTATTTCATTTGCTATTATTTTCTCCCATTCTGAGGGTTGTCTTTTCACCTTGCTTATAGTTTCCTTTGCTATGAAAAAGCTTTTAAATTTAATCAGGTCCCACTTGTTTATTTTTGTTTTTATTTCTGTTACTCTAGGAGGTGGGTCATAGAGGATCTTGCTTTGGTTTATGTCATCAAGTGTTCTGCCTATGTTTTCCTCTAAGGGTTTTATAGTTTCTGGTCTTATGTTTAGGTATTTAATCCATTTTGAGTTTATCTTTGTGTGTGGTGTTAGGAAGTATTCTACTTTCATTCTTTTACATGTAGCTGTCCAGTTTTCCCAACACCATTTATTGAAGAGGCAGTCTTTGCCCCATTGTATATTCTTGCCTCCTTTGTCAAAAATAAGGTATCCATAGGTGCATGGGTTTATTTCTGAGCTTTCTATCTTGTTCCATTGGTCTATATTTCTGTTTTTGTGCCATTACCATACTCTCTTGATGACTGTAGCTTTGTAGTATAATCTGAAGTCAGAAAGGTTGATTCCTCCAACTCATGCTTCTTTCTTAAGACTGCTTTGGCTATTCGGGGTCATTTGTGTTTCCATATGAATTGTGAAATTTTTTATTCTAGTTCTGTGAAAAGTGCCATTGGTAGTTTGATAGGGATTGCATTTAATCTGTAGTTTGAGTTTGGTAGTATAGTCATTTTCACAATATTGATTCTTCCCACCCAGGAACATGGAATATCTCTCCATCTTTTTATGTCATCTTTGATTTCTTTCATTAGTATCTTATAATTTTCTGTGTACAGTTCTTTTGTCTCTTTAGGTAAGTTTATTCCTAGAAATTTAATTATATTTGTTGCAATGGTGAATGGGATTGATTCCTTACTTTCTCTTTCTGATTTTTCATTGTTAGTACACAGAAATGCAAGTGATTTCTGTGTATTGATTTTGTATTCTGCGACTTTGCTAAATTCATTGATTAGCTCTAGTAATTTTCTGATACTATCTTTAGGATTTTCTATGTACAGTATCATGTCATCTCAAATAGTGAGAGCTTTACTTCTTTTCCGATCTGGATTCCTTTTACTTCTTTTTCTTCTCTGGTTGCTGTAGCTAGGACTTCCAAAACTATGTTGAATAATAGTGGTGAAAGTGGACACCCTTGTCTTATTCCTGATCTCAGGGGGAATTCTTTCAGTTTTTCACCATTGAGAATAATATTTGCTGTAAGGTTATCATATATGGCCTTTGCTATGTTGAGGTAGGTTCCTTCTATGCCCATTTTTTGAAGAGTTTTAATCCTAAATGGGTGCTGAATTTTGTCAAAGGCTTTTTCTGCATCTATTGAGATTATCATATGGTTTTTCTCTTTCAATTTGTTAATATGGTGTTTCACATTGATTGATTTGTGCATATTGAAGAAATCTTGCATCCCTGGAATAAACCCAACTTGATCATGGTGTATGAGCTTTTTGATGTGTTGCTGAATTTTGGTTTTGGTATCAGGGTGATGGTAGTCTCATAGAATGAGTTTGGAAGTGTTCCTTCCTCTGCAATTTTTTGAAAGAGTTTTAGAAGGAGAGGCATTAGCTCTTCTCTAAATGTTTGATAGAATTCTCCTGTGAAGCCATCTGGTCCTGGGCTTTTGTTTCTTGGGAGATTTTTGATCACAGCTTCAATTTCAGTGCTTGCATTGGGGTTGTTCATAATTTCTATTTCTTCCTGGTTCTGTCTTGGAAGATTGAACTTTTCTAAGAATCTGTCCATTTCTTCTAGGTTATCCATCTTATTGCCATATAGTTGTTCATAATAGTCTCTTATAATCCTTTGTATTTTTGCATTGTCTGTTGTAACCTCTCCTTTTTTATTTCTGATTTTATTGATTTGATTATTCTCTTTTTTTCTTGCTGCTGCTGCTGCTGCTAAGTCTGGCTAAAGGTTTGTGAATTTTATCTTCTCAAAGAACCAGTTTTTAGTTTTATTAATCTTTACTATTGTTTCTTTCATTTCTTTTTCATTTATTTATGCTTGGATCTTTATGATTTCTTTCCTTCTACTAATTTTTTTTTTTTTTTTTTTGTTCTTTTTCCAGTTGTTCTAGGTATAGAGTTAGCTTGTCTATTTGATGTTTTTCTTGCATCTTGAGGTAGGATTGAATTGCTATAAGCATCTCTCTTAGAACTGCTTTTGCTGCATCCCATAGGTTTTGAGTTGTTGTGTTTCATTGCCATTTGTTTCTAGAAACTTTTTTACTTCCCTTTTGATTTCTTCAGTAACCTGTTGGTTATTTAGAAACATGCTGTTTAACCTCCATGTGTTTTTATTTCTTACAGTTTTTTTTTTTTTCTTGTAATTGATGCCTAGTCTCATAGTGTTGTGGTTGGAGAAGGTGCTTGATATGATTTTAATTTTCTTAAATTTGCTGAAGTTTGATTTGTGACCTAAGATGTGGTCTACCCTTGAGAGTGTTCCATGTACACTTGAGAAGAAGTTGTATTCTTCTGCATTTGGATGGAATGTCCTGAAGATATCAATGAGATCCATCTCATCTAATGTATCATTTAAGACTTGTGTTTCCTTTTAATTTTCTGTTTTGATGATCTGTCCGTTGGTGTGAGTGGGGTGTTAAAGTCTCCTACTATTATTGTGTTACTGTCATTTTCTCCTTTTATGGCTGTTAGTGTTTGTCTTATGTATTGAGGTGCTGCTATGTTGAGTGCATAGATGTTTACAATTGTTATGTCTCCCTCTTGGATTGATCCCTTGATCATTATGTAGTGTCCTTCCTTATCTCTTGTAATATTCTTTATTTTAAGGTCTATTTTGTCTGATATGAAGATTGCTACTCCAGCTTTCTTTTGCTTCCCATTTGCATGGAATATATTTTTCCATCCTCTCACTTTCAGCCTATATGTGTCTTTAGGTCTGAAGTGGGTTCCTTGTAGACAGTATATATATGGGTCTTGTTTTTGTATCCATTCAGCCAGTCTGTGTCTTTTGGTTGGAGCGTTTAATCCATTTACATTTAAAGTAATTATTGACATATATGTTCCTATTGCCATTTTCTTAATTGTTTGGGGTTGATTTTGCAGATCTTTTTTCTTCTTTTGTATTTCTTGACTGTACAACTCCCTTTAACATTTGTCGTAAAGCTGGTTTGGTGGTACTGAATTCTCTTAACTTTTGCTTGTCTGAAAAGCTTTTTATTTCTCTGTCAGGTTTGAATGAGATCCTTGCTGGGTACAATAATCTTGGTTGTAGATTTTTCACTTTCAGTACTTTAAATATATCTTGCCATTCCCTTCTGGCCTGCAGAGTTTCTGCTGAAGGATCAGCTGTTAAGCGTATGGAGTTTCCCTTATATGTTACTTGTTGCTTCTCCCTAGCTGTTTTTAGTATTCTTTCTTTGTGTTTAGTCTTTGCTAGTTTGATTAGTATGTGTCTTGGCATGTTTCTCCTTGGGTTTATCTTGTACGGCACTCTTTGTACCTCTGGGATTTGATTGACTATTTCTTTTTCCACGTTGGGAAAATTTTCAACTATAATCTCTTCAAAAATTTTCTCATACCCTTTCTTTTCCTCTCCTTCTTCTGGGACCCCTATAATTTGAATGTTGATGTGTTTGATATGGTCCCAGAGGTCTCTGAGACTATCCTCAGTTCTTTTCATTCTTTTTACTTTATTCGGCTCTTCAGAAGTTATTTCCACCATTTTAACTTCCAGCTCACTGATTCTTCTGCCTTAGATATTCTGCTATTGATTCCTTCTAGAGTATTTTTAATTTCAGTAATTGTGTTGTTTGTCTCTGCATGTTTATTCTTTAATTCTCCTAGGTCTTTGTTAATTGATTCTTGCATTTTCTCCATTTTGTTTTTAAGGTTTTTGATCATCTTTGCTATCATTATTCTGAATTCTTTTTCAGGTAGTTTGCCTATTTCCTCTTCATTTTTTGGATTTCTATGTTTCTAGTTTGTTCCTTCATTTGTGTAGTACTTCTCTGCCTTTTCATTATTATTATTATTATTTTTAACTTATTGTGTTTGAGGTCTCCTTTTCCCAGGCTTCAAAGTTGAATTCTTTCTTCCTTTTGATTTCTGCCCTCCTAAAGTTGGTCTAGTGGTTTGTCTAAGCTTCTTATAGGGTGAGATTTGTGCCAATTTTTTGTTTGTTTGCTTGTTTTTCCTCTGATGGGCAAGTCTGAGTGAGGTAATAGTTCTGTCTGCTGATGACTGGGCTTGTATTTTTGTTTTGTTTGTTGTTTAGATGAGGCTTCCTGCACAGGGTGCTACTGGTGGTTGGGTGATGCCGGGGCTTCTATTCAAGTGGTTTCCTTTGTGTGAGTTCTCACTATTTGATACTCCCTAGGGTTAGTTCTCTGGTAGTCTAGGGTCTTGGAGTGAGTACTCTCACTCCAAAGGCTGGGGGCTTGATCTCTGTTGTTGGTAGCAGGGATGAGGATGGAGTGATGGTAGGAGGAGAGAGGAAAGACCACAGAGCCACCAGTTCTGGGCTTTTTGCAGTAAACTCTGAAGTCCATTTTTAAGGCTGTCAATACACTGCTCAATGGCTCAGTCATGTCTGACTCTGAACCCGTAGACTATAGCCTGCCAGGCTCCTCTGTCCATGGAATTTTCCAGGCAAGGATACTGGAGTGGGTTTTCATTTCCTTCTCCAGGAAATCTTTCCGACCCAGGGATCGAAACCCCATTGCTGTGTTTCCTGCATTGATAGGCACCTTCTTTACCACTAGGGCCACCTGGTAAGTCATAGTTTAGAAATACACAGTTTAGAAATTTACTGTTAAAGTTTTAATGAAAATTCAAGTTTAATGAAAACAAAGCCACTGAGCAGTCAGGTTCTGATTGTTACTCTGAAGCAGAGGACATAAGCAGGGGAATGGTCCTATGTTCTCATTGAGCCCTTAGTTTTTATTTTATCTGGCATGTAAACTATGCCTTCTTAAATGCCAAGCAAGTGTCTTAAAGAGGAAAGCAAACTCACTGTAAAAAGACCTCAACATGTTGACTAGGATAAAATCCTGGAATCTTGTGTTGGGAGGCAATTTAAAAATCATCCTCCCTTTGACTTTTACAAGTTAAAGAAATGGGAGAATAGGGTGAAGTTCATAATTTTGTCTTGGAATCCATAAAACCTCATTTATTCTGTGTCACAGTCCTCTTTGCATGATGTTAGGCAAGTCGCTTATATTTTCTGTAAAGGGTGGTGAACTGGTAGTTAAAGATTCAGTCTAAACCTATGTTTTGCTTTTCTCCTACAGCATTTCCTCCTAAAAATCTGGATATTCAGTTTCTCTTGGACAAAAAAGTGGGCAAGAAAGAAGGTGACAGTGAGTTGCTTTGGGGTTTGCATTTTCTATGACACTTGTCCAGAGCTGAGTAGGATCGTCTCTCTAACGCTTGTCCAGAGCTGAGTAGGATCGTCTCTCTAACACTTGTCCAGAGCTGAGTAGGATCGTCTCTCTAAGTTTTGTGCTGTCTTGGTTGCCACTGTCTTCTCCACTCTCTACTCTTTTCCTGGCCCACTCCTTTCATTTATTATCTGTATCTGGAAGGCACTGAGATCTCTGAACTACACATCATGTGTCAATATTACTATCTGTAAAATGGGCAGCACAGAGGGTGATGCTAGGAAAAAATGTCCAAATTTAGTTGATGATGGAAATAATTTGGCATCTCAAAAAAATACAAATTCCTGGGCTCAACCTGTGTAGATTCTGACTCAGTGGATATGGAATAGGGGTTGGGGGGGTGTCTCTGATTTTTTCTTATTTTTTCAAAGTTCTGCAGTTTATGCCTGCAATTAGCTAGGGTTTTAGAATCCTGACTTAAATATCTCTAAAATTCTATCAATCCAACTCACCCCAGAATTCTTAGTTTGATAAGTCTTTTTCAGGTCAATGGACTTCAATGCACTTAAAGCTCCAGTGTAATTATTAAATCCAATTAGCCACTGAGTTAAATTATTTTCAATCAGCCTTAGGCTATTTACCATAACATCCCCCAACCTGAAATCTGAATAGGAACAAAAGGACCTGGGCAAATAATACCACTCATTGGTCACTGCCGCAGGAAAGTGACTTATTCACACAGCAGGTAAAAATTCCCACAGCCTGCTCACACTTCTGAGAATATACATATTAAAAAAGAGAGAGAGAGAAGAGAGGAAATTCTTATCAATGCACCATTTGAGTGTAAATAACAGAAAGGGATATTCAGGATTAAGGGCATTCTGATAACAGGCACGTTTTGCAGGGGCCCTTTTAACTTGTGTTTGGGATCGTTTCTTAGAGACTGGAAAATAAAATACAGGAAGGATTTAAATTTGATGTAGTGGGGGTCTTTAAAAATTTGGCACAAGCCTTTTTGTTCTTTCAGCTTACCCTTCAAGGTATCACACAGTGTGAGAGAACGCAGGCTCTGGGTTCAGACTGCCTAATATCAGCAAACTGTGGACTGATGTCTGTAGACAAGAGGCTTGGGAGCTGAGTGGTTTCTATGGAGATGGGAATTAGTGAGGAAGTGCTTTCCTTTTGATTATTCTCCATCTTAATAGGGACAATTGCAACCATTTATCTTTTTCTGAAGGAATAAGGACATCTCTGGGAACAATAGCAAGGCTTGAGTGAGACTGTTCCATGTTAACTATCTTAAAATATCAACTCCCTGCATCTTTCAATAATAAATCATGAGGTCTTGGATGGTGGCCTTTGCCCAAGAAGTATGACTTTAGTTTTATCTGATAATAAATCAGGAGTTCTGCATGAGTTTGGTACGTTTTATATTTTATATATTAGTACGTTATTTGAAAGCTGAGATGTATACTCAATATTTGTAATGATAATAGCTTGAATTCATATTTAGTCTCTGCACAATACAGACTATTTTCACTTATACCTGAAAAGTAAGAGATATGAACCATCATTTCTATTTTTCAGATGGAGAAACTAAATCATAAACAATGGAAATGATGTTTTTTATAATCTGTGGAAAATGAGTGTGGGGATATAGATAATGTTTCTGGAATTGAAATTTAATGACTTTCCTTTTTACATTCCCATGAACATTTTTTCTCCTCTTATTCTTTACTAATACATAACTGTTGTTATTGTTGTTTAGTTGCTAAGTTGTGCTCTTTTGCAACCTGAAGGACTGTAGCCCACCAAGCTCCTTCTGTTCACAGGATTTCCCAGGCAAGAATACTGGAGTAGGTTGCCATTTCCCTTTCCAGGGGATCTTCCTGACCCAAGGATTGAACCCGCATCTCCTGTATTGGCAGGCAGATTCTTTACCACTGAGCCACCAGGGAAGCCCAGAACACTGAGGAGAATTAAAAAAAAAATCTTATTGGTAAAATCAAGTTGTTTATTTGGGGATTTGTGGTGAGCTTGGAGGTTCTTGGAAGTGGAGAGTCAGTCATATACAATGAACCCAAAAATGTTGTCCCAGGAAGAAGTCATGGGCTGTGACCTCGTCCGAAGCTGACCCCTTGTTAGGAAGACTGGAGCACAAACAGGCTGATACAACTGTCCATTGCTGCATCTGGGCCTGGGCTTACTTCAGTAGACTTGAAGTCAATGAGAATAAGAATAGTGAAGATGCTTCTCTGGGAAAAGGTGATAAGAATCAAAGTGAAGGAAATTGGTAGGAAGTATGGGAAATGGCAATCCACTCCAGTGTTCTTGCCTGGAGAATCCCAGGGGTGGGGAGGCCTGGTGGGCTGCTGTCTATGGGGTTGCATGGAGTCGAACACGATTGAAGCGACTTAGCAGCAGCAGCAGCATGGGAATCTATCAATGACAGACTAATATATATATGAATAATTTCCAAAATTTTGAGGCAACAAAATTAAAATGTTTCTCTGTTAAGTTCTTTTGGGCGGCCTGTCCCTAAATATGTTTTCAGAATTTCCTTAAAGAAATAGAAGCTGAATTATTACCTAAGACTGTCAGCATCAGGACATGGAGGTGTGATGCATTTAGACAGTAAACTTCAGTTTTTGACATTACGTAATCACATTAAGTGGTGCTGGCCTCATGGAAATTAAAGAGAGGGGGATTATATTTAGCTTATTTTCAGACTAGGCTTAGTGGGCATCACAGACAAAGATATTAATTTTTCAGATGAAAAGTAGACTGTTAACCATGCACAAAAGATCATTTGTGCTACCCAAATCTATGCTAATCTCCATTCCAAATCCCTTAGCAACTGTTACTTGGTTGGAAAGGTTTAATTTTCATGAAAGGAAGAAAACTTTTGGAACATGTTACAGTGAAATGTAGTTTTGGAGCACTGAGTTGTTATTAAAGATATTAAAAATTACATAGTGATAAAATGATTATTTAACATGAGTTTGGATTATTCTTGAAATGTAGCAAAATCTTCCTAAATTTGCTACTCAAATTAGATGCTTTAATTCCTGCATTGTCATACAACACAGTAAGTAACACAAATAGAAAAGTGTAGAACAGCATGTGAATTGGAAATAAAAAAGGCTTCCCACAGTTTTCAAGTAGATATTCATTCATTCATTATCTTACTCAACAAATGGTACATGAGCATCTCTCATATACTAGATTCTAGACATGTAGAGGAGACAGATCTAGTGCCTGGGCTAAGAGCGTCTATAATCTAGTGGGAATGTGAATTTATAAACTGATAAATATTTGAATATAGTCACTTTTGTGGTGGAGTCATGAGGAATTTTATTTACACAGTTAAAAACTTCAATGTGGAAAAATAGAAAATTTCTGGGAAAAAAATAAAACGTACTATTATTAAATCAATAAGAAACAAACCATATTGTATCAGCAGTTAAAAATATAGCAAAAACAATAAGAAAAACAAATAAAGAGGGAAAAAAAGCATTTTGGGGTTGCTTGTCCAAGATTCAGGTCACTTATAGGCACATTTGCCAAACATTTCAGGAACAGATAATTTGTATATTTTGCAGCATATTAAAAATGTATTTATTTTATACATATACATATTTGTCTTTTACTATATATTCATTAGTGATTAAATAAAGCAAATAAGCAAAGAAGAAATGTTTCTCATTTTTTTTAATGAGGGTAATGTAAATTTGATAACAAAACCAGATAGGAACAGAACAAGAAGGAAAATTATGATCCATTACATTAATGAAATAGATGTTTGTATTAGATTCATATGTATGTTTGTGTATGGATGTGTATTGAGTATGTGTGTGTAATATTATAATGCTTCATACTCAAGTTTAACTTAGGAATATAAAAGAGGCTTAAAATGAAAAAATTTATTGAAGTAATTCTTTACATCAAATATTTGATGACACTAAACACTTGGATTATTTCAATAGATACAGAAAAAAATCTTCTGATAAACCTCTGCTTTCTTTCATTATAAAAATTCTACACAAAATAAAAATAGAGTGTATTTCTTTTACTTGATAAAAAGAATTCATCAAAATTCTATAGCACGTAGCATACTTAGTGGTGAGAAAAAAATTTCCTTTGAAGTCAGGAACAAGAGCAAGAATTTTGCTCATCATCACACCTGAAGTACAATCTAGTTGTAGTAAAACCAGGGAAAAAAGGCATAAAGGTTGAAAAAGCAAAGCAACATTTCCAACATTTACACACTGCATGCATATATTTGTGTTTAAAACTCAGGAGATTTTAAGAGAATTCAAGAGACTCTTACTAGAACTAGTAAGCAAATTTGACAGATTCTGAATAAAATAGCAGTCTACAAAAATCAATTGTATTAACATGCCACAGCCACAAATAACCAGATAATATAATTTATAATGTTATATTTTATAATAGTAATAAAAACTCTGATGGGCCTAAGCATAAATCTAACAAAAGACATAGAGTGGTTTCAGCTGTTAGAAAAAGAAAAGCTGAACTAAATCATGAAGACATTTATTGTTTAGTGAAGAAAATGTTTGAAGATAGTTTGTTTTGGCAGCTTAATACATCAGTCCCGTCGTGGGACCTTTGCGCTGGTTTTCTTGGCCACGAGGGCTGGCTTCGTGGGCATATGAGCTGTAAAGTCACTTGAGCCTCCACACTCAGGGGTTCTGTGCTTGGTTTAGTGCTCTGCTGTTCTGTTTGGAAAGTCTTGATAATTTTATATATATATATATATATATTATTGTATCAAATCTAAACATTTGTTTATTTTGCAAAATATAAGTAAGCCAGTTTTTTTTTCTTTTTTCTTTTTTTAAATTTTACTTTATTTTACTTTACAGTACTGTATTGGTTTTACCATACATCAACATGAATCCACCATGGGTGTACACGTGTTCCCCATCCTGAACCCCCCTCCCACCTCACTCCCCATACCATCTCTCTGGGTCATTCCAGTGCACCAGCCCCAAGCATCCTGTATCCTGCATCGAACCTAGTCTTGCGATTCGTTTCTTATATGATATTATACATGTTTCAAGGCCATTCTCCCAAATCATCCCACCCTCTCCCTCTCCCACAGAGTCCAAAAGACTGTTCTATACATCTGTATGTGAGACAGCAAAAGAGACACAAATAATTTTATATTTGAATTTGTGTTTAATAAATGACATCCAGTGGGACATATGTGTAAGCAGAGGAGATACGTGGAAATTGTGTTTCATTCCTTGTATCATCTCTGTGATACCCTGTGAGCACAGAATTTCTGTTGAACTAGGGGTGGCACAGTTGGTAAAGAATCTGCCTGCAATGCAGGAGACACAAGAGACTTGGGTTTGATTCCTGGATTGGGAAGATCCCCTGGTGAAGGAAATGGCAAGCCACTTCAGAATTGTTGCCCGGAGAATTTCATGGACAGAGGAGCATGGGGTGGTAAAGAGTTGGACATGACTGAACATGAGCACACATTTCCAGGATGCATGGGAATTCAGTGAGATTTAAAGTAATGTTGATTAGGCGTGTTCCATCTGACAAAGGCAGGGAGATAACAGCCCAGAGAGGGTAATTTTCCATTCAAACCAGAACTTGCTTCAGATATAGAATGGAGGCAATGGCATTCTGAGAGACACAGACAACCAAGGGTCCCTATCGTATCTTCCCTTACTTACATCACTTCCCTATATATTTGACATTTCATTTATAACAAAAATGATGACAAGAGAAAAGGGAAAGATAGGGCAACTCATGTACCTTTTCCTTTCAGTCTTTCCTCGCATGCATGCTCGCTCAGTCTGTCCACCTCTTTGCAACCCCATGGACTGTAGCCCACCAGGCTTTTCTGTCCATGGATTTTCCAGGCAAGAATACTGGAGTGGGTTGCTATTTGTTCCTTCAGTGGATCTTCCCAACCCAGGGATCAAATGAGCCTCCTGCACTGGCAAGCAGATTCTTTACCACTGACCCACTTTTAGTTCAGTTCAGTTCAGTTCAGTTGCTCAGTCGTGTCTGACTCTTTGCGACCCCATGAATCGCAGCACCCCAGGCCTCCCTGTCCATCACCAGCTCCCGGAGATCACTCAGACTCACATCCATTGAATCTGTGATGCCATCCAGCCATCTCATCTTCTGTCGTCCCCTTCTCCTCCTGCCCCCAATCCCTCCCAGCATCAGAGTCTTTTCCAATGAGCCAACTCTTCACATGAGGTGCCCAAAGTACTGGGGTTTCAGCTTTAGCATCATTCCTTCCAAAGAACACCCAGGGCAGATCTCCTTCAGAATGGACCGGTTGGATCTCCTTGCAGTCCAAGGGACTCTCAAGAGTCTTCAACACCACAGTTCAAAAGCATCAATTCTTTGGCGCTCAGCTTTCTTCACAGACCAACTCTCACATCCATACATGACTACTGGAAAAACCATAGCCTTGACTAGATGGACCTTAGTCAGCAAAGTAATGTCTCTGCTTTTCAATATGCTGTCTAGGTTGGTCATAACTTTTCTTCCAAGGAGTAAGTGTCTTTTAATTTCATGGCTGCAATCACCATCTGCAGTGATTTTGGAGCCCCCCAAAATAAAGTCTGACACTGTTTCCACTGTCTCCCCATCTATTTCCCATGAAGTGATGGGACCAGATGCCATGATCTTCGTTTTCTGAATGTTGAGCTTTAAGCCAACTTTTTCACTCTCCTCTTTCACTTTCATCAAGAGGCTTTTTAGTTCTTCTTCACTTTCTGCCATAAGGGTGGTGTCATCTGCATATCTGAGGTTATTGATATTCCTCCCGGCAATCTTGATTCCAGCTTGTGCTTCTTCCAGTTCAGTGTTTCTCATGATGTACTCTGCATTGACCCACCTTACTTATCTGTAAATCCAAGGTAGAGAATGTTGGTTGAATGTGTGCAATTAGAGACATGAAATAAAGACAACTGAGTTAGTCTTGTACAGCGTTTCTACTGTTCTGGTAAGAATAAAATACATATCTTGTCCAAGCTATGAACTATAAATTATGTAATTTGGGGATTCTGCAAATGAGTTGAATGTTCTTATATTTGCATTTCAAACTGACATTGCATGATATAGAGAAAATGGTAAAATTCATGCTAACCATTTGAGGTTTTAATCTTTCTTTACTGAGAACTCTATTAAACTGCAAATAAAAATTACCATGGCCAATCAAGAGAAAGACGTGGAAGAAAGGGAAAAGCTTTATATTTTAGTACCTTTAATAGTAATTTATCCCTGCTTTTTAGGCAAGGGGCCCCACATTTTTATTTTTGTACTAGACCCTGCAAATTATATAGCTGGCTCTGTCTGTTGTCTTTGGCTTATCTCTTGCCCTTCCCCACCCCCTGTAATAGTTGCCCCATATTTGCAAGATCACTCTCAGAGATCCAGGCATCCAATCTACAGTGGAGTCAGAAAAAAGGTAGAAGAGTTGGTGACAGCAAACTCTTCTTTTATGGTCATTGCCTTTATTGGGAATTTTAAAGTCTTTTCAGAAAAGTTTGGGCCCCATGGATACTTAAAGTTGCAAAAATAATGGAACAGTAAGTATCTGGAAAATAGACCCAGCCAAGGCAATGTCTGGCTACAAATACTGTCCAAGTTGAGGTTGGTAGGCTTTTCTATAAAAAGCCTAGGTGGCCATCTGGTCAGGCTCTTATTTATTTATTTATTATAATCAGAGGGCAATTGCTTTACAACGTTGTGTTGGTTTCTGCCCTGCAGCAACTTGAGTCAGCCATAAGTATATATATATATATATATATATCCCCTCCTTCTTGAGCCTCCTTCCTTTCCCACCCCCCATCCCACCTCTAGGTCATCACAGAGCACTGGGCTGGGCTCCCCATGTTAAACAGCAGCTTCCCACTAGCTATCTGTTTTACACGTGGTAGTGCATATATCGTGAAGAGTCGGACAGGACTGAGCTACTTCCCTTTCACTTTTCACTTTCATGCATTGGAGAAGGGAATGGCAACCCACTCCAGTGTTCTTGCCTGGAGAATGCCAGGGACGGGGGAGCCTGATGGGCTACCGTCTATGGGGTCACACAGAGTCGGACACGACTGAAGCGACTTAGCAGCAGCAGCAGCAGTGCATATATCAGGCTTCTGTGGTGGCCCAGGTGGTAAAGAATCTGCCTGGAATACGGGAGACCCAGGTTCTATCCCTGGGTAGGGAAGATCCCTTGGAGAAGGGAATGGCAACCCACTCTAGTATTCTTGCCTGGAGAGTTCTATGGACAGAGGAGTCTGGTGGTCTATACTCCACAGGGTCTCAAAGAGTGACCCCGTGGAGCGATCAACACTTAGTGGGTGTATGTCAGTGCTACTCTCTCACTTGTCTCACCCTCTCCTCCCCACACTGTGTCCACAAGTCCTTTCTCTACGTCTGCATCTCTATTCCTGCCTGCAGATAGGTTCATCAGTACCATTTTTCTAGATTAATACATACATATATATATATGTATGTATTAATATACAATATTTGCCCCAAGCAAGCTGCACCCTATGTCAGACATGGACTGGCGATTCAATTCTTACATGACAGTATACATGTTATAATTCCCATTCTCCCAAATCATCCCATCCTCTCCCTCTCCCTCTGAGTCCAAAAGTCTGGTATACACATCTGTGTCTTTTTTCCTGTCTTGCATACAGGGTCGTCATTGCCATCTTCCTAAATTCCATATATATGTGTTAGTATACTGTATTGGTGTTTTTCTTTCTGGCTTACTTCACTCTGTATAATTGGCTCCAGTTTCACCCATCTCATCAGAACTGATTCAAATGAATTCTTTTTAACGGCTGAGTAATACTCCATTGTGTATATATACCACAGCTTTCTTATCCATTCATCTGCTGATGGACATCTAGGTTGTTTCCATGTCCTGGCTATTGTAAACAGTGCTGCGATGAACATTGGGGTACATGTGTCTCTTTCAATTCTGGTTTCCTCGGTGTGTATGCCCAGAAGTGGGATTGCTGGGTCATAAGGTAGTTCTATTTGCAATTTTTTAAGGAATCTCCACACTGTTCTCCATAGTGGCTGTACTAGTTTGCATTCCCACCAACAGTGTAGGAGGGTTCCCTTTTCTCCACACCCTCTCCAGCATTTATTGCTTGCAGATTTTTGGATCGCAGCCATTCTGACTGGTGTGAAGTGGTACCTCATTGTGGTTTTGATTTGCATTTCTCTAATAATGAGTGATGTTGAACATCTTTTCATGTGTTTGTTAGCCATCCGTATGTCTTCTTTGGAGAAATGTCTACTTAGTTCTTTGGCCCATTTTTTGATTGGGTCGTTTATTTTTCTGGAATTGAGCTGCAGAAGTTGCTTGGAGCTTGGAGCTTGCTTGGAGCTGGTGCATGGGGATGACCCAGAGAGATGTTGTGGGGAGGGAGGTGGGAGTGGGGTTCATGTTTGGGAACGCATGTAAGAATTAAAGATTTTAAAATTTAAAAAAAAATAAAAAATTAAAAAATATATATATACAATATTTGTTTTTCTCCTTTTGGTCAGACTTGATGCAAGAGTTTGCTGCTGTAGTGTAAACATAGATATAGACAACATGCAAATGAATGGGCATGGCTGTGTTCCAAGAAAAACTCTTTACAAAAACAGGAAGTGGACAGATCTGACGAATGGGCTATAATTTGCTTACTCTTACATAGACTCATGTGTAGATAGGGAGACAATGGAAATAGTAATAGACTTTATTTTCTTGGGCTCCCCAAATCATTGCAGATTGTGACTGCAGCCATGAAATTAAAAGATGCTTGCTTCTTGGAAGAAAAGCTATGACCAACCTAGACAGTGTATTTAAAAGCAGAGACATTACTTTGCTGACAAAGGTCTGTTTAGTCAAAGCTATGGTTTTTCCAGTAGTCATGTATGTATGTAAGAGTTAGACCATAAAGAAGGCTGAACATTGTAGAACTGATGCTTTTGAACTGTGGTGTTAGAGAAGACTCTTGAGACTCTTGGACTATAAGGAGATCAAACCAGTTGATACTAAAGGAAATCAACCTCAAATATTCATTGGAAGGACTGATGCTGAAGCTGAAGCTCCAATACTTTGGCTACCTGATGCCAAGAACTGACTCTTTGGAAAAAACTCTGATGCTGGGAAAGATTGAAGGCAAGAGGAGAAGGGGACAACAGAGGTTGAGATGGTTGGAGGCATCACTGATTCAATGGACATGAGTTTGAGCAAGCTCCGCGAGATGGTGAAGGATAGGGAAGCCTGGCATGCTGCAGTCCATGGGGCTGCAAAGAGTCAGACATGACTGAACAACAACAACACAGGGCTTTATTTTGCTTTGGTTACTAAGTCATGGACCATGGGGTGATGACAGTAAGTAGGTGCCATTTATTGAATGTTTACCATTCATCACCTGAGGCTAGGCTTGTTGCCATCTCTAAAAATATTTATATTTTGTTAACAAGGAAGATAAAGAAGTTTGTTGGGAAGACAAGAAGCATAATCTGCTACAATATAAACAAGACTTGATTCAAAGGTACAAATGCATAGACAGAAACATTTAATATTATAAAGATTCACTTTTCCCCAAATTTATCCATTAATATCCTGTAACTCCCATTAAAATTCCCAGAGATTTTTTTATGGACTGTGCCAGTTGACCTTTAAAATTCAAATGGAAAAAAACAAAGGATTAAGAATAGCCTATACAGTTTTGAAAATTGATAATAGAAACACTGGCTCAATGGACATGAATTTGGGAAAACTCTGGGAGATAGTGAGGAACAGGGAGGCCTGGCGTGCTGCAGTCCATGGGGTCTCAAAGAGTGGGACACAACTTAGTGACTGAACAGCAACCACAAATAGAAACACAGGGGAATTTGGCCTACCAAATTTTGATACTTGTTATAAAGCTGAACTAATTAAGATAGTAGTATTGTCTCTGGATTAGGAAAACAGTCATCAGCAGAAAAGAGTGTTCAGGAACAGATCTGTGCATATTTTGTGGAGGAAGCATTCAAATGGGGAAAGGATGGAGAATTCAATACATAATGCTGGGGAGAAAGAGTTATTTCCTCAGGAAAAAATCAGATTCTTATCTTACCCTAATCACAAAAATAAACTCCAGGTCACTTAAAGATATATGCAAAAAGGAAAATTTTAACGTTTTGAGTAGAAATTTAAAACTTGAAGTTAAAAAAAAAAAGAGATTAAAAAAATAGGACAGAAAAGGAAGTATTTTGATTAATCTGTTTTCATTAACATGAAAAATTTTCATAAAATAAAAGACATCAGAATCAAAGTAAAAAGACATTCCAGGGAGTAGTGGACATTATATAGCACAGAATGAAAAAATAGTTTGGTCTGGAATACATAAAAACAATTGGAGAAAGGCGGGTGAATATGAACCAGAAATTCTCAGAAGGACCCTGAGAGGCCCACAAACATGTGAAATTGATTTTTGGTCTTGCTAGTATCAGGGAAATGGAAATTAAGCAACAATCAAAGTTTATGTCATACCCATTAGATAGGCAGTCATTTAAAAAAAGTGACAGTTCAGGAATTGGCAAGCATGTGGAACAAAATTCTCAGCCACTGCTGGTGGGTTTATAAACTAGCACAACTAATGGTGATCATTTTGTAATGTATAGAAATATTGAACCACTGTGTTGTGCACCAGGAACTAAAGGAAGATTGTCGGTCAACTATATCTCAACAAACAGACAGATTGGTAGAGAAAGAGATCAGATTTGTGGGCACCAGAGGCAGGGGGTAGAGGGATGGGGAATTGGATGAAGGTGGTCAAAAGGTATACATTTACAGTTGTACAATAAATAAGTATTAATACCAGGGAAGTAACTAACAACATGATCAATACAGTGAACACTGCTGTATGTTAATTAAGAGAGTAAATCCTCAGAGTTCTCATACAAGTTAAAAATACCTTTTTTTCTTTTATTTTGTATCTATATGAGAAGATGAATCTTCACTAAACTTCATCATGCTGTACACCTTACTTATGTCAACTAATCTCAATACAACTAGAATAAAATAAAGATTAAAAAAATAAAAAAAAACTAGCACAACTTCTCTAGAAGGAAAACTGATAAAGGATTGTAACGTTAAGGATGTACTTGGTAGTTACTGTATGTATACAGTAAGCACACACACACACACACACACAGAGGTAATGATTCTCTTGTTTGTCAGATCTAAACTCTCTTTTCATAACAAAATCACCCTCTTTTTAATGTCAGACAAAAGTCAGTATAATACCATTATCGAAGTATAAAAGAGAAATATCATCATAAAGTGTGTATTTCAATATATAGATGTTTGGGAATAATGAAGAAGTACATACCTGCATAGGGCTTCCCAGATGGCTTAATGGTAAAGAGTTCGCCTATCAGTGCAGGAGATGCTGGTTCCTTCCCTGGGTAGGGAGGAACCTCTGGAGAAGGAAATGTCAACCCAGTTTAGTATTCTTGCCTGGGAAAATCCCATGGACAAAGGAGACTGATGTGCTGTAGTCTATGGGGTCACGAACAGTTGGATGTGATTTAGCAACTGAGCACATGTACACATACCTTCATAGCTTACGTGAATGGAACTTTGAAAAACACAGGCTGTTGTTTTAGCCACTCAAAAGTTAAGTTACTGTTGGTGATGTAATTTTCCAAAATGGTAAGTTTTCCCAAATTAATAAAGTTGTGAACAAAATATAATCTTCGCTCAATTTAGTTATATTGAACATCCAGAGTATGTGACAATAGTTTGTGTTTATATGTATAAAATGGATTAAGGTTCTAGGCTTGGATTACTTACAAACAGGTTTTTCAATTACACAGAAGCCCTACTGTAGGATACAGGACAAGTCACTGTGCTTTTGATTTCAGCACAGGAAATGCCAGGAATGCCACCCGATCATTGTAACAGCCAAAGTCTCCCCCACAAAATGTTGAATTGTTTTCTAAGAGCTGATCCTGCCCCATTGGGAGCCACTGCTTGAGAAAACCTCTTATGTGGGCACAGGAAGAAACGTGAAGGCATTTTCATTGCTACATTCTTTGTAATAGCAAATAATTGTAAACATCCATTGACACAACAATAGTTTCTATATGTATGTATGTATCTATTTATTTATCATCTCTCTATCATCTATCTCTGGATGGGTGTGTGTATACTTTGGTATACTCATATAATGAAATTTCATATATTGAAATAATAAATTAGAGTTTCATTAGCAAAATGGATATAGCCCCAAAATACAATGTGGTAAGAAAAAACAGGTTGCAGAGTACTGCGAATAATATGACACCATTTAAACAGAGTTTTAAAACATGTATAACAATAGTTATTTAATGTATTTAATAGTTTTTTAATGTATCCTCTATATTGAGCAAAACCATAAAAAATGTGTATGAGAATTAGAAACATCTAATTCTGGGTAGTGGTTACAATACATCTGGGGAGGGAGGAAGAGAAATGTGATGGGTGGATAAGCAGTGGAATTTAACTGCATTCTCTATTCTTAGCAAATAAAATGTTTAAAGAAAATACCGTAAAACATATCTCTATATTTGGCAATATACTAGTGCCCTTTTTCTCTAGGATTTTTTTGTTGGTGTGAACATCATTCATAATACCAATTTTAGTTGTCCTTTGATGGTAGCCTTTGATGTTTTATAGGACATAACCATGTCTTGTTATTTCTTTGTGCATAGAACGATGTAGATTGTGAGTCCCTTTCAGGCATTATTCCTTACTGAACTTCCAGCTTGAGAATGAGACAAATAGAGCACTCAGTATCTCACCACCTCCCATAACTTGGTAAGGTTTGGGGCCATTTGACTGTCTTAAGCCGTATGAGGGCTCCTCAGGGGACTGCTACACTTGGGTGTCTAGTGGCTGGGACTGCACTCTTCGCTGGTTCCCTGACTATTGCTGGGATGGAAGCCTTGCCCTAAATCCAGCTTTTGTGGCCCAACCCTGATGCTGCAGTGTCTGTCCCCTCTGCTCCTCACTGCATTACAGAAGACCAGACAGCTTCCCTGTCGTTGCATCATCATGACTGCCTCCACTAAGAAACCCTTCTGCTCCACCACTAAGGTGGGCCTTCTTGTGCTCCAGCACCAGCCAGGATCAGGTCTGATTTGTCACACACCTCAGCCCTCTGCAGCAGGTCGTACTTTTGGAACCCTTGCTTGCCACCTTGTTGGTTCCTGAGTCTATTCTTATCATATTCCATGACTAGGCTACCTGGACTCTCCTTGTTTATGTTCAGTATTACAACATTGTTATTAGATCACCCCCTTAAAATGTCTTAGTTTGAGTGATAAATTATATGATTACTCAATTCATAAATCTTGGCTTATGAGGCATCTTTACCAAGATACACTGTGTTCTCCAAAGTAGCTTCCAGTTAAAACAATAGCTGAAAACAAGGTTTCATTTGGGGAATGCAGAATGCTCGTCTATTCTTTAGGTCTCCAAATAAACAGCATGCAGAAAAATCTAAATGTCGTATTATATACACTGGAATTACAATGATCAGTGGTGACGAATGTTACACATACTATAATAGTGCTTTATAGTCAAGAAATAATTTTAAAATGTTATTTTATAAATTAGTATTAACTGCAGATTAATTATCATCATAGCAAATACTCACTTGCATTAGTGTTATTTTTTTGTTGGAGTATAGTTGTGTTACAATGTTGTGTTAGTTTCTGCTGTGCAACAACATGAATCAGCTATATGTATACATACATCTCCTTCCTCCTGAACCTCACTCCCACTCACCCCTCTAGGCCATCATAGAGCCCTGAGCTGAGCTGCCTGTGCTATACAACAGCTTCCCACTAGCTATGCATTTTACGCTTGGTATTCTAATGTTCATTGCAGCACTATTTATAACAGCCAGGTCATAGAAGCCGCCTAAATGTCCATTGACAGCTGAATGGATAAAGAAGGTGTGGTACATATATACAATGAAATATTACTCAGCCATAAAAAGGAATGAAATCGGGTCATTTGTCATGTTGTGGATGGACCTAGAGTCTGTCACAAAATGTCATCTCTTTGTAAAGGAGGAGAAGTTGCAGAATTAGTTGTTGGCAATTCTGTTCTTCTAGCTCTTTGGGCTAAAAACTTGGAGTCATCCTTGACAGTTCTATTTCTCCCATACCTCAAATCTAATTCATTAGAAAATGTATCAGATTAGATCCCAAATCTGACCACACCTCACCATGGCCATCGGGCTGCCCTGGTGCAAGCTGCCATCATCTTTCTCTAGGGCTATTGCAGCGGCCTTCCCCTAGGAGTGCCCCTGCCTCAGCCTTTGGTCTTGAGGTTTTCCTCCTGGGTGAATAAATCACAAGACTCCTTGCTGTGGCTACTCCATTGAATTCTTACTTTAATCACAATTCAAAGAAATCTCAAACCTCATCCCTTCCTACTGTTCTCTAGCAAGACTGGCTTCCTTTTTCTTCCTCAAACACATGAAGCTCTTGCCTCGGACCCTTTGCTCTTGCTCCCTGTGAATATGTCCCTGCAGATGTCTGTGTGACTGCTTCCTTACCTCCTTCCAGTCTCTTAGCAATTTTCACACCATCAGAATGAGTGTCCATGGTGACTCTACCCAAAGTAGCACCCCCTCCCATTGTTCCCTGTAACTCCTGCCGCTGCTTAATTTTTTTATAACACTTCCAACTCCTCACATGTTTGTTGTTGTTGTTTAGTTGCTTAGTCATGTCTGACGCTGTGACCCCATGGACTGTGGCTCGCTAGGCTCCTCTGTCCAAAGGATTTCCCAGGCAAGAATATTAGATGGGTTGCCATTTCCTTCTCCACCTGACATGTTACATTTTTTTGTATTTATGTCTTGTCCCATTAGACAGAGACATTACCTCTTATGGAGCTTCCCTTGTGGCTCAGACAGTAAAGAATCTGCCTGCAATGCACAAGACCCAGGTTTGATCCCTGGGTTGGGAGGATCCCCTGGAGTAGTGAATGGCAACCTACTCCAGTATTCTTGCCTGGAGAATCCCATGGACAGAGGAGCCTGGTGGGCTACAGTCCATAGGTTCACAAAGAGTCAGACACAACTGAGCGACTAACACTTAACCTCCCAAAGCAGAACGTAATAGCATGATAGCAGTGAGTGAGGTTGGCGAGTTGAGTATAATCCTGGTTGTGCTGTTGAGTCAGTGGCAGTGTCTCCCACATCTAATTTATGTGTGTGTGTGTGTGTGTGTGCATATGCACACATGTGCAACCTTAAAAGGTAGTATGCAGCAGGTGCTTCACTTGACCCCAGAAAATCCATGACTCATTCTTGGTTTTGAAGTCACAGTACGGCTGGTGGATGTCTTGACTCTGAAGGCAGATGGCTGATCTGCCCTTCCTGCCATGCACACTGAATACTCTTGGAAGCATAAAAACTGATGTAGAGTTCTAGCAATGCTGGAAACTAGGAATATCAAACAATGAATTGCCAGACACTGGGAAGGATTTCAGTAACCACAACAGAGATGGGGCTGGATTGACCACCATCAGAGTATGACCACTATCAAAGTATGACCACCATACTTTGAAACTGCTGAAACAGAACAGCAGAGTCAAGCAGGAAAAGGTCAGGACACCCAGGTGTCCAGCTTGGAAGCTGACATTCCATATGTGCTTTTTGCTGATGGATTAAAAATGAGATATAAAAATGTGCATTTAAAAAATTAAGACCATTTCATTATAACCTGACTTACATTCAGTGCCATGCAGCATGTTGTTTTATTTTGTCTAGTATTTATAAGTATAGAAGATATAATGTGTAATATGTAATATTTTGTGCATAAGCTGTAATATGGGCTTCTCTTAAAATCATTTTCAGATTGTGTAGTTTTGATCTATACATTTTTATGAATGCATTTCAGCATACATATTTTTATCAGGTATGTCGGTATTTTTGCCAAAACCACATGGCAATTCTAAGAAAGATGAGAAAAGATTGCCAGCCCTGGCATGTCTTGGGCCAATTCAGAGGTGAAACAAAGCAGAGACAACTACACAGTACCACATCGCAGTGCCTTCTGTGGGTGGCCGCATCTGTGTTCAAGGCCAGCTTAATGAGTATACAACCTGTATTGTTACATGGGACGTCTTGCTCAGAAGCTCTTGGTTTGCTCCTCTGCTGTTGCCATCTTGAAATTCTTAATACTTTAACATTTGAGATTTTACATTTAAACTTGTGCTTTTTAAGAAACAATAGAGTGGAACTTCCATGGTGGTCCAGTGACTAAGACTGAACACTCCCAATGCAGGGAGCGTGGGTTCAATACCTAGTCAGGGAATTAGATTCCGCATGCTGCAACCAAGAATTTGCATGCCACAACTCTGCAAGATCCTTCATGCTGCAAGGAAGATCAAAGATCACGCATGCTGCAACTAAGAACCAGCATAGGCAATAAATAATTAAAAAAAAATATATATAAAGAAACAATGGAGCAAGCATGTGTGAAGAGGGGAGATTCATGTGGTATGTCTGCTATTTACTGCCATGTCATCCTTATACAAAATTACATCTTCATCCAAAATCACTGTGGATGGTGACTGCAGCCATGAAATTAAAAGATGCTTTCTCCTTGGGAAAAAAGCTGTGACAAACCTAGACAGTGTATTAAATAGCAGAGACATCACTTTACCAGCCAGGGTCTGTGTAGTCAAAGCTATGGCTTTTCCAGTAGTCATGTACAGATGTGAGAGTTGGACCATAAAGAAGGCTGAGCGCTGAAGAATTGATGCTTTCAAATTGTGGTGCTGGAGAAGACTCTTGAAAGTCCCCTGGACTGCAAGGAGATCAAACCAGTTGATCCTAAAGGAAAGCTAAAGCTGAAGCTCCAATACTTTGGCTACCTAATGCCAAGAGTCGACTCATTTGAAAAGACCCTGATGCTGGAAAAGACTGAGGGCAGAAAGAGAAGAGAGCAAAAGAGGATGAGATGGTTGGATGGCATCACAAATCAATGGACAATGAATTTGAGGAAACTGGGGGACAGTGAAGGACAGGAAAGCCTGGTGTGCTGCAGTCCATGGGGTCACAAAGAGTTGGACACAGCTTAGCTACTGAACAACAGCAACAACATCCTCATACAGCCTTCTTCATGCGTCAGGAGCACAGAACTCCAGCGGGCTCAGTGTATAAAAGCTCAGTGAGACTCAAAGAGCACAAGTATGTTATATTGAGTAAGTGGAGAAGACAGCAGCCCCAGAGGCCACACCCTCCACTGGAACTTGGTTTGACTTCAGAGAGAAGGCCATGCTGGTCGAAGAAGCATGAACACCTAGTGACCATGGTCATATCCCTTCTGACTGTTAATGGGCTGCACTGTGGCCCTTCAAATTCATATGTTGAAGTCCTAATCCCCAGTACTGCAAAACGTGACTATATTTGGAAATAGGTTCTTTGAAGAAAGAGATAATTAAGTTAGATGAAGTCATTAGAGTGGGCCATCATCCAAAAACCTTATAAGAAGAGAACATTTAATGCAAACTGAAAAGACATAGGGAATACCATCTAAAGATAAAGAGAGAAAGCGCCTACGAGCCAAGAAAGAGGACTCAGAAGTCAGCACAGCCACCTTGGTCTTGAACTTCTAGAACTGTGGAAAAAAAGTATCAGTTGCTTAAGCCACCTCATCTGTGGCACTTTGTTATGTTGGCCCTGGCAAATTGATATATTTACCATGTTATTTCCCTGTATTAGCCAGTCACTTATGTGAAAGTGATGACATAGATGAAAGGGGAAGATAAAGCAACCTGTAGTTCTTTTCAAGTTCTTTTTAACTCATTGAGAAGTCAGAAGGAGAAAGCACTAGTTGAATGTGCATGAATCAAAGAGTGAAAGAAAACAGTTGAGTTAATTTTGTGCTGCACTTCCACTGTTTTGATATATATACACTATCATGTGCAAAATAGACAGCTAGTGGGAATCTGCTGTACAGCACAGGGAGCTCAGCTCAGTGCTGTGTGGTGCCCTGGAGTGGTGGGATGGGTGTGTGTGTGTCGGGTGGAGGAGGTCCAAGATGGAGGGGATATGTGTAAACACACAGCTGATTCATTTCCTTGTAGAGCAGAAATTAACACAACATTGTAAAGCAACAATACCTTAATTAACACATACACAATAACATGCATATATTGTTCTGTTAATATTAAGCATTCAATGATACACTAAATGTAAAAACACTTCCTTCAGTGTCTAGATAAAATTGATGATAACTAAAACTATTTTGGGCTTGGGTCTAGTCAATAAGAATTAATGTAAATAGAAAAAAAATCTCCCTTAAAAGCAAATATATATCATGTTAAATATTGCAATATTAGGTATAAAGTCATATATTAATGAAGATTTGGAAGTTAATGGAAGGAGTAGGTTAAAGAAAAGGTCTAACATCTCTTCTTGTGTTGGGACTATCAGAGAAACTTTTCTCAAACTTGATTCAGATAAACAGCAAATCTTACCTCTTTAGCTCTGGATCCAAACCGTCTTGCCTTTCTAAGTATGTTAATTATTTCCTTCTCTTTTGAGTCATCAATGGTGTTCTTTATACTGCATCATTCTCATTAGCATGTATATACATTCTAATGCTTCCATTTCAGAAAGCAGACACAAACTCAAGACGCACAAAGAAAGTCCTCTCTTGACCCAGCATCCCTTATCAGTATCCTTTGATGGCTTGTTTTCCTCTACTGGTGTTTAAAGTTTAAGGCATCTGGTCCTGAACCCTCTCATCTTCCCTCCTTTCCCCCTGCTCTCTTCCCCTCTTCTTTCTTCTCCTTTTGGTTTCCTCCTCTAGATGGTTTCAGATAGTACGAGGGCTTTGAATGACATCTAAAGCTGATGATTCCCAAGCTCCGTATCTACAGTGTGGGCTTCCTCCCTGATACCTGACTGATAATGGGTAAGCCACTTGTGTGTCACGTGGGCACCACATGTTCAGGGCAGAGCTCTGCCTTCCATCCCTGTCCTCATCTCCCCCTCTTCCTGTGCATGTGGGCTAAGTCTCTTAAGTTGTGTCTGACTCTGTGCGACCTTATCGACTATAGCCCTCCAGGCCATGGGATCCTCCAGGAAAGAATACTGGAATGGCTTGCCATGCCCTCCTCCAGGGGATCTTCCCAACCTAGGGATCAAATCCCTGTCTCTATGTCTCTTGCATTGGGAGGCGAGTTCTTTACCACAAGTGCCACATGGGAAGCCCACCCCCTCTCTTCCGGTGGTCTTCACAAAAACTAATGGCACCAGGCTACAGATCTAGCTTTCCTCTTTCTTTTTCCTCTCACTGGTTGTTTTGAAAATCCTTCCCTTTCTTTCCATTTTCACTGTCACCATTTTAATCAAAGCCACTATCATCCCTTAACTGAGAAACTGAAATTCTCAGCTCTGGTTTTCCTCTTCTGCTCTTGCCTCTCCCCATCCCATGAATAACTTTTTAAAAGAGAAATTAGATTGTGTCATCTTTACCTAAAACACTTTGGTGCCTTCCTGTCGTCTACGGTGGTGGTGGTGGTTTAGTCACTAAGTCGTGTCTGACTCTCTTACAGCCCCATGGACTGTAGCCTGCCAGGCTCCTCTGTCCATGGAATTTCCCAGGCCCTGGGAGTGGGTTGCCATTCTCTTCTCCAGGGGATCTTCCCAACCCAGGGATCAAATCCAGGGTCTCTTGTATTGCAGGTAAATGTTTCAACTGGGCATTAAAATATAAAAGAGAGAGATAGAGTTAATTTTCACCTGGAGTCTCTTGAAAATTGAGAAAGAGGTTACTCCTTGGGCACTTGAGTGGTCAAAATAAACACTCTTGCTTTAATTCTTTATTTTTTCTTTTTGGGTAGTTGGTTTCCTAAAGGATAAAAAAAAATGATGAAGGGAGCAGATATTATGCAAGTTGTCTCCAGAGAACATATTATGTGCAAATCATTTTAGGAGCAAGAAGGAAAACTGGATAACCCACCCCCTCAAGACCACATGTGACCCATGGACCAGCTGGAACTCTATTTGAAGAGTTCTTCAGAGGAAAATCACATAGCTCCTCTTGTAACTCAGGGGGATTCTATCCTAATGTGCTTTTCTTGCTTCAAAGTGTGAGTAAACATGTTTTAAATTTCTCCTAGGTACCATAAATTGCACTGCGGGGGACTTCTAGCAATAAAAGGTCATGCTTAATTAGAGCAACACAGAACTGCTATTAGTTGTGGTTTCTTTAAAAAAAAAGATAAAATAATTCACCTGTAATAAAAAAATTGAAGTATAGTTTATTTAAAATGCTGTATTAGATTCAGATATACAGCAAAGTGATTCAGTTTATATATATATATATATAATTTTTCAGATTATTTTCCATTATAGGCTATTACAAGATATTGAATATAGTTTCTCATGCTGTATAGTAGGACCATGTTGGTTATTTATTTTATATATAGTTGGGAGTTTTAAAAATTTTGTTTGAGTTGGTGGACATGATGTAGTCAGGGGAAATTCTTGAATGAAGAAGTGATGAAGTGGAAGGTTTTAAGGATAGTCATCTCTGAGAGAAAGAAAAACAGCTGAGTTTTTGTCATAAGCTAGGCTTGAAAATCTGAAAAGGGAAGGGAAATGACTGAGAACGGGGGGAAAAAAAAACCCCCACCAAACCTGAACATTTTGGTTGAATTTGAGAGACCTTATGGAAAAATACTTGAAAAGACTTTATTACAGAAATATTTTGAAGTATGTGGGAAACCATTTTCAATTTTACTCTGATACTATCTCTAACATAACGTTTTAAAGGTTATATTTTTGCTTCTCTTTGAAAATTAACTTGTATGATTCCCCAAATAGTATCACTTTTTTCTTTTTTTTTTCACTTGAATGAAAGATTCTTTAAATTCTATAGTGCTTCACAAATTTCAAGTTTCACACACAAGACTTCATGAAAGTGAAGTCGCTTAGTTGTGTCTGACTCTTTGCGACCCCGTGGACTGTAGCCTACCAGGCTCCTCCGTCCATGGGATTCTCCAGGCAAGAATACTGGAGTGGGTTGCCATTTCCCTTCTCCAGGGGATCTTCCCGATCCAGGGATCAAACCCAGGTCTCCCGCATTGGAGGCAGACACTTTAAGCTCTGAGCCACCAGGGAAGACTTAAGAAGACTTCATATGGGCTAGGTGACGTTAGACAGAGGAAGTGATATCACAAAAATGCTGCATGATATCACTTATATCTGAAATCTCAAATAATACAACAAACTACTGAATGCAACAACAGCAAAAAAAGCAGACTGACATATAGAGAACAAACCAGTGGTTACCAATGGGGAGAGGAGAGACCCCTCTCCTCTCAGTGATATCAGAGAAGTGATATCACTTCCTCTGTCTAACGTCACGTAGCGCAATACCCTCCATGTTCATTCATGTTGTTGCAAATGGCAGAATCTCATTCTTTTTATGACTAAATAATATTCAATTGTATATATATACCATATCTTCATTATTCGTTCATCTGTTGATGGACACTTAGTTTGCTTCCTTACCTTGACAACTGTAAATAGTGCTGCTGTGGATATTGGGGTGCCTATATTTTTTTGAAATAGGGTTTTTGGTATTTTTTCGGATATACACCCAGAAATGGAGTTGTGGGTCATATGGTAGTTCTATTTTTAGATTTTTGAGAAACCTCTGTGCTGTTTTCCACAGTGGCTATACCAATTACATTCCCACCAACAGTGCATGAGGGTTCCCTTTTCACTACATCCTCGCCAACATTTGTTATTGGTGCACCTTTTGGTGATAGCCATTCTGACTGGTTTGAAGTGGTACCTCAAGTGGCTTTGATTTTCTTTTTCCAGATTAGTAGCAATATTGAGCATATTAAGCACCAGTTTTCAAGATCTCCAAATTATGAATTTAAACAATAAAATCAGCAGTAAATAGTGGTGAGAAAGAATGCTGACTAGGGAAGTATAATGGTGTTTTGAGTTTCCCACCTGCTGGGCTCCATATATTGGTATAGACCACTCATTTAAAGTATGATGCAGGTGCAAAAATGCATGAGAAATACAGGTTTGTAGTGCGTGAAAACACCCAGCCTTATCTAACCATCTTTGAAGAAAAGACTTGGAAACAGAATTGTTTGGCCAGCTTCAGATGCTATAATGATGAAGAGAAGCCAACAATGGAAAAAGAAACAGAGTAATCAGAGAAAGACAGCATAGTGAAAAAAAGATTGGATTTGGGGTTAATCCCGATTTTCCCCTTTTTGGGGGCAGTTCTCTTAGGTTATCATTAGGAAATTTTCTTCCACGTCCACAGAGTTGGACATGAGGAATTCTCATTCTCTTCAGTTCAGTTCAGTCTCTCAGTCATGTCGGACTCTTTGTGACCCCATGAATCGCAGCACACCAGGTCTCCCTGTCCATCACCAACTCCCAGAGTTCACTCAGACTCACGTCCATCGAGTCAGTGATGCCATCCAGCCATCTCATCCTCTGTCGTCCCCTTCTCCTCCTGCCCCCAATCCCTCCCAGCATCAGAGTCTTTTCCAATGAGCCAACTCTTCGCATGAGGTGGCCAAAGTACTGGAGTTTCAGCCTCAGCATCATTGCTTCCAAAGAACACCCAGGACTGATCTCCTTTAGGATGGACTGGTTGGATCTCCTTGCACTCCCAGGGACTCTCAAGAGTCTTCTCCAACATCACACTTCAAAAGCATCAATTCTTTGGTGCTCAGCTTTCTTCACAGTCCAACTCTCACATCCATACATGACCACTGGAAAAACCATAGCCTTGACTAGACAGACCTATGTTGGCAAAGTAACGTCTCTGCTTTTTAATATACTATCTAGGTTGGTAATAACTTTTCTTCCAAGGAGTAAGCGTCTTTTAATTTCATGGCTGCAATCACCATCTGCAGTGATTTTGGAGCCCAAAAAACAAAGTCTGACACTCTTCCCACTGTTTCCCCACCTAATTCCCATGAAGTGATGGGACCAGATGCCATGATCTTCGTTTTCTGAATGTTGAGTTTTAAGCCAACTTTTTCACTCTCCTCTTTCACTTTCATCAAGAGGCTTTTGAGTTCGTCTTCACTTTCTGCCATAAGGGTGGTGTCATCTGCATATCTGAGGTTATTGATATTTCTCCCGGCAATCTTGATTCCAGCTTGTGCTTTTTCCAGTCCAGCGTTTCTCATGATGTACTCTGCATAGAAGTTAAATAAGCAGGGTGACAATATACAGCCTTGACATACTCCTTTTCCTATTTGGAACCAGTCTGTTGTTCCATGTCCAGTTCTAACTGTTGCTTCCTGACCTGCATATAGGTTTCTCAAGAGGCAGGTCAGGTGGTCTGGTATACCCATCTCTTTCAGAATTTTCCACAGTTTCTTGTGATCCACACAGTCAAAGGCTTTGGCATAGTCAATAAAGCAGAAATAGATGTTTTTCTGGAACTCTCTTGCTTTTTCCATGATCCAGCGGATGTTGGCAATTTGATCTCTGGCCTCTGCCTTTTGTAAAACCAGCTTGATCATCTGGAAGTTCATGGTTCATGTATTACTGAAGTCTGGCTTGGAGAATTTAAGGCATTGTTTTACTAGCAGATGAGATGAGTACAATTGTGCAGTAGTTTGAGCATTCTTTGGCATTGAAATGAGAACTTACCTTTTCCAGTCCTGTGGCCACTGCTGAGTTTTTCAAATTTGCTGGCATATTGAGTGGAGCACGTTCACAGCAACATCTTTCAAGATTTGAAATAGCTCAACTGGAATTCCATCACCTCTTCTAGCTTTGTTCGTAGTGATGCTTTCTAAGGCCCACTTGACTTAACATTCCAGGATGTCTGGCTCTAGGTGAACGATCACACCATCGTGATTATCTTGGTCATGAAGATCTTTTTTGTACAGTTCTGCTGTGTATTCTTGCCACCTCTTCTTAATATCTTCTGCTTCTGTTAGGTCCATACCATTTCTGTCGCTTATCAAGCCCATCTTTGCATGAAATGTTCCCTTGGTGCTCTAATTTTCTTGAAGAGATCTCTAGTCTTTCCCATTCTGTTCTCTTCCTCTATTTCTTTGCATTGATCACTGAGGAAGGCTTTCTTATCTCTCCTTGCTATTCTTTGGAATTCTGCATTCAGATGCTTATACCTTTCCTTTTCTCCTTTGCTTGTCACTTCTCTTCTTTTCACAGCTATTTGTAAGGCCTCCCCAGACAGCCATTTTGCTTTTTTGCATTTCTTTTCCATGGGGATGGTCTTGATCCCTGTCTCCTGTGCAGTGTCATGAATCTCCATCCATAGTTCATCAGGCACTCTATCTATCAGATCTAGTCCCTTACATCTATTTCTCACTTCTACTGTACAATCATAAGGAATTTTATTTAGGTCATACCTGAATGGTCTAATGGTTTTCCCTACCTTCTTCAATTTCAGTCTGAATTTGGCAATAAGGAGTTCATGATCTGAGCCACAGTCACCCCCCAATCTTGTTTTTGCTGACTGTATAGAGCTTCTCCATCTTTGGCTGCAAAGAATATAATCAATCTGATTTCGGTGTTGACCATCTGGTGATGTCCATGTGAAGAGTCTTGTCTTGTGTTGTTGGAAGAGGGTGTTTGCTATGACCAGTGCATTCTCTTGGCAAAGCTCTATTAGTTTTTGCCCTGCTTCATTCCATATTCCAAGGCCAAATTTGCCTGTCATTCTCTTAGGGCATGATGATTTGATGTTTCCAGTTAGAAAGTGTGGGAGAGTTTCAGTAATAAAATATTGGTTACAATTGTCAATACCAGGACTTCCCTCATGGTCCAGTGGTTGAAAATCTGCCTGCCAATGCAGAGTACACATGTTTGATTCCTGTTTGGGGAACTAAGATCCCACATACTCTGGGGCAACTAAGTCTATGTGCCACAGCCCAAGAAAAGCCCACTGCCACAATGGAGACCCAGCACAGTCAAAAAATTTTTTTAATTTGTCAAATACAGAGATTCTATCCATCCACTCCCCACACTTCAAAATTAGAGTACCATAAAAAAAATTGATGATCATGTCACTAAAAGTAACTGCATAACAAATAATGTGGTATACTCCATTAGAATTGAATGAAAGAACTAAGTTTTATAGTCTGGCAAATTTTTCTTCTGTCATTTGCTTCCCAGCTTTAAGGTGCCTAAATCTCAGGTGGGCAGACATAATATTCCAAGTGAAAAAATAAATAAGGAAGACATCTTTTCTGTATACAGAGTATGGTCCACTTGGAGATATTGCCGAAGGTTGTAGGGGGGAGGCACTTTGACACAACAGTACCTTTGACAACTTAAAATAATATCTTTTGACATAGAGGATTTTATTTTCTTATGAATGGATTTGATTTTGCTAGACTGTCTCTGTTTGCAGGAGTTTTCCATATCTAAGTGCTCTGGAATTTTTCTCTCTGTTTCAAAATGATATTCAAGGGCCTAGTGTGTAAACATGACACTGAATCTACCTACTACTTAACCCTAGGGCTCTAACACATCAATCCAATTCCCTTACCAAAGGAAAGAAATTCAAACCTACTTAACATTGGTGTTTGACAAAGAAATGAATTTTTTTCTCAGCTGAATGAAAAGAAAATCTTGTTAGCAGCCTATTTAACAATGTATTAATAAAGTTCTTAAGAGTCATTTTATTTTTAATCTTTCATGGAAGGTAATTTTTCAATTTAGTTCCTTTTTTATTTGTGAAGAGAAGTTTGACTTTGGTGTTTTTCTGTTTAGTGAAAGAATTTTGCTAATTAAAGCAGCTGGTTTCTTTAAAATTTTTAAATATTAAATGGTTTTATTCATTTTTTATAGGAGACAAGAGTCCTACTTTTGAGACAGTAAAAATTAAATCAGATTCTCCTTTAAAGCATTATTTGAAAAGTATAGCCTGAATCTGTATAAAATATTCCTTTTCTGTGGGAAAACATTTTTAATTGAAGTATACTTGATTTACAAAGTTGTATTAGTTTCTAATGTACATCAAAGTGACTCAATCATACACACATGTATTAATTTCCACTCTGATTTATTACAGGAGATTGAATATGATCCCCTGTGCTACCCAGTAGTGAGCGCTGTGTGCTCTCTCTGCAGCTTTATTCATCTATTATATATATAGTGATTTGTAGCTGCTAATCCCAAACTCCTAATTTATCCCAACCCTTCTTTTAAGAAGGTTATTGTTATATACTTTGGAGTCAGAGATTCAAATCCGGGCCCCAGGAACTTTCAAGTTGCGTGATAGAGGGAAAGTTACTGGAATTCTCATGGTCCCATTTTTCCTGTGTACAAAATAAGAAAAATAGTGTCTATCTCATCAGCTTGTTGAGAGAATATATGTATGCAACTGGCATTAAAAAGTACCTCTTTGGTGATACTCTCATGATATTGTTATTATTAATACTATCTTATATAGGCAGAAAATTTATAAGGAGCATTATAAGATTCAGAAAGTGAAAACTCAAAACAATTTCTTCAAACTAAACTGAACATACACTAGACAACAGTAGTTTGTTTGCTTTTTTTTTTCCTTATAAAATATCTGGAATGGTCACAGATGAATAAATGTTTCACGTTTAAATTTATTATATTTGTCATTATATTCTTGTCAATTTCTAGAGAACATTTGAAAAGATGTATCACATATCTTGGATAGAGAAACAATTGTGGTTTCATAATTGGTTGGGAAATGTTTTAATAAGAAAATGTCTAAGAATATGTACCTATTTTTCTGTTTATTTATATACCTATTTATGTCTAGCCTCATTCTAAAAATAATGTGAGGTAGTCATTAGAAGATTAAAATTTGGCTAGTTAATAACCAATGGAAATAGAAATTAGATGTTGCTCCAAAAAAATTATATAGGGAAAATATATTATACATCGAAACAAGAAGAGTTCTAATTTACTTAGGATAAAGTATGTTGAATTACTCTATGGAAAAACAAAACTTAAAATCTGAAGAATATATCTTACCAAAGTTCTCTTAGCTTTGTAGCTATAAAGATTAATTTGAAACAAGACAGTTTTTCTGGGTACCAAGGAAACTCAGCAAAATACCTCCCTATAAAGTGCACAATAGCAAAGACACTCTGATAAGTGAGATGGCAATATGATAAATATTTCTGAAAAACAAGTTTTTCTTACCAGATGAATAAAAACAGATCTGACAAGAAGGCAAACTTAGTTGTATATTTAGTGAAGATTTATGTCATCTTCAACTGTACCAAATGGTACTATGTTTTAAAAAACAAACAACCAACAAGGATTAAGGACCTTATTTGCCTTAAAAATGCTCGTGAAATTCTAGGCATATCCATCTAACGTACAGCCAGGCTTTGTACTCAAGTGTTCCAAATCTGTGGATTCAACCAACCATGGTGGGAAAATATTGGAAAAAAAATTCCAGAAAGTTCTGAGGAGCAGAATCTGAATTTGCCACATGCTGGCAACTAATTACATTGTATTTGCATTGTACCTATGGGACTTCCTTGGCTGTGCAGTGGTTAAGACTCACACTTCTGGCGTGGTTCCATTCCTGGCGGGGGAACTAGGATCCCACATGCCACACAGTGCTGCCAAAAATAGTTAAAAAATGATTACACTTATGACTATATACATACATATAATTTGCATTATATCAGAAGTAATCTAGAGATAATTTAAAGTATAAAGAAGGATGGGCTAGGCTATATGCAAATGCTAGCCATTTTATATAAGGGACTTGAGCATCCTCAGATTCTGGTGACTGTGAGGGTCCTGGAACCACTTCTTCATGTGCTTTTGCAGAAGATGTTGCTGGAAGTTCTGTGGAATGCCAAGATGAAAAAAAAATCTATTCTAGAGTTGTTGGAAACAACAAAATAGGAACAATCAGTGTGGTCAGTGCTACAAAACTAAACCAGTTACAGGCAGCTGTCACACACACACACACACACACACACCCACCCACATGCATATATGTACAATAAATAATATCAGGTCTGACTCTGACTTCCTTTGTGAATTTCACATCTTAATACTTTCAGTCAATTACTGTCTTACGTATAGCTATTAATATTAGCAGAATAATTTGTGAGGAGAATGTTTTTAAATACAAAGCTAAACAATTAATTCTTCATGTGGTAACTACAGATGACTTCTCTTTCTGGGAAAATTTCTTAGTATTTCCTAAGATTTTCTAGGTGGGATTCAGAGGGCAGGTTTTCTACTTTAGTTGAGTGCATTATTATTCAACCTAATTTGTTATTCCTCATCACTAAGCTAGTGGTGGTTGGGAAATTAAAATCATTTCAACTGTTTATGAATTACTTTAATATGCCAAGCACTATTAAGACCATTTTCACATTATCCTAACCTAAGCCTACTCCACTGGTTTCTCAACTGTCTTCCACTGTCAAGTCAACTGGTAAACATCCTCCATAACCTATATCTCCAGCCCTGAAGATGTGCAGTGCACATTAAAATATTAAATGCTTTTATAAATATTTACTTCAAAAACTTGTTTAGCTTGGGATTTCTCAAGCTTAATAAAGAAACAGCTTTCAAAGAACAGCTATTAAAGTATTATTGGACTCTGAGCTTTTGTGGAATAGAATCCAGATTCTCTTGGAAAAGAACATCAGTGCAAAAACAGCTGTGCTGCAAAGTCAAATATAAATGACCTTTGGCTAATGTGTCATTCTGTCATATGGGCACTCCTGCCCTTCATGGTTGCAGTCAATCAAATTTAAAGAAGCTCATTTCAGGAGAAACAGCACTGTAGCTTCAGACCAAGGAGTAAGTATCTGTATTACAGGAGGCTGGTAGAACCCTACCAAAGGAAAGTTCTTTGAGGGATTTTGTAAATGACGGAGAATGTCTATCCAGAAGGTGGTTTACTATGCTTGCCTAGAGAATCCCATGGACAGAGAAGCCTGGCAGGCTACAGTCCACAAGCTACAGTCCAGAGTCAGATTCTGAAGCAACTTAGCATATGCTTGGTCTTGAGGGAGCAATTTAGAGTTCAAATGGGCAGTTTGGAGAGTGAGAGGGGCACTATTACTATTTGCACATACCCAGGACTGCCCATAGGAACCTGCATAGGAAACTGGAATGTCAGGTCCATGAATCAGGCAAATTGAAAGTGGTCAAACAGGAGATGGCAAGAGTGAACGTCGACATTCTAGGACTCAGCAAACTAAAATGGACTGGAATGGGTGAATTTAACTCAGATAACCATTATATCTACTACTGCGGGCAGGAATCCCTCAGAAGAAATGGAGTAGCCATCATGGTCAACAAAAGAGTCCAAAATGCAGTACTTGGATGCAATCTCAAAAACGACAGAATGATCTCTGTTCCAAGGCAATCCATTCAATATCACAGTAATCCAAGTCTATGCCCCAACCAGTAATGCTGAAGAAGCTGAAGTTGAATGGTTCTATGAAGACCTACAAGACCTTTTAGAACTAACACCCAAAAAAGATGTCCTTTTCATTATAGGGGACTGGAATGCAAAAGTAGGAAGTCAAGAAACACCTGGAGTAATGGGCAAATTTGGCCTTGGAATACGCAATGAAGCAGGGCAAAGACTAATAGAGTTTTGCCAAGAAAATGCACTGGTCATAGCAAACACCCTCTTCCAACAACACAAGAGAAGACTCTACACATGGACATCACCAGATGGTCAACACCGAAATCAGATTGATTATATTCTTTGCAGCCAAAGATGGAGAAGCTCTATACCGTCAACAAAAACAAGACCAGGAGCTGACTGTGGCTCAGATCATGAACTCCTTATTGCCAAATTCAGACTTAAATTGAAGAAAGTAGGGAAAACCACTAGACCATTCAGGTATGACCTAAATCAAATTCCTTATGATTATACAGTGGAAGTGAGAAATAGATTTAAGGGACTAGAACCGATACATAGAGTGCCTGATGAACTATGGATGGAGGTTCGTGACATTGTACAGAAGACAAGGATCAAGACCATCCCCATGGAAAAGAAATGCAAAAAAGCAAAATGGCTGTCTCAGGAGGCCTTTACAAATAGCTGTGAAAAGAAAAGTGACAAGCAAAGGAGAAAAGGAAAGGTATAAGCATCTGAATGCAGAATTCCAAACAGCAGCAAGAAGAGATAAGAAAGCCTTCCTCAGTGATCAATGCAAAGAAATAGAGGAAAAGAACAGAATGGGAAAGACTAGAGATCTCTTCAAGAAAATTAGAGACACCAAGGGAACATTTCATGCAAAGATGGGCACAACAAAGGACAGAAATGGTATGGACCTAACAGAAGCAGAAGATATTAAGAAGAGGTGATAAAAATACACAGAAGAACTGTACAAAAAAGATCTTCACAACCGAGATAATCAAGATGGTGTGATCACTCACCTAGAGCCAGACATTCTGGAATGTGAAGTCAAGTGGGCCTTAGAAAGCATCACTATGAACAAAGCTAGTGGAGGTGATGGAATTCCAGTAGAGCTATTTCAAACCCTGAAAGATGATGCTGTGAAAGCGCTGCACTCAATATGCCAGCAAATTTGGAAAACTCAGCAGTGGCCACAGGACTGGAAAAAGTTAGTTTTCATTCTAATCCCAAAGAAAGGCAATGCCAAAGAATGCTCAAACTACTGCACAATTGCACTCATCTCACACACTAGTAAAGTAATGCTCAAAATTCTCCAAGCCAGGCTTCAGCAATACGTGAACCATGAACTTCCAGATGTTCAAGTTGGTTTTAGAAAAGGCAGAGGAACCAGAGATCAAATTGCCAACATCTGCTGGATCATGAAAAAAGCAAGAGAGTTCCAGAAAAACATCTATTTCTGCTTTATTGACTATGCCAAAGCCTTTGCCTATGTGGATCACAATAAACTGTAGAAAATTCTGAAAGAGATGGAAATACCAGACCAGTTGACCTGCCTCTTGAGAAACCTATATGCAGGTCAGGAAGCAACAGTTAGAACTAGACATGGAGCAACAGACTGGTTCCAAATAGGAAAGGAGTACGTCAAGTCTGTATATTGTCACCCTGCTTATTTAATTTCTATGCAGAGTACATCATGAGAAATGCTGGGCTGGAAGAAGCACAAGCTGGAATCAAGATTGCCAGAAGAAACATCAATAACCTCAGATATCCATTGATACCACCCTATTGGCAGAAAGTGAAGAGGAACTAAAAAGCCTCTTGATGAAAGTGAAAGAAGAGAGTGAAAAAGTTGGCTTAAAACTCAACATTCAGAAAACAAAGATCATGGCATCTGGTCCCATCACTTCATGGGAAGTACATGGGGAAACAGTGGAACCAGTGTCAGACTTTATTTTTGGGGGCTCCAAAATTACTGCAGATGGTGATTGCAGCCATGAAATTAAAAGACACTTACTCCTTGGAAGAAAAGTTATGACCAAACTAGATAGCATATTGAAAAGCAGAGACATTACTTTGCCAACAAAGGTCCGTCTAGTCAAGGCCATGGTTTTTCCAGTGGTCATGTATGGATGTGAGAGTTGGACTGTGAAGAAGGCTGAGCACCGAAGAATTGATGCTTTTGAAGTGTGGTGTTGGAGAAGACTCTTGAGAGTCCCTTGGACTGCAAGGAGATCCAACCAGTCCATTCTGAAGGAGATCAGCTCTGGAATTTCTTTTGAGGGAATGATGCTAAAGCTGAAACTCCAGTACTTTGGCCACCTCATGCAAAGAGTTGACTCATTGGAAAAGCCTCTGATGCTGGGAGGGATTGAGGGCAGGAGGAGAAGGGGACGACAGAGAATGAGATGGCTGGATGGCATCACTGACTGGATGGACGTGAGTTTGAGTGAACTCCAGGAGTTGGTGATGGACAGGGAGGCCTGGCGTGCTGCGATTCATGGGGTGGCAAAGAGTTGGACACGACTGAGCGACTGAATTGAACTGAGGACTGCCCAATGCAAGCATAGCCACACTCCTCTCTGTACATTGGGCTACATAGAAGGAACACCACTTTCCTGGTCCCCTCAGGCAATTAAAAGGTTCAAGAGTGCTCCTGTTCTTTACTTCCATAAGTGTATTAATGAAAGAAAAATCAAGGAATAAACTATGAAAGGAACATTTACAATTGCATGCCTCTTCTCAGTTCACTAAAATTTATAGTTTCCACAGAGATTTATTTGATAGTGACAACATTTTAGATGAAGAATGTGGCATGAGAACAGGGAAGTGAAAAGATGAACAACTAATGGAATAATAAAGCAGAATTTTTTTTTAAAATTTAATGGATGTAAAGTTGATTTTCAATGCTGTACTAATTTATGCTCTACAGCAAAGTGATTCAGTTATATAGATATACACCTGAGCGACCAAGCACATACATTCTTTTAAAATATTCCTTTCCTTGATGGTTTCTCCCAGGATCCTGAATGAGAGTTCCTTGTGCTATACATTAAGACTTTGTTGTTTGTCCATTCTATAAATAACAGTTTGCATGTGTTAATCCCAAACTTCCAATCTACCCCCCTCACACTGGCCCCGTTCCTCCTTGGCAACCACAAGTCTGTTCTCTACGTCTGTGATCCTGTTTCTGTTTCATAGATAAGTTCATTTGTAAAAAAGAGAAGTTTTAAAGTTGATTTTAAAATGGAAAACAACACCAGGAGCCAAAGCTCCCGGGAGCTCCCAAATTAAAGGATGACTTGGTTTTTTTTACAGATGGTATCACAATATGGCAGAAAGTGTGCAAACTGGGAAACCCAGAAACTAGGCTTGAATCTATTAGTTGCGCTGCTTTAGCCAAATCACTTCTTCAAGTCTCTCTTTTCTTCTCTGTGAAATAGAACCGTGATACCTCATAGAGTTGTTGTGAGGACAGAATAAGGCAATGTAGGTGGAAATGCTTTGTGGCTCACATGGGTGCAATATCAGTACCTGCAATTTTATCTAATATTTTACACTAAGTAATGACATGACCACCTCTGAGGATTCCCTAGAGGTCCCTCTAGATTATTTATTTTTATAAGCCAAGCCAGGAGGTTGAGAGTTAGTATTCCACCAAGTTCCCATTTCTGTTTCTGGTTATCATCAGACAGAAACTTTTTAAAAGTTTTCTGTGCTTAGGAATTTGAAGCCATCTCTAAAAACTAGGCTGTAACAGGGAAGCCAAACAAAGAATTTTTCCTGGGGGCAGACCACTTAACTGGTAAATTGGTTGTGTGTACAGAAGAGCCACAGTCTAGATGGCGAACATAGTATTTTCATTCCAGATGAGAGCTTCATTCAGAGGACTCAGTGTGGTCCTGTTAGAAGACACTCTACTCCCCATGATATTAACGGGTCAATTCCTTGCCAAAATTGTGTGGCTCCTTGTGCAGAGCAAACCAGAGATTGTCTTCAATGACTGCCTTAAATAACTTGAAAAAGCTACATACAGGAAAATACAAAGCAGGATTTAATATTTGAGTTTAAATTAACTGATTTTAAACATGTTGGCTTTTTCTGTAACATATGCGTTTAATGGAAAGAGTCTCCCCTACACCACAGCTCCCCTGCTTTCCATTCCACCCACATCTTCCTCACCAAGACAAAGATGCTTTGCCTTGACCTCATTTATTTTTTATCATTTTCCACTTTTGTGATTTTCTAGATCCTGGGAGATATTCTATAGCTCATATTTGTCATTTTCCTGTTTGATTTGCATTTCAATCCAGAATGAGAGTGAGTGTGAAGAGTGAGGATGAAGACTTATTTCCTATAACTTCTTTTTATGACTCTGGAAGGAAGGAACTGAGTTGTAGTGGTTGCAAAATAGTATCCAGAAAAAAAAAAAAGAGTATGAGAGAGTCATTTTGGTTTGAGATACTGGTAAATACTGGGCTTCCCTAGGGGCTCAGAGGTAGAGAATCTGTCTGCAATGCTGGAGACCCAGGTTTGTTATCTGGGTCAGATTCCCTCAAGAAGGGCATGGCAACCCACTCCAGTATTCTCACCTGGAGAGTCCCATGGACAGAGGAAACTGAGGCTACAGTCCTTAGGGTCCCAGATTGTTGGACACGACTGAGCCCACATGCATTGGTAAATACTATGACTTCCAAAGTGTAATTTAAAAAAATTCAATGTTACCAAATGTGCAAATTCTGTACAATAGGCTATTTGCAGTTGTTGTGTAGAGTTGCTGCTGCTGCTGCTGCTAAGTCACTTCCAGGATCCTCCATCCCTGGGATTCTCCAGGCAAGAATACTGGAGTGGGTTGCCGTTTCCTTCTCCAATGCATGAAAGTGAAAAGTGAAAGCTAAGTCACTCAGTCATGTCCGACTCTTAGCAACCCCATGGACTGCAGCCTACCAGGCTCCTCTGTCCATGGGATTTTCCAGGCAAGAGTACTGGAGTGGGTTGCCATTTCCTTCTCCAGTTGTGTAGAGCTAGTTTTCCCAAAATGTTAGCAATATCTCTTCTTTGCCTCAATTTTAGTTTCTACCAGCCTCTGGTACTATTGCCCTCAGATCCCCACAAAGAAAAAATTTTTGTTCTGCAAAGATCCAAGGATTACTTTTGTAATAAAAGAAGACCATAGAAAGGAAATCTCAAAGTAATTAAATTCTACTGATAAAAAGTGAGACATTGTGAAACTGGGATTCTGTAAAAAACTGGATTACTTCAATCACATCACATCACTTGGGTAAACATTTATTCTCGCTGCATGTAGTTTAGGTGTTTCAAGTTCCACACCAAAAGCATGGAGCATAGCATTTATGTTTAAGTTGTTGATGTTGTCCAATGCTGGGAAATGTACCTGGTCCCAAGTCCAGGGTTAGAGATTTGAAAATGAATGAGTCATAGTCTCTGTCTTCCAAGGATCAAAATCTAATTAGATAGTAACATGGGACTATAAACATGTGTTAAATGATTGCCATAGAAACTATATTTTAGAGAGGGGAATGCAAGAAACATCTAGCGACAGTCCAGCTTGTGTTACATTCTGCAGCGTGTCTTCTTGCAAAACACGCACAACTACAAGGTACATACGATATGTATGTACTGTCCTTAATTCTTACTTGAGATACTTAAGACTCAAGGAGGTTCGATTTTCAGTTCGAGTTTTATAGCACACTCATAAATGACTTGGGCTTCCCTTGTGGCTCAGCTAGTAAAGAATCTGCCTGCAATGCAGGAGACCTGGGTTTGATCCCTGGGTTGGGAAGATACCCTGGAGAAGGGAAAAGCTACCCACTCCAGTATTTTGGCGTGGAGAATTCCATGGACTGTCTAGTCCATGGGGTCACAAAGAGTCGGACACGACTGAGTGACTTTCACTTTCAAGAATGACTTAGGTTCAAATAAGAAAATCCATAGTCTTTGGAGTGGGGGGGAATGTTGGGCTTTCAGAAAACTTTTGAAGAAAATAAAAATACTGCTTACAGCCTTCAAAATTTTTAATCTGGTTCCAGACAGCAGAGGGCTTCCCTGGGAGCTCAGCTGGTAAAGAATCCACCTGCAATGCAGGAGACCCTGGTTTGATTCCTGGGTTAGAAAGACCCTCTGGAGAGGAGATAGGCTGCCCACTCCAGTGTTGCTATCCACTTTAGTGTTCTTGGGCTTCCCTGGTGGCTCAGATGGTAAAGAGTCTGCCTGAAATGTGGGAGACCTGGGTTCGATTCCTGGATTGGGAAAATCCCCTGGAGGAGGGCATGTCAACTTATACCAGTATTCTTGCCTGAAGAATCCCCACGGACAGAGGAGCCTGGTGGGCTACAGTCCATGGGGTAGCAAAGAACTGGACATGACTGAGTGACTAAGCATGGCACAGACAGCGGAATATTGTCCATGTAAATGCTTAAATAACTACATTTATAGTCAACAACTATGCTTACTTTTTGTGGGGATGGGGTGGGAAGCTTGCTTTAAAAATTCAAATCCAAAAATTTAACCCATATTTCCACACTACTTGATAAGGATTAGTTTGTCCTTTTGCATAGCAAGTATAATATTGAATGTGATAATACTGAAAAGCAGTTTTCACAAGTAACATAATTAGTAATGTCCAAATACTTAAAGTTATAAATCAAGTTGTTAAGCTGTTAAGTATATTCTACCTTTCTACCTTGACAAATAGGACTTAACATAACAAAGTAAGCTATGTGTGATGTTACATTATTAATATGAAATTTGGCAAATACACTTATTTTGTCATGTTATAAATGATGACATTTATTCTTATTCTTGACTAAATAGTCTATTGATAGGCTAGTGGTTTCTGGCTAAGTGATCAAATAAAAGATACACAATTCATAAAGTATTAAAATTTAATCCATGATTTATTTTTTGAGCAAGATCACTGATTTATTTTAGTTTTTGCTCCAACTACGAAATTCCCTTATGCAAGAATCTATTACATTTATGTTTCAGAGAGGAAGAATTTGAGAAACTAATTAACTTGTCTTTTTTCTTTCCTAAAACTTTCTGCCTCTCAAATCTTGCCCGCATTCTAAAGTCAAGGTCTATCTCTGATGCCATCAGAAACCCAACACAGAAAACTTCATGGCATTTGGACACAGTCATCTTTTGTTTAGCAGACAGAGGGCAAGAGATATGGCGATAACCTGGCTGTATTATTTTAGTCACAAGAGGGTATGGTCAGAGGCACAGCCACTGCTGGGCTGGACTTAGCACATATGATTTGAGAGAATCCATTCATGGCATCTTTCCCATTCTGAAATCGGTGACCTCACAGTGGGAGTCTGAAACCTGCTGTGGTTGGAGAATTTACACCTTGGGGATCAGAGCATACTACAAATCAGGTTCCTCCTACCACCGTGAGCTGGTTCTCAAACATCTTACAGAACTGGTTAGGTTTGCTGTGAACATCGGTTTGTGAGTGACAGAGATGTGCATGTGCCCATTAATAAATTTATTTTGTGCCTAAGTTTGTGGTATACAGGGTCCTCTAAAATACTCCCATTTCTCTCATTTGGGTCTAACGGCAGCTCTGATTTCCCTAGGTTGTTCTTTTTGAAGCTGACATTTTCTAAACCAAAAATAATTTTGAGAGATCTTGACATTTTTTCTCCTCAAAGGAAACAACATTTTATCCATTTGATACTCACCTTATAACTAAATGAAGTTATAAAGTATTGAGTTGGGCACCACATTGTGAAACAAGTATCTCTTTTCTTAGTCCAAATTGACATAACGCTCCCAATCTGTTTCTTCTTTTTCATGGTTACTAGAGCAAATTTTATGTTATAAGCGTTGATCTAGTTAAGAAAATGAAACATTTCTGGATAAAAATACCTAAGGAAGTTGTATATGTATGTGCCTGTGTATGTCGTTACTAAAGTGACACTAATTGTTTACCTCTTAGAAAGACAGATTTAAACTTGAAAAAAATCTTGGTTAGTGAAAAGAAAGATATCAATAAAAAGATGGAACATTGTAAGAAAAATAAGATTTATCAGATTAATTTTGTTAAACTACACCAGTGTAGTACATTTTAAAAGTGAAAAAGCTCACCATATAATTCTTATTCTAGATAACATAAAAAAGACAAAATATCTTGGGTTGCCAGGAATTCAGCATGGTAATTAAGAAGCTGATATATAAAGCAGAGAGGAATTCATGTAACTACCCAACACAAAGCAGATCTTCCAATGTAGAATTATTTCCATCTTGTTCTTTATATGATAAGTATGCTTAGACCAGAGCCCTGTCAACCCTTATAACATACTCAACTATTCATCCATTTCCCTCCAAGGCAAATAGATTAGTCATTCATACTTGGGCTTTATGAAAATGCTATCATGAAAATATCCTGCCATCTGTTGACTATCAAAGCCAGGTACTGTATCTTTTCCTCTTAGAATGAATTCAGCTCGGTTGATTAAATATGTTTAATATATTGTAGGGTTTACATTTATAAATTAATTTAGTTTCAGAATGCTTTTCTGTGCATATTTTTGTTTATAAAAATAAGCTTGGATAAAATTGTGCTTTATATTTTAAAAATGGATATGAAGTGAGCATTTTCTCAGTTTTGAATTGGGGATTTGTTTTCATAGTTGAGCTGGAAGTTATTGCTATTCTATGAGAAACAGGGCAACCTAGGAGGAATACAGATGCTAAGAAACATAACAGAATGTACATTTGTTCCTTGCTTTCTGGTGTAGAGGAATGCAAGAGACTATTTAGCTATAAACTTAATAATGCATATCTACCCAAGCTTTTTTTCCAATGCATATTTATTTAGGCTTCCGTCTATGGGCTCAATTTTTGCCAGAAATTACTTGGGCTGGAGACCAGGGACTTTGGGAGGACTTTACGGCGGGCAGCATAGCACTGAGTTCCCATCAGAGCTCCCCAGATGGCACCCCTTTCACTCCCTTGCACTCATGCTCAGTCACTCAGTTGTGTCCTACACTTCGCAACTTACATGAATGACTACATCTCTGAACCTTTCCTCACACCCTTGCATTTCCCTGACTCTATTCATGAGCTATCTTTGCATTGCATAGATATTATTTTGATGGCAGCTTTCCCTTGCACAACCCATCCATTCTGAAGGAGATCAGCCCTGGGATTTCTTTGGAAAGAATGATGCTGAAGCTGAAACTCCAGTACTTTGGCCACCTCATGCAAAGAGTTGACTCATTGGAAAAGACTCTGATGCTGGGAGGGATTAGGGGCAGGAGGAGAAGGGGACAACAGAGGATGAGATGGCTGGATGGCATCACTGGCTTGATGGACGTGAGTCTGAGTGAACTCCGGGAGTTGGTGATGGACAGGGAGGCCTGGCGTGCTGTGATTCATGGGGTCACAAAGAGTTGGACATGACTGAGCGACTGAACTGAACTGAACTGAACTGATAGTGATTATTGTTATTTTACTTATTTTTACTTTTTTCCTAATAGACTTCAGGATTCTTGAAATCACAATCTATGTAGTAGTTATTTTTGTATTTCTCTTCTCTAACCTAGTGCACAGTATAGATAAGGTGATCAGTGAATGTTGTTGAAATCTTAAGTAAAGGCATTTGTCTTATTAAGGCGGTGAATGAGACTATTTTCTATTACCTGGCAATTTTGAAGATGGGTTAAACTCTCATGATTGCAAAGGGCACATAAGTAGAAAGAAATCACTCTGAATTAGTTGATGACAATATTCTTATAATAAAATACCATTCAGAAGCCTAGCTGATTGAAAAAATAGTAGTTTCACTGTTATAAATAAACCAACATTTTGTACTGCGTTTACTACTGGTGACTCCTGTCTACAGAAACAATGGCTACAGAAAACATCAATTTTGTAAAAACTACAAAAAGATAATTGGAAAATCAAGGAAGAGTGGCCAAAAATCTAAAATTTCACCCTCCACATGGGATACTTTTAACCTAGAAGTTATCTAAGAGGGACTACACTTATATTTTGATAGATGATAACGTGTTCCTATACCCAGAAGTAACAGCTTTGTGCATAAGATGGCCCTTGTCTTCCCAGGTTTAGTTCTGTACTCTGCTTTGGTTTGCTTTCCTGCTCTTTCAAAAGGAAGACTGCTCTCAGCAGGATAATTTGATGCTGAGAAGCTGACAACACTAACTTGTCTTTCAGTGGAGTCCTATTCCATTAAAAATAAACCGGGGCTTCATCCTTGTTACAGTTCTTCACATGGGCCACAGACCCGAGGTCCAACCCATACTCGTCTTTAGTTTTAGTGAGACAGTGTCATTGTAATTTATGGAAAGATTCAGAAAATTCTTTCTTCCCTGCTAAGTTTATTCTAACTGAATAAATCAATTTTTCATGTCATTAAACATCACTTTCTTGTGACAGATGAGAAACAGAAATCTAAAACCATTTAATAACTGACTCAGGATTGTAGAGAGGGAACTAATTTAATGTCGGTGCTCTCTCTACTACACCAAGTTGACTGGATTGTGTAAACTTTTATTTCCCTTTAAACACTGAGATCTTTTGAATTGTGATGCTCTAGAAGACTCTGGAGAACCCCTTGGACTGCACTGAGAACAAATCATTCAATTCTAAAGGAAATCAACCTTGAATATTCATTGGAAGGACTGATGCTGAAGCTGAGGCTCCAATACTGTGATCACCTGATGAGAAGAGCTGACTCATTGGAAAAGATGCTGATGCTGGGAAAGATTGAAGACAGGAGGAGAAGGGGGTGACAGAGGATGAGATGGTTGGATGGCATGAGTTTGACCAAACTCTGGGAGATAATGAAGGACAGGGAAGCCTGGCATGCTGCAGTTCGTGGGGTCGCAAAGAGCTGGGCACAAATTAGCACCTGAACAGCAATGAACAACAAAACCAAAAGCAACGTCATTGGTGGCAAAGCAGACATTGGTGGTTTCTCCCAGTTTGGAAAATAAATGAGATCTGAGAACTCTTCACCTAGATGAGGACACAGCCAACCCATGACTGGCAGGGGAAGCTTGAATCTGGATGGTGGAGGACCCCAGTCTTACTCTTGCTGCATTAAAGTCCGTTCAGCACCACAGCGCAGAGCCACCACTTAAAGGAATACACTGCCAGAAACGTCAGGCCCGTGAATGCATTACAAAGGCTAAAAGTAGAAAATGTGCTTTTCCTATTGACTTGCTTGTATAAATAGCTTAGAGATGTTTTCCAAGTGCAAATCCCTAACACTTAAAAAATTTCACGTCACCCAGTGGGAAGAAAATACTCATTAAAGAACCACAAACCTCAGCTTCTTGGCAGGAATTTTCAGCTCATTACGTCGTAATTAATACTAATCTATATGCTAAAAAAGTTAAAAAAAAAACAAACCTTTTTCCTTTGTTCCAATTTTTCTACTGCTGCACTGCCAGAAAAGTTAAAACAGAATCCTTCATTTTTTTTTTTAAAGAAGTTATATTGCAAATGAAAGTTTTCAGACTTTGGCTGAGGAGATCTTTACATTTTTAGGTTCCTGATGATAAAAGTTTGTTTTTTGAAATACTAACATTGCTACAGGACATTGCTACAACTCTAGGTACCACAACCAGGAGAAATAATGCAAGTACTAGCAGGAATCTGAAAGCTCTTTAAACCCACTTTTTAGATATGGCTTTATCTGGATTAGATAACTCACTCACGTGATCTTACTAAGCTTATATTTCATATCTATCTTATATTCCAGATAAACATGGCTCATTATAGAATTTGAAAGCATGGTCTCTGATTATTATTCCAAACTAAACCATACAGAATAAAATGAGAGACACATGCCTGGCTTCTTAAAAGTGTGAAATACAGAATGTTTTTGCCTACGTTCCTGCCATTATATATTTTGGAAAAAAAAAAGTAATAATTTGGAAGAGAGGAGAGGAGGGATATATTTTTCATGTGATCTCAGGAAATAATACTTGGTGGTGACTATGGTGATGAATAAGAGAATGATTAAGAAAGTAAACAAAATATGATAGGAGAAGGGCTGGTTGGGAAGGAAATAAGCATTAAGAACATACTATAAAAAAGGTGCTAGATGTGGGCATTGCATTTACTGTGAATTTGAATTCTGTAAATTTGAAATACCATGATACACATATTAGATTTCCAATTTATGCGAAGTTGAAATGATGCAAATTCTCCCAAATTAAAAATTATTTAAAATATTGTATACTTATAAAAGTTAAGGGTTGGCCAAATGTATTTATGCTATTGACACCTTGTCTGGAAATAAAAATATCTGTCATCCTTTGTCAAGATTACTTCGATTTGTGCTCTTCATAAATCTCTTTCATGGATTATGAGGGCCATCCACTGAGTTTAGGGGATGCTAACTAGAACAGACACCAGTCAATGCTGCTGAAGTTCTCCCTGTCCAGTGAGGGAGGCAAAGAAGTATATAGATGGAAGAAATAGGATGAGATATGGAATGACTGAGGCACACACAGTATGTTTCCAGAGTCCAGAGAAAAGACACCTGACCCAGCTTTAAAGTCAGGGAAGACATTCTAAAGCCACTGTCATCTGAGTTGATTCCTGTAGAAAAGTGCAATTTCTCCTGGAGAATGGTTAACTGGATACTAAGTGGACTATAGGAGAAAAAGCAAATTCAGATGGAGAGAACAATATATGTAAAGGTATGCAGGCAAAGAAACACTGTGGTTAGTCCAGAACACAATAAGCAATGAGTCTGGAGAGGTAATTGGCAGCTGTATTATCCAGGGCTATCTGCTAAGGAATGTGGACAAAGTACTCACTTCATGGGCTTTGAGTGTGACACAGCCCAATTTCTATTTTATAGGAATCATTCTGAAAGCAGTATGCAAGATGATTGACAGAATGCCGAGCAGGGGCAACGTAAGATATGATGAAGTACAAAACTAAGGCCACAGAGACAAGAAAGAAAAAAATGATTAAGCTGACTGACCTCTATGCAAAAAATGAATACGTTTTGGCAATTGATTAGTTTGAGGATGGGGTAGAAACTCTCGGGGGTGAAGATAACTGTATGGAGATATGGATGTATATACTTGGATAGAATACAGAGAACTTAGAGACTAACTGGATATGGGTGCAGCAGAGGAGGGAAGAGGGAAAGGTTATCCTACCCAGCAAATTTGGGGCTGGAATAGTGTCCAGTAAGGGCTTCCCTGATGGCTCAGAAGATAAAAAATCCTTCTGCAATGCAGGAGACAGAGTTTGGTCCCTGGGTTGAGAAGATCCACTAGAAAAAGGAATGGCTACTCACTCTAGTATTCTTGCCTGGAGGATCCCATGGACAGAGAAGCCTGGTGGGCTACAGTCTACGGGGCTGCAAAGAGTCAGACACGACTGAGTGACTCAGCATGAGCACACGTGTGCAGTAAAGGATTAACTCAGTGAATCTGAACTGTCCAAACCCTGTATGTTCCAAACAGACGTTTGGCTCTTGTGCACCTCCTGGGAGATAACCTCTAAACCCTTGGGATATCTTGACTGTTAAGAGTCTCTTTGTTTACCTGAGGCCTTGGGCCCTGCTGGGTGATGACAACTTGATCTATGGTAGGAACCTTGGGGCATGTAGGATCAGTCTGAGACCTGGAAGGAATGGACATTAAGTAACTAAGACCAACCATGTGGGCAATCAGCTTGCCTATGTGACCAATCTCCTACAAAAACCCTGGACAGGTAGGCTTGGGTGCCTCCCTGGAGGATAATAGTTTGTGTGTGTTGTCACACAGCATCACTAAAAGAATTAAGTGCTGTCTGGGAGAATTCCCTGGTAAAGAACAACGGGAAGCTCATTGCCTGGTCTCTCTTGGTGTCCGCTCTGTGTCTTTTACCTCTGAGGATTTTAATCCGTATCCTTTCACTACCATAAACTATAACAGTAAAAGTAACTAACAGCTTCTCCCAGTTCTAAGAGTCATTCTAGAGAACTGTTGAAGCTAAAGGTGGTTTTGTGGACATCTGCAAGCATGAAATCAACTGAATAAACAATGGCATGACTTAAAGAGATAAGGAATACATGAGGGGAAAGAGATTTGAAAATGTAAATTCAGTTTTGAATATGTCGAGTTAAAGTGCTTGTTGAATTAAAGACTGTATCCATGAAATTAAAAGATGCTTGCTCCTTGGAAGAAGAGCTATGACCAACCTAGATAGCATATTAAAAAGCAGACATTACTTTGCCAACAAAGGTCCCTCTAGTCAAACTATGGTTTTTCCAGTAGTCTTGTATGGATGTGAGAGTTGGACTATAAAGAAAGTTGAGTGCCGAAGAATTGATACTTTTGAACTGTGGTGTTGGAGAAGACTCTTGAGAGTTCCTTGGACTGCAAGGAGATCCAACCAGTCCATCCTAAAGAAGATCAGTCCTGAATATTCATTGGAAGGACTGATGCTGAATCTGAAACTCCAATACTTTGGCCACCTGATGCAAAGAACTAACTCATTGGAGAACACCCTAATGCTGGGAAAGATTGAAGGTGGGAGGAGAAGGGGATGACAGAGGATGAGATGGTTGGGTGGCATCACCAACTCAATCAACATGAGTTTGAGTAAACTCTGGGAGTTGGTGATGGACAGGAAAACCTGGCGTGCTGCAGTCCATGGGGTCACAAAGAGTTGGACATGACTGAGCAACTGAACTGAACTGAAAGTGCTTGGGGAATATAGAGGTGGAAATGTCCAGTAAGAATTATGTATAAATGTGGATAGAGGAGAGAGGACCAAGTCAGAGCTAGGAACCTGGGAACCACAGCTAGAGGTGCTATTTAAATCTGTGGTTAAGAACAAGATTACTCTGGGAATTTCTTTTTTTAAAGGGAGTTAAAAGAATAATTTTGGGAAACTCTGACCTTTAAGGGAAAGAGAAGACACCATCTAAGAACCAGAAAGAAACTAAGAAATCAGTGGTATTTCAAAAGCCAACAGTAAAGAATATTCCAAGCAGAAGATTTGTCTTTTTGATATAACAATATCAAAAGTCACAGAAAGACCAAGTAATACCAGGAGTAAAGAGCATCACCTAGATTTTATTTTATTATGTTTTATTTTTAAGTATTCTTTTAAAAATATTCTTTTCCATTATGGTTTATCTCAGCAGATTAGATATAGTTCCCTGTGCTGTACAGTAGGACTTTGTTATTTATCCTTTCTAAATGTAATAGCTTGCATCTAACAACCCTGAACTCCCAGTCCATTCCTCTCCTTGCCCTCTCTGCTTTGGTGACACAATTCTGTTGTCTATGTCTGTGAGTCTGTTTCTGTTTTATAGATAGCTTCATTTGTGCCATATTTTAGATTCCATATATAAGTGTTATCATATGGTGTGTCTTTTTTTTTTTCCAACTTACTTCACTTAGTATAATAATCTCTAGTTGTGTCCATGTTGCTGCAAATGGCATTATTGTGGCTGAGTAGTATTCCATTATATTTTAAAATGGTGACATTGATACTGTACTTTACACTTGACAGATGAAGAAACAGATGCTCAAAAATCATATGGTGATTTAGCAAACGTCACATGGAAAGTGGCAAAGGGTAGCTTAGAATTTAGATCTGTGTGACAGGCTATACTGTTCCTGCTAAACCCTGCTACTGGCCAGTCTCGTGAGAGACAGATATCTCTCTAGACCAGATCTGAGTCTCACTTATTCTTCCAGAGTCACTGCTTTCTGCATGAAGCATTCTCGAACCACACCAACACTCTCTGCTCCCTCTGTCACCTTCACTTACGCTATTACACACTCCTGCACATCTCCTTAGGATGGAGGCTTGCTGCCTCCCACAGTGAGATTGTAAGTTGTCAAAGGCAGAGAATTACATTTCAAAGTATAGCTATACAAAGCTTTGAGTTATGGCATAAGATCTAACTTTCTATTCTTGTGATGTTGCTTCAGATATAAAAAGATGAATCTCACCCCAGGGAATGTATATTCTGTAGAAGAAATAAGAATCAGTCTGCAAAGGTTTTATCATGCATCCAAACCATAGATCAGGGTAACATTTTATTTTTTCCCTCTTTGCAGATGTAAGTAGGAATGTATAGCTAGACAACAAAACTGGTAAGGAAGTGAACAGGGGGTGAAGGCTCCACTTGCTTCCTCTGGAGGAGGAAGTGGAGCCTAAGGGGTGGTAAGGGGATTATAGGAGGTTAACTTGAAGGAAGTTCATAGGACAATCAAGGTAGACACTGGACAAAATAATATATTAAAATTTAAAAAGATGGTTATAAAATTATAAAGGTTCTCTGTGAGATAAATAGAAAAATTTGTTCCTGGGAAATAAGTTACTTTTCCTTGTTAATGTTGTTTGTTGTTGGAAACCCTGAGTGTTTGTAGTCTGAGCTGGTGAAGTCCCTCTCATCCATAATGAAGACACTTGTTCAGAAGTGGTTTCTAGGACTGAAAATATTCCCTGTTCTTGCTGGCCCATACTTCCTCATTTCTCTAAGCTGAGTTTTAAAGTTCTGAATGCATCCAGAGAAAATGGGGAGGTGTTTTACTCTCAATATGTTTTTATTGTTGTTCAGTCGCTTTGAGACCCCATGAACTGCAGTGAACCAGGCTTCCCTGTCCTTCGCTATCTCCTGGAGTTTGCTCAAACTCATGTCCATTGAGTCAGTGATGCCATCCACCATCTCGACCTCTCTTGCCCCCTTCTCCCTCCTGCCTTCAATCTTTCCCAGCATCAGGGACTTTTCAAATGAGTCAGTTCTTCATATCAGGTGGCCAGAGTATTGAAGTTTCAGCTTCAGCATCAGTCTTTCCATTGAATATTCAAAACTGATTTCCTTTAGGATGGACTGGTTGGATCTCCTTGCAGCCCAAGGGACTCTCAAGAGTCTTCTCCAACACCACACTTCAAAAGCATCAATTCTTCAGCACTCAGCTTTCTTTATAGTCCAAGTCTCACATCCATACATGACTACTGGAAAAACCACAGCCTTGACTAGACAGACCTTTGTTGGCAAAGTATGTCTTTGCTTTTTAATATGCTGTCTAGGTTGGTCATAACTTTTCTTCCAAGGAGTAAGTGTCTTTTGATTTCATGGCTGCAGTCACCATCTGCAGTGATTTTGGAGCCCCCCAAAATAAAGTCTGACACTGTTTCTACTGTCTCCCCATCTATTTCCCATGAAGTGATGGGCCCAGATGCCATGATCTTCGTTTTCTGAATGTTGAGCTTTAAGCCAACTTTTTCACTCTCCTCTTTCACTTTCCTCAAGAGCCTCTTTAGTTCTTCTTCGCTTTCTGCCATAAGGGTGGTGTCATCTGCATATCTGAGGTTATTGATATTTCTCCCGGCAATCTTGATTTCAGCTTGTGTTTCATCTAGCCCAGCGTTTCTCATGATGTACTCTGCATAGAAGTTAAATAAGCAGGGTGACAATATATAGCCTTGACGTACTCCTTTTCCTATTTGGAACCAGTCTGTTGTTCCATGTCCAGTTCTAACAGTTGTTTCCTGACCTGCATATAGGTTTCTCAAGAGGTAGGTCAGGTGGTCTGGTATTCCCATTTCATTCAGAATTTTCCACAGTTTATTGTGATCCACACAGTCAAAGGCTTTGGCATAGTCAATAAAGCAGAAATAGATGTTTTTCTGGAATTCTCTTGCTTTTTCGATAATTTAACAGATGTTGGCAATTTGACCTCTGGTTCCTCTGCCTTTTCTAAAACCAGCTTGATCATCTGGAAGTTCATGGTTCATGTATTGCTGAAGCCTGGCTTGGAGAATTTTGAGCATTACTTTACTAGCATGTGAGATGAGTCCAATTGTGTGGTAGTTTGAGCATTCTTTGGCATTGCCTTTCTTTGGGATTGGAATGAAAACTGACCTTTTCCAGTCCTCTGGCCACTGCTGAGTTTTCCAAATTTGCTGGCATATTGAGTGCAGCACTTTCACAGCATCATCTTTCAGGATTTGAAATAGCTCAACTGGAATTCCATCACCTCCACTAGCTTTGTTCATAGTGATGCTTCCTAAGGCCCACTTGATTTTGCATTCCAGGATGTCTGGCTCTAGGTGAGTGATCATACCATTGTGATTATCTGGGTCGTGAAGATCTTTTTTGTACAGTTCTTCTGTGTATTCTTGCCACTTCTTCCTAATATCTTCTGCTTCTGTTAGATCCATGCCATTTCGGTCCTTTTTGTGCCCATCTTTGCATGAAATGTTCCCTTGGTATCTCTAATTTTCTTGTAGAGATCTCTAGTCTTTCCCATTCTATTTTTTCCCTCTGTTTCTTTGCAGTGATCACTGAGGAAGGCTTTCTTATCTCTCCTTGCTATTCTTTGGAACTCTGCATTCAAATGGGTATATCTTTCTTTTTCTCCTTTGCTTTTCACTTCTCTTCTTTTCTCAGCTATCTGTATGGCCTCCTCAGACAGCCATTTTGCTTTTTTGCATTTCTTTTTCTTGGGGACCAAAGGATTGTCCGTGTCCTAATACTCTGACCCTTTGAATGTAATCTTATACGGAAAAAGGATCTTCACAAGTATCAGTCAGTGAAGGATCTTGAGATGAGAACATCCTGGCCCTAAATTCAATGACCATGTCCTTAGAAGAAGGGCGAGAGGTGATACAGACAGAGGAGAAAGCCATACTGGATACTGGAAGGCAGATTTGAGAATAATTCAGGCGCATGTCAAGGGACCCCTTGAGCCCCCAGAAGCTGGAAGAGGCAAAGCAGGACTGTTTGATAGAACCTTCAGAGGGATTATGACCTTGCCAACACCTTGATTTCATACTTCTGGTTTCCATGTGAGAGAATAAATTTCTGTTATTTTAAGCCTCCAAGCCTATGGTAATTTATTATAACAACCATGGAAAACTAACACAGTGGGGTAACTGGGCAGGTCAGTTACCTTCTCTGTGTCATTTTATTCCTCATGTATATTACAAAGATAATATTAGTGCTCACCCCATAGGGTAATGAGGATAAATAAGTCAGTCGACTGCTTAGAATAATACTGCAGCATAGTAAGACCTGGTAAACATTTAGTCTTGCATTATTAGTCCACACTGATCACCACTGTTCAGTTCAGTTTCCAAGGTTATGTGGACTCTTGAGGGCCTGAGTGTCTGCTTCTGCTATGCAAAGCATAAGCAAAAGGTGGCTTGTGGATGAAAGGCCCTGACACCCTGCACCCACCTTTTCTAGGTGCTCCCTGTAGTCTGCCTGTCTGAGTAGGTGGGAGTCTCTTCTGACAAGGCACAACTGCAGGCAGCAGGTTAGAGTTACAAAGCTGACATCTTGTTTCCTTATCCGCTGTAAAATCATAGGGCTCATCTTTCTTTCCTGGGGCAAAAATATCAACATCCATCAGTTTTTCTTACTAACTCACTATGAAAAACATTTTAAGTCAACACATTAACCAGTCCTCTATAAAACCTGGTGATATTTTTGCTTCTCATAGAAAAGGGTGGTTTCTTTTTAATTTGTCTTGTGGTTGTGAATGGCTTATTTAAATTGTGACTTGACTGAAGGCAGTGGCTGTATCATGCATCTTTGTATCTCTTTGCTGTTTGTCTTGTACATGATAAGACAATCAGTACACAATATGTGATTAGCTATGGAGTTATTGCTTCTCACGTGGCTCAGTGGTAAAGAATCCACCTACCAAGCAGGAGATGTGGGTTTAATCCCTGGACCGGGAAGATCCCCTGCAGTAGGAAATGGCAACCCTCTCCAGTATTCTTGCCAGGAAAATTCTGTGGACGGAGGAGCCTGGTGGGCCACAGTCCACAGGACTACAAAGAGCAGAACATGACTTAGCAACTAAAGAACAACAAATAATGAAGTTATTATATTGCAATGCTCCTGGGCTGCAAGACCTAAAAAGTTTCAGAGCATTCAGAAAGAGACTGATTTTTCCCTGTAACTTGAAGCAGACACTACCATTACCACTAAAAAGAAAATGTTTTAAAAGAATCTCTTCCTTTTTGGCCACTAAGTCATAGTTAATTTTGCAAGACTCTGACTTTTACACTTTCCAATGTTATTCCCTCTGCTCACAATGTTCCTCTCCTCCTTGGCTACTCGTTCAACCTTCACATCCCAATTCAAACATCACTTCCTCAATGAAGTCTTCTGGGATATTCCTACTGCTAATCCTCGTTCCCACCACTTTCGTGGCACTTGTCATGTGGAATTATAATTATTGACTTGCATTTCCATCTTTTAGGCTGGGAGCTTCCAGAGGGTCCTCCACCATTTCCATCTCTGTACACCTAGGGTAGATAGACCATAGTGCCTGGATATAGACTTGCTCAATAATCATTGGTTGACTGACAATTTAACTGACTACATCAATGAATATATTAATGCACAGTGTTCTAGTGGGATTTGCCCTGCCTACCTGTTAAGCAATTGCCATGTTACAGACTGGATCAGAGTTAGGGAGATGCCTTCATGTCTGTGACTGTCTCCCTTTAGTTGACCCCTCTTATTTTAGTAAAATTATTTTGCTTCCTTAACAATGATTGAATTACCAATCGTCCATATTTTCCTTGTGCCTTCTAAATTGTCCCGTATTAAAGTGGAATCCTCTTATTCTGCTAATTCACTTTAACAACGGATACATTTTTATACATCTGTTCAAGTATCTTCAGTTGGTTCCTTAGTTCTATGGAATACTGTCCAAGTCCTTTTCCTTGCACTGAACACAAGCATAGAAGCAGGAGATCCTTCAAGGAGCCAAAGAAAAATAACGATGCTTTGGATTAAGAAGGAAGAGAACTGGGACAAAGTGGTATATGTTATAGATGGAGGGCCAACAGGTCTTGCTGAATGGATTATAGATGGGAGGTGAGAGAAAGAGAATGATTATGGGGAATTTCTAGGTTTTGATCTGAGCAGTTGGGAAAAAGTTGAGACAGGCAAGATTGAGATAGAAATAGCTTTGTTTTTATTTATTTATTTATTTATTTTTACCTTATTTTACTTCATTTGTGTGCGTGTGCACGTGCATGCAGTGAAGTTGGAAGTTTAAAGTTCTGTTTTGGACAAGTTAACCTTGGGCTGCATGATAAATTAGACATTAGAGATGTCGGTTGGCAACTGAACTTGGAGCTCCTCAGGACTCAGAGGTAGGATATTAGGTTTGGAATTCACTAGTATATACGTGATCTTTGAGGACTGGGTGTGTTTGAGCTCACCTGGGGAAAGAGTGTAGACAGAAAGGAGAGAGTCCAGGACTTAGTCCTGGATAAGTTCCAATGCAGGCAGTATTTATTATCAGTTAGTTCCAATGTGTTTCTTTTCGTATTAGTAATCACTTCCCCAAACCCAAAGCTTCTGTCTTATAGGATTCCCGTTCTCAGAGAGTTCAAAAGAATTATGTGTTCCATATAATTTAGCACTGCTTATTTTGCCAAAAAAAAAATTCCGTTAAGATGTGCAGTTATTCCTTGCCATTGCTTTATGAGAAACCTTAACTTCTTAAGAGACCTGTAATTTTCCTTTTAATTTCTGATGTGAAGAGTCTGTTGATAGATCTTAATCTGTTAATTACTGAAGCTTTATACTGGTTTCAACTTGCTAAAAAACATTTCAATTGGATACCATTGGGGAAATGCTTGTATGTCTTTTTACACTTTCCTGTTCTCAAAGCATTTATAAACATAGCAACTGAAGATTTTTACCCAGGGAATGGCACAGATTTTACAAAACAATGTATAACTCGGATTTCCAAAGCATATCAGCATCTACCCAAGAACCTGCATGGTACAACTTAATAAACCCTAGCCATCTCAACCCTGCACTGATTTCTTGTTGAGACATGAAAATGCAGTTTGTAAAAAAACTGGCAGAATCCTACAATGCTTTTACACACATTCATTTGCCAGAGACCCTCGGGGGAAAACACACACATACACAAAACAAAAACAACACACGCACAAATGGTTAAGTGCTTTGTTTCCTATGTCGTTTTTTTTTTTTCTCCCCCACCATGTAATAAGTCTATTTACAGGACATCTATAGGAAAGAACATACACTTAGTTTATATCCTTGACAGCTAAGCCTACATTGGAATTTCATCACACTCTCACCAACACCCACAATGTGTAGGAGCAAAAAAGAACTGGATCTGGCTGAAGTTCTGCTCTCAGCTGCTAATACAGAAGACACGTCATGCTTAGTGGTGCTTTCTCCTCACCAGGAATGAAGGCAGGCTGGGGTTGTGCCAATGCTATTCGCTCCCACTGTAAATCTTCTAATGCCACGATAATGCTTTATTTTTCAGGGTTCCTCCTGATCTTCTTCCCACTGTGATTTAGCAGAAAAATCCACACACTGCCAAATGATCCTATACAATTATAGGATTTATGGGGTGCTAAAACAGCCCTTGGGCAAGGCTAGCAAAGGAAAGGAGCTATTCATTTATTCTGTAGTTTGTGGGTCTACACAAAAGGAAGTGGTCAAAATGGCAACTGTTTATTACCAAATCCGAGGAATTTAAGCCATGCCCTGGGACAATCTGCTGAGCAGGAGGAAACACAGGACTACACACAAATGAGAGGTGTGGTGTACAGTTTTTCTCTCAGTGGATGGACTCTTTCTAAGACATTTGGTCCATTGGAGCCAGGGTACCCTTGTTCTGAAGATGAAGAGCTATTCCTTTATCCTGTCTCAAACTCTCTACTTGGGAGAAGATGTGAATGAAATGCAGATGTTTAAAAATATAAAAATCTCATTTGCTGTGATTACTTAGCCTGGGAAGAAAGTCAGTGAAATCACTAATTCTGTTTTCTATTTGTCTTGTTTACTGAGAGGTTTTAGAGATAAGAATATAAAACCTTATTTAAGAAGACTTGATAAATTTTTTTTTTTTAGTAGAATTGCTTTTTGTTTCATAGTAAAATAGTAGAATGGAAAACCACCGTCCTTAACCAAATCAAGGGCTGCCAAACTATGTAAGTCAGAATCCATCTTAATTAAAAGAACTGTCCTACTTTAAAATATTTTTGTATCGAAATATAAGTACTTGGAATCACTTGGTCTAACTTTCATAGCCGGGGGAAGCTAGGATTTTCATTTTCAAATTCCCCTCCTCCATCACAATGATGCATGAAGAATTGCATCAGTAAAGCTAAGCCTTGTACCCATAACATCCAAGAACATGCTCTAGTCTAGTGGAGCTAGGCATGGCTCATTGCTCTTTCAGTGCATGACCTCGTCTACTGGTCAATATTTTGCCCACTCTTCTAACCCTACAACTTATTCTAATGCCTTGGTTATGTGGAAATTTAAAGGCAACTGATACCTTCTGCAAGATTAATAAGAAAATGTCAAAAGTCAATATTTACAATGATCTCCAAGGTAGGTGGCGTTACGCTAGCCCCCTCTATTGGTCTCTATCCCACTGTTCTTTTAAGTCTAAAAACACTAAGGAAGAGTGGACAGTTATGTACATCCTAGCTTTTCCCAGTAAGTGTTAGTCACTCAGTCGTATCTGACTCTTTGCAACCCCATAGACTGTATGTAGCCCACCAGGCTTCTCTGTCCATGGAATTCTCCAGGCAAGAATACTGAGTGGGCTGCCATTTCCTTCTCCAAGGGATCTTCCTGACCCAGGGATTAAACCCATGTCTTCTGTATTGCAAGCAGATTCTTCACCATCTGAACCACCAGAGAAGCCCGGTAAAGGCCTGGGAAAAGGACATTCCCATCTAAGATTCCCAATCCCTAAGGCAACATTATCAGGCCAAGGGAGATGTCATGGATAACATTTATGGGGTGATGTGTTGGAAGGGACACCAAGGAGTTACCCAGTCCTTACTGAATCTAATTTTTAAATTAAAAAAAAAGTTTTCAAAAACTATTTTGGCTGCTCTGGGTCTCACTGTGTCATGTGGACTTCTTTAGTTACAGTGATCCGGCTTAGTTGCCCCTTGGCATGTGGGATCTTAGTTCCCTGACCAGCGATGGAATCTATGTCCCCTGCATTGGAAGGTAGATTCTTAATCACTGGACCACCAGGGAAGTCCCGTTACTGGATCTTTTCAGGGAACTTTATTCAAACTGGTGCAGAAAGATCTATGTCTAGCTTTCTTGTCAAAAATCTGTATAGAAGGTTATTTAAAACCTTCACCTGTGGAAGCATTCCAATCTCTCCAATGAAAATGCTGAACTCCAATTTTTAATGTACCATCCAAAGGAAATACCGTGTCTGAAAGGCACTCATGTATATCTTACCATGATCTTGAGTATTTCTTCCCAGATTTTGTGGCTATCGATGGAGAGTGGCTGGATCTAAAGGCACGAAGTCCAGGTGTCAGCTTATGTTCATTCCCAGGATCATTAATGTCTGCAAAAGCCTGAGAGACTGGGAGAAGGGGATAGCCTTTCAAGCAATTTCTATGATTTACATAAATGTCCTTCTTCAACCTAAAATTGAGAGAATTTTCCAAGGGTCTTTAGGTGGTCATTAGACAAGTAGCTGAAACACATTCTTTTGTTTCCCATTTAAGTCAGTTCAGACACAAGAAAATGACATTAATTTCAACCCCAATTGAGCGGTACTTAAATCAAGAAGTTGAAGATGTATAGAACAGTCTTTTGAACTCTGTGGGAGAGGGCGAGGGTGGGATGATTTGGGAGAATGGCATTGAAACATGTATAATATCATATATGAAACAAATTGCCAGTCCAGGTTCAATGCATGATACTGGATGCTTGGGGCTGGTGCACTGAGACGACCCAGAGGGATGGTACAGGGAAGGAGGAGAGAGGGAGGTTCAGGATGGGGAACACGTGTATACTTGTGGAGGATTCATGTTGATGTATGGCAAAACCAATACAATATTGTAAGGTAATTAACCTCCAATTAAAATAAATAAATTTATATTAAAAAAAAAGAAGTTTGAAAAACTTCTAAAACCTGCAGTGATTATCAAGGCTCTCACTATTAAGTCCAGCAGTCTATTTTTCCTTCACCAGCACTTTAAGAATTAGGTGTTGCTTACTCCACTTTATGGCTTTCCCAGGTGGTGCTAGTGGTAAAGAACCTGCCTGCCAATGCAGGAGACATAAGAGACGTGGGTTCCATCCCTGGGTCTGGAAGATCCCCTGGAGGAGGAAATGGCAACCCACTCCTGTGTTCTTGCCTGGAGAATCCTGGCAGACTACAGTCCAAGAGGTTGCGCAGAGATGGACACGACTGAACCTGGAGGTCAAGGCAACCCTCTCCAGTATTCTTGCCTGGAGAATCCTACAGACAGAGGAGCCTGGCCAGCTATAGTCCAAATGGTCACAAAGAGTCGGCCAAGATGGAAGCAATGTAACACATCCACACACACTCCATTTGATAGATAAGAAAATTGAGGCTCAGAGACCCACAGCTGGGGTTCCACAGTCTTTAAGTAATGGAGCCTGTATTCTTCTAGGACCTTGTTTCTCTAAGGCTTCCTATCTGACCCAAACTCCAAATGAGACAGAAAATCGAACAAAGAAATCAATATCTAGATAAAAATAGGTAGACAAGATGGGATTTTCAGATTGCAAGACTCTCTGGCTAGGCTTCTGTTGGTTTAATTATCTATATGATCATCTTAATTCATTGCTCATTTCTGCCTGTGTAAAATTTAGTTTCTGTGAAAGCGGCCTCTGCTGCCTTTGAGGGTATTGTGGTTAGCTGTGAGCTCACAATTGAAGCTTCTTATTGGAATTGGTTAGTGGCTCTCCCTGGTGCCATTTATACTCTAGAGTGGGTATTTTTAGATAACTGATGTTGCAAACTAAGAAGGCCTTTTATCAATACACTAATACATCTGAATCTGTATTTTTGTATACTTTTTCCTTTCTCTCTCTTTTGGTAATGGCTCTTGGAGTTTCCTGCTGAACATCAATGTTTTCAGGGATGGTTCCAGCTTCCTTTTTGGTCCCTTGGAGAATGCACAAGTGGGCCATGATCTCAGCTGCTCTCCCTCCAAAGATGGTAATGAGTTTCAGTTGAAAGAAGTGTAGAGCGTGTCTCTCTGCCAAAGCAAACAAACCCAATTTCTCTCTTATGGGTTTGTTTTGCCAAACTCCAAAAGGAAGACTGTATTAAAATGGTGTCTGTCACCTCAAGGTTTCAAACACTGCTAGAATTACAGGAATGATAAACTTTCCTATTTCTTTGGATCTTGTAACTCATTTGGGTGATGTGTGAAGACATGTCAGAAGACTCTTCTGTAGCCACCTCAGTGTCACAGGCACAGACAAGCATGTTTCCCCCCGCCCCCCACATCTTTTATTCTCAAGAACTTGGTCTTTTAAGGAATAGGTTTTTGCTTTTGTGCTCTGAAGTCAAATGTTCTTCATAGGATTCTAACAAATGTTTTAGATTTACCATGGGCAAATTTTCATCTATTTTAGATTATCAATGTTTTCACTTTTTATTGTAGTTCTAGAAGCCAGTGAAATTATGATGAAAACTGGAAAGTTAAAAGAGAAGTTTAGGTTTTAAAATCCATATCCTTCAAGAGTTCCATCTACAGTAAGGCCTTCACTGAGAATCCCAAGAGGAATTGATGGCTCATATATTTGCTCCTTTTACACTTTTTATTCTTCCTTGTATCATGTATTAGTTTCTTATATTTCTCTGTTTCCTTTTTCCTCAACAGTGATCTGTATAAAATAATTTAATAGATGCTTTCTGGATGAATGCACAATGAATGAATTTTAGGGGCATGAAATAGTGCATATAAACAAAGTTGATGTACTAATAGTTGATATTATGTGGAACATGGAATTACTTTCTGAAATTTATCAAAAGGTACTTAATTTCTACAGAAATCATGGAGCTCTTCATATGTGGTCACACATATTAAGTCAGCATTCATTCAAGTTAATTACTCTATAACTTTCAGATGTCTACACTGAAGGATCAGGAGCTCAAAATTCAAAACACAAATGTCCAGACTTCTAGGGATTTCAGTTATTAAATGAATAATATTTGGAGGTGGTCATGGGACTGAAAAGTAATCCAGTAATTAAAGCTTTCTTTGTCCAGTAGCTAAATTTAAATTCCCTGTACTGAACAACTGAGATGTAAAGACTGGGCCTGAAGGCAGTTCAACATTCAAAATATGCAAAAAAAATGTATTTGCAAAAGACTTCTCTGAGATAAAAAATTTTAATCTTTTATCAGATTTATCTGATATAATGGAAACCTACTTATTATTTATCACCAACTAAATGGACATGAGTTTGGGCAAACTCCAGGAGATAGTGAAGGACAGGGAAGCCTGATGTGCTGCAGTCCATGGGGTTGCAAAGAGTGGACATGACTGAGCAACTGAGCAACAAGTCTTAATGTTAGTAATAGTTGGTAAGTTACAACAGGAGAAAAGAAACAACTGCGTATTGAATGCCATCCGTGGGTCAGGTACTAGGGTAGGTCTTTTACATATTCATGCATATAATAAAAGTTTATGTAAACGTTCAGTTCAGCGCAGCCACTCAGTTGTGTCCGACTCTTTGCGACCCCATGGACTGCAGCACGGTGGGGCACCTAACATTTTTCCAACTGCTTCACATATATTCACTCTTTAATCTTGACTACTATCCTATTAGGGCTTCCCTGGTAGCTCAGCTGGTAAAGAAGCCGCCTGCAATGCAGGAGACCCCAGTTCAATTTCCGGGTTGGGAAGACCCCCAGGAGAAGGGATAGGCTATCCACTGGTATTCTTGGGCTTCCCTGTTGGCTCAGATGGTGAAGAATCTGCCTGCAATGCAGGAGATTTTGGTTGGGAAGATCCACTGGAGGAGGGCATGGCAACCCACTCCAGTATTCTTGTCTGGAGAATCCTCATGGACAGAAGATCCTGATGGGCTACAGTCCATGGGGTTGCAAAGAGCTGGACATGATTGAGTGACTAAGCATGCACAATCCAATTAAATATCATTTCTATCATCCCTATTTCACTTCACAAGAGACTGAGGTATAGAGAAGTAAAGAGACTTCCCAGGGTCACAGTGTAGTCAGTGCCAGAGCCGTGGTTGTGTTAGTCGCCCAGGGCTGCTGTAACAAAGTAACACAAACTGCATGGCTTAAAACAGGATGAATTTATTGCTCACAGCTTTGAGGGGCCGAAGTTCAAAACCAAGGTGTCTATAGGGCTTGCTCTCTGTGAAACCAGCAGGCAAAATCCTTCCTCATCTCATCTGGCCTCTGGTTTGCCTCCAGTCCTTGTTGTTTTTTGACTCTTAAAGGATGCAACATTTCAAGCCCTGCCTCCATTGTCATGTGTCTGTCTTTTCCCTGTTGTCTCTCTCCTTTCATGATAAGGATGTTAGTCACATTGGATTAAAGTCTCACCCAGCTCTGGTATGACCTCATCTTAGCTAATTCCATCTGCAATGGCCCTATTTCCAAATCAGGTCTCCTTATTAGGTGGTGGGAGTTCAGACTTCAACACAACTTTTGGGGGACACCTTTCAACCCATAACATTCCCCACATCCACATTTGTTTGTTTATTTTAAACACTACACTCTGCTCTATCTTTTTCCATGAGATAAACTTTTCCATTTCAATGATTCTTTATTAAATTTTGTTGTGTATTGTGTACCATGAAAACAGAGTAGATGGGTAAGAGTTTTCAAAATACATTCTATCCTGAAATGAAATACAAAGTAAGAACATAGTGACTGTATTATAACTTTGTTATTCTTATAAAAAATTTAAATCCATTTCCCCTAGAGCATCTCTGTACATCTAAAAATAGGTACCAAAGGAGGCTTCATTGTTTTTTAATGCCTAAAGGTAGTGGTTATCAACTGTTTTCCACCTTAACCCACTTGATGGGTGTGGCATGCTCCAATGAATAATAGCAACTTCAGCAATTCACAGGCAGAGGGGCGAGATATGAAGTGTCTGAGTCTTTAATAGGAGAAGCATATGGAAGAGAAATCTACTCTCTGTGTGATCTGGAGATGCTTCCAGAGGAAAAATTCTGCATACTTCACTCATCTACTGACTCAGGAGACAACGACTGCTTTAAGTTTGGTGCAGTAAGACACGATTCAATTCTCATTTCATGTGAAAAAAAAAAGAGGAAACCATCCACTCTTCTTCTTAGAACTGCTTCCTCTTTTCTTAGGTTTAACTATATGAATTGCTTTTAAATGTATACAATTTTTGGAGAATATGTTTCAAAAGGAGTCTTTCATAAAATTTAAAGTATCAACTATATTTAAATGAAAAGGCACCTTGAATAAAAGATGAAATAGCAAGATGTGATGAACACAAAAGGAACACTTTTAATTTAGCAAAATGCTCCAAGTTGTTTAGTATTCTGTATCCCTTCCCCAGTATTTAGCTAATTTTTGCTTATAATGAAACCCTTGCTCCTGGCTATTGTTCACCCGTTCATGTCTTTCCCTTTTCTGCCCAACAGATATTCATAGCAGAATCACACTAGGATCTCTTTTCCTCTTGATCTGTATAGTTTCTCTACGCACTGTCATCCAGTCCCATGCTATAAATTACCTGTGTGCTTAGTCACTTCAGTTGTGTCTGAGTCATGTGACCCCCTGGACTGTAGCCCACCAGGCTCCTTTGTCCATGGGATATCCCAGGCAAGAATACTGGAGTGGGTTGCCATTCCCTTCTCCAGGGGATCTTCCCTACCCAGGGGTCTTCTGCCTCTCCTGCTTGGCAGGTGGATTCTTTACCACTGCACCACCTGGAAAGCCCATAAAATACTTACATATGCCAATTTATCTCCAATACTGTTGTTTAGCCTTGAGCTGTCTCCTGGTCACCAGACTGGTATATGACACTTCCTTCTTGGTATTTCTGCTTGTTGAACAGACTTTTCAGATTTAAAACAGGATTCTGTTTTTCACCTTCTCTCACATGGTTTATTCTTCCAATTTTCCCATCTCAGAAAATGGCACACCACTTCTCATCTGGACAGCAGCCATAGTCTCCTAAATGCTCTCTTGCTTCCAATATGGATTCCTCTTCAATTCATTTCTCCCTCAACAGCTAATGGGACCTCTCAATAAATCAATGGTGTTCTTCTCTGGAATAAAACCTTGCAATGAATGGTTCTCTATTGCATCTACAATAAAAATCATCTAAAACCCTACAGGATTGGGTCTTTCTCTATCTGCATCCTTGATCTCATTTTCTACTCTGTTTCTCTTGTCATTACTCTCTAGGTCACTGGCTTTTATTCAGTAAACACTAAGCTACTTCCTGTCTATGAGCATTTATACTAAATCTTCTAGATCTTCCTATGGGTGGGTTTTTCTTGTCATTTGGTTCTCCGTTTGAATATGATCTCAGTCAAGTCAAAGTATCCACACAATTACTTTCTATTTCATCACCAGATTTGGATTCTCTGCTTAGCACTTTTTAAATACCTGGTAACTTCTTGCTTATTAACTTAGTGGTGTGTTGCTTCTTTCTTCCTTATGCCCCCAGAACAGAATCCTGTCTGACTTCTTACTATAGTAAGAATACTTCAATGTGTCTACCCTGTCCTAGGCACTCTGTTGAGAACTAGGATTCACTGGTCAACAAGATCCAGTTCCTGCCTTCTCAAAGGGCCAGAACTTAGTGAGAGAGACAAACGAACATGTAATTAGCACACAGTGTGAGTGCTGTGGTAGCACAACCATAGGTTGCAGATGTCCTTTCCGTAAGTCAAAATTGATAGTCTAGGGTCAGTCGTCTTGTCAGTGTGATTGGGAACATACTTCCTTAAGCACATTGCTATGCTTAGTTGCTCAGTTGGGTCCGACTCTTTGCAACTCTATAGACTGTAGCCCACCAGTCTCCTCTGTACATGGGAATTTTCAGGCAAGCATATTAGAGTGGGTTGCCATTTCTACCTCTAAGAGATTTTCTGACCCAGGGATCGACCCCACGTCTCTGGCACTGTAAGTGGATTCTTTATCACTTAGCCACCTGGGAAGCCTCTCTTCATTGTATAGTCCAGGGATAATCAGTCTCTGCATCAACTGGTTAGAAATGTACAATCTGAGACCCCACCACACACCGACTACACCCAACCTGCAGGTTAACAAGGTAACTTTCTTTGGTCTAGAAGACCTCAGTCTTCTAAAATTGTAGATCTCACTATACACTCATTTATAAACATGATAACTGAGAAGTCTCCAAATCTGTTTTTAGATCTGGTTGTTAACACTTTCACCCAGAGAACTGCTCTTTTTCTACCATCTATCACTTATTGTCTTTAAACCAGATTGCTGTACGTGGCCAATATTTTTTTTCACAGTTTCAAAGAGTATTTATTTTAAAACAAGCTTTCCTGTGGAAACATGTAGGTAGCTTTATGAAATTTTAAATAAAATATTCCTAGCATCTTCTTTTCATGCATAAACATCCTCACATTTATACACATACCATCGAAGATGCAGAGAAATAATTAAATCCATATATTAGGAAATAGTGAATAAAGTAAAGGAATATTATACCCATGTTACGATATAAAGTTTTAGGTTTAAAACACACTTTACGCTCAGACGGTAAAGAATCTTCCTGCATCTCCTGCAAGAGACCCAGGTTCGATCCCTGGGTCAAGAAGATCCCCTGGAGAGGGGAATGACTACCAACTCCTGCATTCTTGTCTGGAGACACCCCTGGACAGAGGAGCCTGGCGGACTACAAACCATGGGGTCACAAAGAGTCAGACAAGACTGAGTGACTCACACTTCCACTTTTTCACAAAGGAATAAGGTAAAGGAATATTATACACATTCTAAGATATTAAGTTTTAAGTTTAAAATACGCTTTTAAAAAAATTCCAGAGAGCTCTTTGGTAATGTAAAGCAAACTATAATGTTACAAGTTTTTGTCTTACATTTTCTATTTCTCATAAAGTTGTATAACACATTTTATTTCTATAGGTCTAAATTAAAAAAAAAATTCACTTTGTGTTTTAATTTGAGCAGCTACTCTGTCTCTGTTCCTACTACTGCATGTTGAAAGCATCAATGAATTCTCAATTCTGAAATCCCCAGAAACGTTATCTTATCCTTCTTGTTTATTTAGCTAATTTTATTACAAAAAGTTTGCATATTTTATGCACATATGCATTGGAAATGATTTCTATAATCAAGCTCATTAACATAGCTTCTTACACAGTTGTCATTTTTTTGTGAGTGATTAGAGCACATGAAACCTACTTTTGGCAAATTTCCAGTATTAAGCAGTTTCTGTCCTTTATGGTCCAGCAAGGGAGATTTAAAAAATGGTTGGCTCAAAAGAGATTAAGGTGTTCTTTAATATTTCATCCTCAATAAGAGTCATGATTCAAGCAAAACCTCTTTTCTTTTTTTCAAGTCACATCCCATATGGAAGGCCTATATACTTATATACACCAATTATAAAAAAAATTTAACCACTGAGGTGCAATAAAAAGACATGTCCTGTTTTATTCAAATCTCCTTAGATTGGCTTCTCCAATCACAGATGAGAGTCAGGAAGGAGCATCTGGGAGTAGACGGCTGTCATTTCTGAGACATGCAGAGTGTTAGACCCTATAAATTTAAATTCTGTGTCTGAAGGGAAAGGAATATTTATATTTAAAAAAGAAAACACCTGAACAAATGGTTCAAGCCTATTGACATTAAAAAAGGATGTTGAATATTCCAGGGAAAATGATCAATAATGAGGTAGTTAAGCATACTGAAAGAAATTGCGTCTCTGAAGCCTTAGGGAAGAAATTGAAACCACATCTAAAATCCACAGCAAAAAAAAAAAAAAAAAAAAGTTAGCTGGGAAAAGCACCTGGCCCCAACAATGCTATGACTGAGCTCATAAAAGCAGAGGGCAATTATGTAGCTAGTACCCTGTAAAATGTGTCAGAGCACATGGAAAAACAGAGGGATAGCCAGCAGCCTGGTACAAATCAAATGGTAAAGACTGCTAAATAAGGGAGAACCGAGAGCAAGAAAGGTGCACACATCAGGCCCGGGAAAGTTCCCTGATTTCCCATCAATCCAGCCACATGCCTCAAATGCTTCAGTAAACTATTTTAAGCACAAGATGTATGAGATACTCCCAGGAGGAGAGAGGAGAAGTAGGGAACTTTCAGAAAGAAAGCCCTAATTAACCGCAGCAATGGAAGCGGAGTCATTTTAACGTCTTGATTATCTTTATATGATTGAGTTTCAAGGTCTCCATCAAGAGGGCAGTTTTATAATGAAGAAATAGTTCTGAAACTACACCGTTTATTTAGCCCACTCCTCCTCTCATAATGGAGTCAGCATAGAAGCTGTGGGTCATAAGCTGTACATTGGGAATTGAAATTGACTTCAGGCAGGTTATACCAATCATCACTCTCGTATGGGAATCCAAAACTGTTTCATGAGAAACAACACAGGAGGGGTGGCTGAGAAAGTGACCAAAAAACAGCAACTGGCACAATTTATTGATTAAATGGATGAAATGAATAAATTTCCTTTGCTTGTGTGCTTAACTCACTTTCAAGTTGACATTATTATAATTAATGCTATCATAAATTTGCCCTAAAATCTGCTTCCCCACACTTAAGATCCTATTTTAAGGCATAAATTTCAAGGAGTGGGATTTATAGACTAAAAGACATTAAACTTTTGAAATCTTTTACTAAATTCTCCTTAGTAGGTCTTTGTCTATTGATAACTTTCCAGTGTCAAAGATTTCCCTTTCCCTAGCATCCTTGTAAACACTGCATGTATAACCATTTGGAAAAAATGTATTTTTCAGATGCAAAACATATACAGTATTGCATTTTAAATTTAGTTTGCCTCCCTTTCATTACTTGTGAAGTTGGACATTTATTTTCTATGTGAGTTGGCCCATTTTTTTAAAATATAAGGGATATTCTTCTTTTCCTTATTCATTTGTAAGTTCTGTTTATATGAACAGTAAGTCCCCTACATACGAAAACTGCCAGCTTTCAAAGATGTGAATGTGCATTCCATCAGCATCAAGATGTCACCAGGAGTGAAAATGCAGCTTGTCTTCTGTCTCCTGTCACTGATGACCCTTCAGCTCTACCATTTCCCACCCACTCTCCATCCTCCAGTAACTTTTCTTGCCCGTTCACTGGATGCCAACCCCTGTATGCCAGCTGCTGTTCTGAACTACTGTACTTCTCAAGGTACTGTGTTTGTTTGTTTAGCTGCTAAGTTGTATCTGACTAGTCGCTCCATTATCTGACTAATACTGGAGTCAGTTGCCGTTTCCTTCTCCATCAAGGTATTGTACTATAAAATTAAATATATTTTCTTTATTTTTTATATTTGGTTTTTATGTATTATTTGCATGAAAGGTATTATAAACCTATTATAGTACAGTATGCCAACAAAGGTCCATCTAGTCAAGGCTATGGTTTTTCCAGTGATCATGTATGGATGTGAGAGTTGGACTGTGAAGAAGGCTGAGCACCGAAGAATTGATGCTTTTGAACTGTGGTGTTGGAGAAGACTCTTGAGAGTCCCATGGACTGCAAGGAGATCCAACCAGTCCATTCTGAAGGAGATCAGCCCTGGGATTTCTTTGGAAGGAATGATGCTGAAGCTGAAACTCCAGTACTTTGGCCACCTCATGCAAAGAGTTGACTCATTGGAAAAGACTCTGATGCTGGGAGGGATTGGGGGCAGGAGGAGAAGGGGACGACAGAGGATGAGATGGCTGGATGGCATCACTGACTGGATGGACGTGAGTCTGAGTGAACTCCGGGAGTTGGTGATGGACAGGGAGGCCTGGGGCGCTGCGATTCATGGGGTTGCAGAGTCGGAGGCGACTGAGCGACTGAACTGAACTGAACGGAACTATATAGTTGATGGTGTTAGTTGGGTACTTAGGCTAACTTTGCTGGACTTAGGAACAAATTGGACTCAGTGAACGTGCTCTTAGAACAGAATTTCTTTGTATGTAGGGGACTTATACTTGAAGTGCCTGAAATTTGTGAGGCCTTTGGTGGGTCTACTGAAACCACAACAATCTAACATTTGTGATATGAGTGCCCTTCACATGGAGTCCCTTATGGTGTTAGTTGGGTACTTGTCATTGCACCAAGGGACAATCATGATGGTGTCTGTTACAATAAAACCCATTGTTTCAAACACAGTAGTTGAAAATTATTGAAATGCTTGATTATAGCATTAATCCATTAGGTGAATGAATATTTCTATTTTTTAACTTCTTCTGAGAAAATATAGTTGTGAGAATTGCAAAGAATTAGAATTATGAAAGAATTAACAAAGAAAGGCTACAATCTTTCAGAAATCATTTTCATGGGTAAACAAAAATGAATTGTGGTATTGGAAAAGACTTTTGAGAGTCCCTTGGACAACAAGGAGATCAAACCAGTCAATCCTAAAGGAAATCAACTCTGAATATTCATTGGAAGGATTGATGCTGAAACTGAAGCTCCAGTACTTTGGTCACCTAATGGGGAGAGCTGACTCAATGGAAAAGACTCTGATTCTGGGAAAGATTGAGGTCAGGAGGAGAAGGGAGTAACAGGATGAGATGGTTGGATAGCATCACCAACCCAAAGGACATGAGTCTGAGCAAATGTCAGGAGATAGTGAAAGACAGGGAAGCCTGGCATGCTGCAAAGAGTTGGACACAACTTAGAGAAAGAACAGCAATCAAGTCTTAAGCAGGGTAAGCTCCATGTTTTATTCTTCTGTTAATTTCTCTAGTAAATTTTTTTCATAGGTTCCTCAAAGACAAAATTCAACATTCAGACAGAATCCCGGATTAGGATGTGAGGAAGATTGACAGAAATTATTTATGTTTTATCGTCCTGACGGAGTGATAATTTGAAACTTAAACCATTGCAGAGAAAAAAGCAATTATTTAAAAAAATAATTACAAGATTAATTGTAGTTTCATGAGAACCAAAGACGTGAGGCTTTCATTTGAATCTTATTACCGTAGCAAAGGTAGAAAAAGTGATTTTCATTTGTCAGCATTATGTTTCATTCTAGAGTACCAGTGGGCTGAGCAGTGTGTTTGTTCTATGAGGCAAGGTTTACTAAAATGTCACAGAAGTGGGGCACCACCAAGCTAAAAGAACAAACAGTTAGATGAGTCAGTGATTATTAGGATGTGATTTAAACATGTGGTTCCCTCTAAGAGAAATGGGGATAAAAACATACTTATCTTAGAATTATTTTCTGAATTCCTTTTGTATGAGAAAACAGATATTTACTTCAAAACACTGATGGTCTATATCATCTGTGATAATTAAAGTTTAATTCCTTTTGCCAGAGGATGGTCATCAGTAAGCAAATTGGCATCCTTTGCCTATGCTGTCGCTTCTGGTTGTAACAGCATGAATTGTTTTTTAACCAGTTGGGTGAGACTGACCCATCAGCCATACATACTTGTTAGTCCTGCCAGAAGGTGTTGATTTCTCTTAGTGTAATAGTGGAAATAGCTATGAGTAGCCATTGTTTAAAAGGATTTAAATTTGAGTTCAGATTCATACTAATAGAAAAGAGAATTCTCAGATGCCTTCAATACATGCCTTAGCTTCTTCATCACCCTTGCCATATGATAATTTCAACCAGGTAATGAACTATATCTTTGAAGAGCCCCATTCTCTCCTTGGACATCTTTTATAAACACGCCTGACTCTAAATTCCCATTTATTGATTCTCTTTCTACCTCTTGACATTACAGAGTCTTGACCCGTGAAGAGATTTTGTATGTCTCTCTGAATCTTTTCTTGTAGTATTTTTCATTTCTTTAGTCATCTGCTGGAGGGTTTTTAGAGAAACTTACTGTTTCAGTTGTTCTCTGAATGCACACTAAACAATCTTTACACCTTTCTAAGTTAGCATCCGCTATTTTATATAACAATCTGCCCATTTATTTCACCAATGAGAAGCATCTGTCTCACCTATTATAGTATACATCATACTTGTAACATAGCCTGGTGGCTCAGCAGCGGCTCAGCTACTTGTCAGTGTAGGAGATGGAGGTTCAATCCTTGCCTCAGGAAGATCTCCAGGAGGATAAGGCAACCCACTCCAGTATTCTTGCCTGGAGAATCCCATGGACAGAGGAACTTGGCAGGTTACAGTCCCTAGAGTTGCAAAGAGATGGACAAGGCTGAAGTGACTTAGCATGCATGTACTTGTAAATATCCACTCTGCTTTTTAGATTATTTTCCCATATAGGCCATTACAGTGTATTGAGTAGAGTTCCCTGCTATATAGTAGATTCTTATTAGTTATCTATTTCAAATATAGTAACACGTATATGTCAATCCCAATCTGCCAATTTATCCCTCTCCCCCTTACGCCATGGTAACCATGTTTGTTTTCTACATCTGCGACTCTACTTCTGTTTTGTAAATAAGCTCATTTGTATCCCTTTTTTGGATTCCACGTATAAGTGATATCATATGATATTTGTCTTTCTGTGTCTGATTACAACCAGAAAACCATCAGTGGGTGCCAGAAACCACCCTGCTGTCTGGGAACACACAGATAACTCCCCTTCACTAGGAAATCTTTCTGTGTATTTTTTAAAGTATCCAGCAAGTCAAGTTGGCTCTAGATAATTCTCCCAGCTCTCCACAATTACAGACAGCTCTTGTTTATGGGGAGAGCTGGTCAGGTTGCGCCACTGCAGTTGGGTTGGGTACAGGGCTCAAGGATGATGACACAATCCCTCTGATGCTGTGAGGGACTCTTGGGTCAAATGTATTCTGATAGTGTCTCTCGGTCCTGCCAAACAGATAGGAGTGAGTTGGATGTGAACACCACGGAGACAAAGATCAACTAGGTTGGTCTTTTGGAGGATTCTCAATGGATAAGTTTTGTGACGTGTGCAGTGAGATTTGTGGTGTGTGCAATGGTAGGGGCTTTTTGACTCTTTATGGAAGAAATACTTTCTTTCAGTTTCATCTCAAATATTAATTGTGAGGCAAAGGAAGAAAAACATATTAATACAATGATTTAATGGAATGATTTAACTAATGATAAAACATTTAACTGGTCATTTTCATTCTGATTCCCCGATTGGGGTGATACCAAGAGAAAAATCTATCAATGTATCTGTGGTTGAAACATACTTTTTATTTTTATAGTCTTTTATAGTGGACTTGATTATGCTCATAGCACAACCTTGCAAACTGTTGAAAAGTATAAGTGAGAAACTGAAAATCTCCAAATCTAACTCTCAGGAAATTCTTTTGAGGCTATTTCCATGAGACTTTGAACACTGTAGGACCCGACACACTTTAACTTTAGAAATATAACTTTACAGCACATATTTCAAAGCAAACTGTTGCTAGAAATGGTATAGCTTGTTTCTTTAAAAAAGTTAATTAGACTCCTTGTTTTCACCCTTTAGTGATTTGACTGCCTGATTTTGAATTTCCATCATATGGAAAGTTTTATACTATTGCATAAAAGCATCATAGCTTTTCCATTCTCAGCATTGTCCCACGGTTACTATATGACACTCCTGAATAACATACTTTTAAGTTAGAAGCATTAAACCACCCCACGAAATCCTGCTCACGATGTCTGCAGAAATGATAAACAAATGTTTTGGTAGGAAAGAATCATGTGGAGGAGACAGCAGAATCTTGATGTACAAAGTATTTTCCCATGACCTCATAGAGTGTGAAAATAGTTCTGGTAAGTACTGTGTATGTTGTCCTATATTGGCCCAGAAATTGTCTTACAATGATATGGATGATGAAATTGATGGGGGAAGATCAAGTAATTATGATTTTCCCCAGGGCCAGTAGCTGGTTGATGTGGGTGGCCCTATGTGTGTGCGAGGACGTTGGTCCTAGTCCTCAGGGTGCCCAAGGAGGCTCTGTGGGAAGTCCTTGGGGCAAACTCGGGCTTTGCAGTGGCACAGGCCTTCATTTTATTCTCATATTACTAACTAGCTTGATGAATTAATTTAACACAGTATGTTTCAATCTAAGCTGAAAAGTGGAGTCAATTTGAGAGCTTTTAAAAGATGCTGTTGCCTAGGTTTCACTCTCAGAGCTTGTGATGTATTTCTGAGTTAAGAGTCAGATATTGGTATTTTAAAAGCTCCCCAGTGATTCCAACATGTAGCCACGGCAGTTGTTCAGTCACTCAGTCATGTCTGACTCTTTGCGACCCCAAGGACTGGAGCACGCCAGGTGTCCCTGTCCTTCACTATCTCCTGGAGTTTGTTCAGACTCATGTCCTTTGAGTTGGTGATGCCATTCAACCATCCCATCCTCTGTCACCCACTTCTCCTTTTGCCTTCAATCTTTCCCAGCATCAGGTCTTTTCCAATGAGTCAGCTCTTTGCCTCATGTGGCCAAAGTATTAGAACTTCAGCTTCAACATCAATGCTTCCAATGATTATTCAGGGTTGATTTCCTTTAGGATGGACTGGTTGGATCTCCTTGCAGTCCAAGGGACTCTCAAGAGTCTTCAGCACCACAATTTGAAAGCATCAGTTCTTTGGCACTCCGCCTTCTTTATGGTCCAATTCTCTGAATCTATTCCCTATCAGCTACCACTGCATCTAACAACTTCCCAATAACTTCTAGATATTGTTCTCATTTAAAAATAATGATGGCTAAGAATCTAGCCCAAAGTATATACTAAGTTAGGAGGTTATAGCAAACACTTTCTTCCAACAACACTAGAGATGACTCTACACATGGACATCACTGGATGAGCAATACTGAAATCAGATTGATTACATTCTTCGTAGCCAAAGATAGAGAAGCTCTATACAGTCAGCAAAAACAAGACCAGGAGCTGACTGTGGCTCAGATCCTGAATTCCTTATTGCAAATTTCAGACTTAAATTGAAGAAAATAGGGAAAACCACTAGACCATTCAGGTATGACCTAAATCAAATCCCTTAGGATCATACAGTGGAAGTGACAAGTAAATTCAAGGGATTAGATCTGACACAAAGAGTGCCTGAAGAACTATGGATGGAAGTTTGTGACATTGTACAGAAAGCAGTGAGCAAAACCATCCTCAAGAAAAAGAAATGCAAAAAGGCAAAATGGTTGTCTGAGGAGGCCTTACAAACAGCTGAGAAAAGAAGAAAAGCAAAAGGCAAAGAAGAAAAGGAAAGACTTTCATTCTTCCATGTGAATTCATCCATATGAATGCAGAGTTTCAAAGAACAGCAAGGAGAGATAAGAAAGACTTCCCAAGTGATTAATGCAAAGAAATAGAGGAAAACTGTAGAATAGGAAAGACTAGAGATCTCTTCAAGAAAATTAGAGATTTCAAGGGGACATTTCATACAAAGATGGGCACAATAAAGTTAGGAGAAGAGATTCCCAAAGTGTTTCAGATCCTGTACCCTACACCTATATAGGAATGAGATGCTATTATGTTTTAATTTTTTGTTTTTTAATTTTGGCCACATTGGGTCTTCATTGCAATGTGCAGGCTTCTCTAGTTATGGCATGAGGTCTTAGTTGCCCCCATTGTGTGCGGGATCTTCATTCCCCAACCAGGGATTGAACCCAAGTCCCCTGCATTGCAAGGGATATTTTTAACCACTGGACTACCAGGAAAGTCCTGAAATACTGTTACTTTTAAGAGAGAAGCATCAAATGAGATTTCTGAATGTACACACTTACTCTTGATACTTATATTTGCTTTCTGCCGTTCTACCCTATGCATCATTTTACTGATTATCTTAAAATGCAATTGTATTTCAGATCTCAAAACTCTATTCCTTATTTATTGCCTTACTAAATGAAAGCAAAGATAATATATATTGATATTTAGTTTCCAAAATATTTTATATTTGGTGAGAAAATACTAAGCTCACTTGGGCAGAAGCCATTTATTTAATTCCTGTTCCAACTGATGATGGTTTGAAGAAAGGCTCAAATTCCTGAAATTCTTCCTAAGTAACCTGCCACAAGTCAACCATGAGATATTTGATCAAGAGATGCAACACATCTCCTAAAACTCACCAACTTCACTACATATTAGGGTTGCAGGCATGAAGTGAATGCAAGCATGAAGTCTGCAGTTATTTCTTTCTTTATAATCAGCTGTATGACCCCCCAGTATTTCAACCCTTCTGCCACTGTGCTTATTTTTTAAAAAAGCATTCTGAAATGATTCAAATGCAGTGACTTTCTACACATATATATTATAATGATAAAAGACATATTGCTGGATTCTTTTCCATATGGTGCTAACAATTTGGATTTTAGTAGCAGTTTTTATAACTTGCAGCTCACCACTAAAATGTCAGAACCCGTGAGAATAAAATAACTTCTATTTTAGGTTTTAGATTCATTTGCTCTGATCGCTCAACCAGAAAAAAAGACTCTAAAGACCTCTTTATTCTGAATGAATTTAACTTTCAGTTCACTACTACCTTCTCAGTCTATTAAGGCTAAGAGTGTTCCAGTATCTCTTCTCTTTGTTCATTTCCTGACATTTACTGAACCTGTGCCATGAGAGGCAGGCTGTCACCACAGTTAACAAAATTGATCTTTACGCAATGGATGCCAGTGTAAGGTAAACCATATTTTTTAAAAACATCACAGTTCTAGAAGTCCATGTACTGAAGCCAAGCAAAGACCCTCCAAACTTTTAAACCAAGTCAAGAAATATGAGAAAAAGCAGAGTAGATTAACTTGTTCTGAGAAAATTAAGAAATTTGACTTGGAACTGGCTCTTAAATTAGAGACACATTTTATAGTCACTGGGTGGTTTTGAAATGCCTGAAAACTCACTGAGGAAACTTAACTTTCTAACATTTTCACACAGCAGTGCCTCTTTCAAAGACATCAGTGTTTTTCCTCTGACATCCCTTTGATATCTTATAATATTATTTGGGGATTTCCCTGGTGGCTCAGATGGTAAAGACTCTGCCTGCAATGTAGGGGGATCCAGGTTTGATTCCTGAGTCGGAAAGATCCCCTGGAGGAGGAAACGGCAACCTGTTCCAGTATTCTTGCCTGGAGAATTCCATGAACACAGGAGCCTGGTGAGCTACAGTCCATGGGGTCACATGGGTCGCATAGAGTGGGACACAACTGAGCAATTAACACAACAACAGCAATATCATTATTTATGTCTCATTTTGACAGATAGCTAATTGTCCCAGGAGAGGTGGTTCTGGAGGGTGTTTTGATAACTGCTCATCTAAGTAAAGACGTTGCTTGACTAAATATTAACTTTTTAATGATTTTTTCCAACTTTATTGTGATACAATTAATATACATCACTAAGTTTACAGTGTACAGCAAGATAGCATGACTTACAGATATTGTGAAATGATTGCTACAATAATTGCAATTATCATCAACATCTCGTATAGATAATTAAAAGAAAAAGCAAAAAGAATTTTTTTCCTCATGATGAAAACTCTTAGAATCTATTCTCCTAACTTTCATACATATCACACAGCAGTGTTCATTATAATCATCACATTATACATTAAAAATAATAACCTTTTACAGCAATTTGTTATTTCAGTTCAGTAGAAGGAGGAGAAATGTGGCTCTGAAATGGTCAGTAAAGCATTGCATTAACTTCAGATAGTGACAGAATTCAGGGACCAAACACTAAGGTGCTTGGCAATGTTTCTTTGCTGGTTTGACTGGGTATGTGGTCTTGGCTTCAGATGTGGTGGACTGGAATCTAGATGTAATCTGGTAAGGTGACACTCATTTGGAGCTTCTCTCAATTTGGGAGATCCAGTTCAGCTCGCATGGTCCTGATGGAACTCTCATCCTGAGTATTTAGGCAGGTTGGTGGCCTGTGAGAAGCAGTGGATCTTGAAGCATTGCTTCCTTTTTGCCACAAGCACATAAAGCCTTCTGTCTTTAATTGTGAGTAATTTGCTCAAACTGGAATGCTGTATGATAATTTAGATTTTATGGTATGAATTCCTAAACCCAGAGCTGGACTAGAAAATAAGACACACTGTGAGGGGCTAAGACATAACACATTTTATTCAAAACACAGCTACCTATGGAATGAAGAACTGATGCTTTTGAACTGTGCTGTTGGAGAAGATTCTTAAGAGTCCCTTGGACTGCAAGGAGGTCCAACCACTCCATCCTAAAGGAAATCAGTCCTGAGTGTTCATTGGAAGGACTGATGTTGAAGCTGAAATGCCAGTACTTTGGCCACCTGATGTGAAGAGCTGACTCATTTGAAAAGATTCTAATGCTTGAAGATTGAAGTATTAGGGAAAGCAATTAGGAAAGATTGAAGGCAGGAGGAAAAGGGGATGACAGAGGATGAGACGGTTGGATGGCATCACCGACTCGATGGACATGTTTGGGTAAACTCCGGGAGTTGGTGATGGATAGGGAGGCCTGGCATGCTATGGTCCATGGGATTGCAGAGTCGGATATGACTGAGCGACTAAACTGAACTGAACTGAACCTATGAAATGAGGGCTAATGATTTTTCAATGTAATAAGATCTTTTATTCTGTCAGTTTTATTCATGGCATGTATGTGACAAATTCCCAACAATTTGCAATCTATTTTTCAGAGTTCAGAAAAACATCAGTTGCTGTGAACTAGTCACAGTCTCAACATAATTGTGATTCAGTGAACTCCGGGGTCTGGTTGGTTTTCCACTTCATGTAAGTGGGGCAGAGATGGGTGACTCCATTTCTTTCTGATGAAGGCGTGACGGTCTCTCTTTCTTCCTTATAATTACCAACTGATTCCTTAAGAGAATTAGAATATTTGCAATATTCACTGTCTCACTCTGATACTACACTCTTATAGTGTCAGCTTCTCATTAAACTTTGAAATTAAGTTAAACGTCTTCAGAAATGTTTCTGTGCCAATCTCTTTAGAGGTCTTTACTTTCTCATGCTACCTGGCACAAGGTAGAAGAGGGAAAAGTCATGTTCTGTATTTTCCTTTCAATGTGAATTATTGTAGATGCTTTTTCCCAATCAGAAGTAAGTAATTTCTACCCCTCTACTTATGACTGTCATTTATTTATTTATTTTTAAAGAAAATCTTATTCCTGTCTATATAAAATTGCCTTCAGTTCAGTTCAGTTAAGTCGCTCGGTCATGTCCGACTCTTTGCGACCCCATGAATCGCAGCACGCCAGGCCTCCCTGTCCATCACCAACTCCCGGAGTTAACTCAAACTCATGTCCATCGAGTCAGTGATGCCATCCAGCCATCTCATCCTCTGTCGTCCCCTTCTTCTTCTGCCCCCAATCCCTCCCAGCATCAGAGTCTTTTCCAATGAGTCAACCCTTTGCATGAGGTGGCCAAAGTACTGGAGTTGTTTCAGCTTTAGCATCATTCCTTTCAAAGAACACCCAGGACTGATCTCTTTTTGTTACTCAGAACACAGAGTGTTTAAAATGTGGTTAGCCTGAACTGAGATGATCAGTGAGTGGAAAAATAATATTTTTGAATACAGTATGAACAAAAGAATGTAAAACATCTTAATAACTTTTTATATTAGTTATGTGTTCAAATAATACCTTGGATATATTTGGTTAACTAAAAGTATATTAGGAAAATTAAATTTATTTTACAATTAAAATTTTTTTTAATTTGAATAATGGAAAATTTTAAATTACGTTTCTCTCTTATAATATATTTCTGTTGGACAGTACTGTTTTAACATAGAAATTGCTTTTACTTAAAGACGCAGAAACCTATAAATTCTCAGAAGTTATTCTCTAGTTAAACCAAACTTGCTTAGAATTTTGCATTTTTGTCAATTATAAAAATAGATTAAAAATTTTAAAATTTTTTATAAAAATGGAAATTTTAAAGGCAGAATGCAAGTTGCTAATAATATAGAGATTAAAACATTTTTACTTTTTTATTTATACAGCTAATATTTATTGACTACCTCCTACATGCCAGACATTAGACATATAAGTATATACAGTAGTGAGCAAGATCTTTGTCTTCAAGGAGTTTTCTGTTGACCACGATGTTATAAATATTTCTAACAGGGTCATTACAACTTGGTAGAGGAGATGATAGTAAAATTATGAAGCCCAGAGTAGTGGTGGGGATAGTTTGGAATAGGCAGTCAGCAGAGACTCCATGGTGGAAGTCACACCATTTTAGAAGGCAAGTTTTCTCACTTCTGTTCTAAATTAACCCAACATTTTACATAAAAATATATGGGACTAAAATATCCTCACTCAGCAATTCCTGAAAATTTACAAATGATAAAGTAAGTAGAGATTATTTACCATCCGACAAGTCCTATAGTTTGAATCATAGCAGATTGGTTCACAAGAATAAAAGCAGCTGAATAAATATTCCCTCTGAAATTCTTCCCCTCTTCTCCCCAGCCCCCACAGTTTGAGTATTCTTTGGTATTGCCTTTCTTAGGGACTGGAATGAAAATTGACCTTTTTCAGTCCTGTGGCCACTGCTGAGTTTTCCAAATTTGCTGGATGTCGAGTGCAGCACTTTCGTAGCATCATCTTGTAGGATTTGAAATAGCTCAACTGGGATTCTATCATCTCCACTAGCTTTGTTCATATTAACGCTTCCTAAGGCCCACTTGACTTCACATTCCAGGATGTCTGGCTCTAGGTGAGTGATCACACCATCACGATTATCTGGGTCGTGAAGATCTTTTTTGTATAGTTCTTCTGCGTATTCTTGCCACCTCTTCTTAATATCTTCTACTTCTGTTAGGTCCATATTATTTCTGTCTTTTATTGTGCCCATCTTTGTATGAAATGTTCCCTTGGTAGCTCTGATTTTCTTGAAGAGATATCTAGTCTTTCCCATTCTATTGTTTTCCTCTAATTTTTTGCACTGATCACCGAGGAAGGCTTTCTTATCTCTCCTTGCTATTCTTTGGAACTCTGTGTTCAAATGGGTATATCTTTCCTTTTCTCCTTTGCTTTTTGCTTCTCTTCTTTTCAGAGCTATTTGTAAGGCCTCCTCAGATAGCCATTTTGCTTTTTTGCATTTCTTTTTCTTGGGGATGGTCTTGCTCCCTGTCTCCTGTACAATGTCACAAGCCTCTGTCCATAGTTCATCAGGCACTCTATCAGATCTAGTCTCTTAAATCTATTTCTCTCTTATACTGTATAATCATTAGGGATTTGATTTAGGTCATGCCTGAATAGTCTAGTGCTTTTCCCTACTTTCTTCAATTTAAGTCTGAAGTTGGCAATAAGGAGTTCATGATCAGAGCCACAGTCAGCTCCCGGTCTTTTTTTTGCTGACTGTATAGAGCTTCAACATCTTTGGCTGCCAAGAATATAATCAGTCTGATTTCAGTATTGACCATCTGGTGATGTCCATGTGTAGAGTCTTCTCTTGCATTGTTGGAAGAGGGTGTTTGCTATGACCACTGTGTGCTCTTGGCAAAACTCTACTGAGCTTTTGCCCTGCTTTATTCTGTACTCCAAGGCCAAATTTGACTGTTACTCCAGGTGTTTCTTACAGTAAGTAGCAAATCATTAACATTGTAACTTGGGAAGCAATAGACTTATTTGAAAGAAAATGTTAAGTGTATAAGATTTTGGTAGATAAAATGTAAAAGTATAAATATGGTTATGAAATGGAGGGAAAAGGTAAAGAAAAAAAAGCATAAGAATGTACAGATGAGTTTTGAGTTGACAGTCTAGAACTGGAGATACCTTGTTTTCCTGAAAGTAGTCTTTTTGAAATTGTTTTCTCCCCCTCCTCCTCTGTTTCTCGCCCCCCACCCCTGCTTTATGTCTCAAAGGGTTTAGCATTATTTCTACCATTTACACCTGAATTTGTCTTTGTAGGAAGTTTGAAGTAATGAATTCAACTTCCTTAATATGCATGCTAAGTCACCTCAGTTGTATCCAACTCTGTGAGACCCTATAGACAGCAGCCCACCAGGCTCCCTCGTCCCTGGGATTCTCCAGGCAAGAACACTGGAGTGGGTTGCCATTTCCTTCTCTAATGCATGAAAGTAAGTCTTTCAGTTGTGTCCGACTCTTAGTGACCCCATGGACTGCAGCCTACCAGGCTCCTCCGTCCATGGGATTTTCAGGCAAGAGTACTGGAGTAGGATGCCATTGCCTTCTCCGTTAATAGGCATAAAACTATTCATATTTTCTATTTCTTTTAATGTCTGCTTTGAAAGTTATGCTTTATAAGAAATTCATCCTTATTTCTAAGTTGTCAAATGTATTATGATAAAGTTATTCATAATATTTTTATTCTCCTTTTAAAGTCTTTAGTGTCTATAATAATATCTCCCTTTTTATTTCCTCATATTGGTGATTCATCTCTTTAGATTAAAAAATTGTATTATTATTTTCAAAGATCCATTTTGTGGTTTCATTGCTATTTCCCTATTTTTCATGTGTTTTATATCATCAATTTCTATTTATTGTTTCCTAACTTCTACTCTATCTGTATATCACTTTCTCTTCTTTTTCCAGCTTCCTAAGCAGGAAAATTTGATTATTGATTTTTATCTAATATAAATGTTTATATATTTAACATTTCCCTCTATACAGAGTTTTACTCACGTCCTACAAATTTTAATGTTGTGCTTTCATTATTATTCAGTTTGAAATATTTTATAATTTCCATTATGATTTCCTCAGTGACATATAGATTATTTACAAAAGTGTTGCTGTATTTCCAATATTGGGGAATTTTAAAAAATTCTTTGTGTTAATGATTTCCAACTTAATTTTATTGTGGTCATGAGTATCATTCCAGTTTTTAAAAATTTCTTGAGCCTAGTTTTGACATAATATGTGGTACATTTTAGTGACTGTTCTATGTCTATTTAAAAATATGGATTTTCTTTAATTGTTGGGTGACATGTAGTTTAATTGGTTAGTAGTGTTATTCATTGTTTTATGTTCTCATTGAGTAATTTGTCAATTTTCCCATCATTTACTGAAAGAGGTATGTTAAAATTTCCATGATTGTAAATGTTTTCATTTCTCAATTTAGTCTGTCAGTTTTTGCCTTATATAATTTTATGCTATTTTACAAGATGCACACCAGTTTATTATTTTTTATCTTCCTGATGAATTGACTTTTTTGTTATTACAATTTTCTTAATTTATCTCTGGCAGCATGCCTTTCTTAAAATTGACTTTGTCTCATGTCAATAAAGTATATAAAAAATAAACATTTTCTTTCTTATGTTAGTTTTGGTAGATTATAATCTTTTCTATTTTTTAATTTCAATCTTTCTCAATTTTTTATATTTAAAATGCATTTTTAATATCTTAGAATTGAATCTTATTTTTTATCTACTTTTTAAAAAAGATTCAGTTCAGTTCAGTTTAGTCACTCAGTCGTGTCTGACTCTTTGCAACCCCATGAATTGCAGCACTCCAGGCCTCCCTGTCCATCACCAACTCCCAGAGTTCACTCAGACTCACTTCCATCGAGTCAGTGATGCCATCCAGCCATCTCATCCTCTGTCGTCCCCTTCTCCTCCTGCCCCCAATCCATCCCAGCATCAGAGTCTTTTCCAATGAGTCAACTCTTCGCATGAGGTGGCCAAAGTACTGGAGTTTCAGCTTTAGCATCATTCCCTCCAAAGAAATCCCAGGGCTGATCTCCTTCAGAATGGACTGGTTGGATCTCCTTGCAGTCCAAGGGACTCTCAAGAGTCTTCTCCAACACCATGGTTCAAAAGCATCAATTCTTCAGTGCTCAGCTTTCTTCACAGTCCAACTCTCACATCCATACATGACTACTGGAAAAACCATAGCCTTGCCTAGATGGACCTTAGTTGGCAAAGTAATGTCTCTGCTTTTGAATATGCTATCTAAGTTGGTCATAACTTTTCTTCCAAGGAGTAAGCGTCTTTTAATTTCATGGCTGCAGTCACCATCCGCAGTGATTTTGGAGCCCCCCAAAATAAAGTCTGACACTGTTTCTACTGTTTCCCCATCTATTTCCCATGAAGTGATGGGACCAGATGCCATGATCTTCGTTTTCTGAATGGTGAGCTTTCAGCCAACTTTTTCGCTCTCCTCTTTCACTTTCCTCAAGAGGCTTTTGAGTTCCTCTTCACTTTCTGCCATAAGGGTGGTGTCATCTGCATATCTGAGGTTATTGATATTCCTCCCAGCAATCTTGATTCCAGCTTGTGCTTCTTCCAGTCCAGCGTTTCTCATGATGTATTCTGCATAGAAGTTAAATAAGCAGGGTGACAATATACAGCCTTGACGTACTCCTTTTCCTATTTGGAACCAGTCTGTTGTTCCATGTCCGGTTCTAACTGTTGCTTCCTGACCTGCATACAGATTTCTCAAGAGGCAGGTCAGGTGGTCTGGTATTCCCACCTCTTTCAGAATTGTCCACAGTTTATTGTGATCCACACAGTCAAAGGCTTTGGCATAGTCAATAAAGAAGAAATAGATGTTTTTCTGGAACTCTCTTGCTTTTTTGATGATCCAGAGGATGTTAGCAATTTGATCTCTTGTTCCTCTGCCTTTTCTAAAACCAGCTTGAACATCAGGAAGTTCACGGTTGACGTATTTAATTGATCTATTTATATTTAATGCAGTTATTTTTATGATTAGGCTTAAATCTGTAACTTGCTATTTGTTTTCTTTGAGTGACAAGTTCTCTAGCTTGTTTGTCTAAGGTGTCCAATTTAATTTCCTTTGTGAAGGATATTTCTATTAGGCATAGAATACTAGGTTGACAGATTATTTTTCTTTTAGCACATTAAAGGTTTTTTTTGGCTTTCATTATTTTCCATAAGAATCTAGCCATCACTGCTAACATTATTCCCTTGAATATAATGTGTACTTTTCCTCTTCCTGCTTTTAAGACTGTCCCTTCATCTTTGATTCTTAATAGTTTGAATATGAGATGACTACATATGGTTTTCTTTGTACTTTATGTGTCTAGGGTTTACTGAGATTCTTAAATCTGCAGGCTGATATTCTTCATAAGTTTTGAAAAATCTTAGCCTTCATCTTTTCAAATACCACCGTATCCATTTTCCCTTTTCTTTGAGATTCCATTTCTAGATATCTGTAGACAGATAATGTTCTACAGGTGTCTGTTACACTTTTCATATTTTCAGATATCAGGTTATATTATTAAGTATTTTCAAAGCCCTATCCAGAATTGGAGCACCCTTTTTCAAAACATTTTTTTGTTTTGGAAGAAAGAATTGGTAAAGTCAAGTATAACCTGTGAAAGAAAGCTTCTTGAGGGCAATAGTACAGGTGAATGCCTTGTCACAGTGGATACTTGATAATTATTATGGACTGACCCAGTTTGACCAATGCACTGCCCAGTTGTTCAACAACTTGACTTTACGAATTGTGTTTCTATCAGTCTATCTTTAAGATCCAAAACTATGCTGAAGGTTTTCAGTAGGAGTGCATTTAAAATTATATTTGTCAATAAGTATTAATTGGCTCCTTAAATTTAGAGGAAAGGAACTCATGATGTTGTAAAATCAAGGAGTGAGTTTTAAAATATGAAGAATATGAATGGTTAATATTTATTGGATGCATGTTTTGTGATGAGTTTGGGTTCATTTCTCTGCTTACCTATTTATGAAAACAGCTACCATACATAGATCTACCCTTTGATGGATAAGGAAAATAGGACTTGTTCATAATCACCTGAGTGGCACCTGGCATATCTGGGATTTTAGCCCATGCCAATCTGATTACAAAACCCTTGCTTTTAACTTATAATGCTTATAAGGCTTAATTGTCTGGTTCTCAATCCTTCTTTGTCTCTCATTGACTGTTTGCCTTGGGACAAATCGTTTAAGCTCTGTGAATATCAGTTATATCTGTCATTAACAGAGTGAGAGCCAATATTTTAAAGTCCATCTGTAGCAGCATATTTTAGCTGGGTCATTTAGATTGTGGAGGTGGGGAACACTCTCCGTTAGAGGTACCCCATATTCTGTTTAAGTTATTCCCCTGTTATATTGTGTTTAGGGTATTTGATCTGTTCAGGGAATTCTAGTGTATTTTAAAAAGACTGTCATACATTTTTCCAAAGAGGAAATGCCAGTGGCCAACAGGCACAAGAAAAGACACTTAACATTGATAATCATCAGGGAAATGCAAATCAAAACCACCGTAAGATATCACCTCACAGCTGTCACAATGGCTATCATCAAAAAGAGCACAAATCATAAACGTGGGCAAGGTTGTGGAAAAAAGGGAACCCTCATACATGGTTGGTAGGAATGTAAACGGGTGCAACAACTATGGAAAATAGTATGGAGGTTTCTCAAAAAACTAAAAATGGAACTACCATACAATTTAGCAATTCCACTCCTGAGTATATATCTGAAAAAACAAAGCAAAAGACTACTTCGAAAAGATACACACACTCCAATGTTCATAGCAGTGTTATTTACAATTGTCAAGATATGGAAGCAACCTAAGTATCCATCAACAGACGAATACTACCAGCCACAAAAAAGAACAGAATCTCATCATTTACAGCAATACAGATAGACTTGGAGGGCATTATGTTAAGCGAAATAAGTCAGACAGAAAAGAACAAATATTGTACAAATATTGAAATAGCAGTAGGTACCCAGGTACAGTGAAATAGGAGGGGTGTGGAGAAGTCAGGGAAATCCCTGGAATAGCAAGGGAAGCTTCTTGAAGGAAATGGGCTTCAGATGATCAGGATTAAAGTAGCTGACCTAAGTCAAGAAAAAGGTCTTGTAGGTCTTCATAGGGAGAAGGCAATGGCACCCCACTCCAGAACTCTTGCCTGGAAAATCCCATGGACGGAAGAGCCTGGTGGGCTGCAGGCCATGGGGTCGCTAAGAGTCAGACACGACTGAGCGACTTCACTTTCACTTTTCACTTTCATGCATTGGAGAAGGAAATGGCAACCCATTCCAGTGTTCTTGCCTGGAGAATCCCAGGGATGGGGGAGCCTCATGGGCTGCCGTCTATGGGGTTGCACAGAGTCAGACACGACTGAAGTGACTTAGCAGCAGCAGCAGCAGCAGGTCTTCACAGAACCGTTCAACTTCAGCTTCTGCAGTGTTACTGGTAGGGGCATAGAATTGGATTACTGTGATATTGAATGGTTTGCCTTGGAAACGAACAGAGATCATTCTGTCGTTTTTGAGATCGCATCCAAGTACTGCATTTCGGACTCTTTTGTTGACCATGATGGCTACTCCATTTCTTCTGAGGGATTCCTGCCCACAGTAGTAGATATAATGGTCATCTGAATTAAATTCACCCATTCCAGTCCATTTTAGTTTGCTGATTCCTAGAATGTCGACGTTTACTCTTGCCATCTCTTGTTTGACCACTTCCAATTTACCTGATTCATGGACTTAACATTCCAGATTCCTATGCAATATTGCTCTTTATAGCATCAGACCTTGCTACTATCACCAGTGACATCCACAACTGGGTATTGTTTTTGCTTTGACTCCATCCCTTCATTCTTTCTGGAGTTATTTCTCCACTGATCTCCAGTAGCATACTGGGCACCTACTGACCAGGGGAGTTCCTCTTTCAGTATCCTATCATTTTGCCTTTTCATACTGTTCATGGGGTTCTCAAGGCAAGAATACTCAAGTGGTTTGCCATTCCCTTCTCCAGTGGGCCACATTCTGTCAGACCTCTCCACCATGACCCGCCCATCTTGGGTGGCCCCGCAGGGCATGGCTTAGTTTCACTGAGTTAGACACGGCTTTGGTCCTAGTGTGATTAGATTAACTAGTTTTCTGTGATTATGGTTTCAGTGTGTCTGCCCTCTGATGCCCTCTTGCAACACCTACCGTCTTACTTGGGTTTCTCTTACCTTGGACGTGGGGTACCTCTTCACGGCTCTTCCAGCAAAGTGCAGCCACTGCTCCTTAACTTGGATGAGGGGTATCTCCTCACTGCCGCCCCCCCCCGACCTTGAACGTGGGATAGCTCCTGTAGGCCCTCCTGCGCCCACGCAGCCACCGCTCCTAGGACGTGGGGTTGCTTCTCCTAGCCGCCACCCCTGGCCTCGGGCGTGGAGTAGCTCCTCCCGGCCGCTGCCCCTGGCCTCCTCCCAGCCGGCCACCACCCCTGACCTTGGACTGGGGTAGCTCCTCTCAGCCGTTCCTGCGCCACTGTAGCCTGGCAATCTCGGCGGCTGCTCCTGACCTCGGACGTGGGGTAAGAACTAACAGCCAAAAAAGATGTCCTTTTCATTATAGGGGACTGGAATGCAAAAGTAGGACATCAAGAAACACCTGGAGTAACAGGCAAATTTGGCCTTGGAATAAGAAATGAAGCAGGGCAAAGACTAATAGAGTTTTGCCAAAAAAAATGCACTGGTCATAGCAAACACCCTCTTCCAACAACACAAGACAAGACTCTACACATGGACATCACCAGATGGTCAACACCGAAATCAGATTGATTATATTCTTTGCAGCCAAAGATGGAGAAGCTCTATACCGTCAACAAAAACAAGACCAGGAGCTGACTGTGGCTCAGATCATGAACTCCTTATTGCCAAATTCAGACTTAAACTGAAGAAAGTAGGGAAAACCGCTAGACCATTCAGGTATGACCTAAATCAAATCCCTTATGATTATACAGTGGAAGAGAGAAATAGATTTAAAGGACTAGATCTGATAGATAGAGTGCCTGATGAACTATGAAATGAGGTTTGTGACATTGTACACGAGACAGGGATCAAGACCATCCCTATGGAAAAGAAATGCAAAAAAGCAATATGGCTATCTGGAGAGGCCTTACAAATAGCTGTGAAAAGAAGAGAGGCGAAAATCAAAGGAGAAAAGGAAAGATATAAGCATCTGAATGCAGAGTTCCAAAGAATAGCAAGAAGAGATAAGAAAGCCTTCCTCAGCGATCAATGCAAAGAAATAGAGGAAAACAACAGAATGGAAAAGACTAGAGATCTCTTCAAGAAAATTAGAGATACCAAGGGAACATTTCATGCAAAGATGGGCTCGATAAAGGAAAGAAATGGTATGGACCTAACAGAAGCAGAAGATATTAAGAAGAGGTGGCAAGAATACACAGAACTGTTCAAAAAAGATCTTCATGACCTGGATAATCACGATGGTGTGATCAGTCATCTAGAGCCAGACATCCTGGAATGTGAAGTCAAGTGGGCCTTAGGAAGCATCACTATGAACAAAGCTAGAGGAGGTGATGGAATTCCAGTTGAGCTATTTCAAATCCTACAAGATGGTGCTGTGAAAGTGCTGCACTCAATATGCCAACAAATTTGGAAAGCTCAGCAGTGGCCACAGGACTGGAAAAGGTCAGTTTTCATTCCAATCCAAAGAAAGGCAATGCCAAAGAATGTTCAAACAACTGCACAATCACACTCATCTCACATGCTTAGTAAAGTAATGCTCAAAATTCTCCAAGCCAGACTTCAGCAATACATGAACCATGAACTTCCAGATGTTCAAGCTGGTTTTAGAAAAGGCAGAGAAACCAGAGATCAAATTGCCAACATCTGCTGGGTCATCGAAAAAGCAAGAGAGTTCCAGAAAACATCTATTTCTTCTTTATTGACTATGCCAAAGCCTTTGACTGTGTGGATCACAATAAACTGTGGACAATTCTGAAAGAGATGGGTATACCAGACCACCTGACCTGCCTCTTGAGAAACCTATATGCAGGTCAGGAAGCAACAGTTAAAACTGGACATGGAACAACAGACTGGTTCCAAATAGGAAAAGGAGTACGTCAAGGCTGTATATTGTCACCCTGCTTATTTAACTTCTATGCAGAGTACATCATGAGAAACGCTGGATTGGAAGAAGCACAAGCTGGAATCAAGATTGCCGGGAGGAATATCAATAACCTCAGATATGCAGATGACACCACCCTTATGGCAGAAAGTGAAGAGGAACTCAAAAGCCTCTTGAGGAAAGTGAAAGAGGAGAGTGAAAAAGTTGGCTTACAGCTCAACATTCAGAAAACGAAGATCATAGCGTCTGGTCCCATCACTTCATGGGAAATGGATGGGGAAACAGTGGGAACAGAGTCAGACTTAATTTTTGGAGACTCCAAAATCACTGCAGATGGTGATTTCAGCCATGAAATTAAAAGACACTTACTCCTTGGAAAAAAAGTTATGACCAACCTAGAGAGCATATTGAAAAGCAGAGACATTGCTTTGCCAACAAAGGTCTGTCTAGTCAATGTTATGGTTTTTCCAGTGGTCATGTATGGATGTGAGAGTTGGTCTGTGAAGAAAGCTGAGTGCTGAAGAATTGATGCTTTTGAACTGTGGTGTTGGAGAAGACTCTTGAGAGTTCCTTGGACTGCAAGGAGATCCAACCAGTCCATTCTGAAGGAGATCAGCCCTGGGATTTCTTTGGAGGGAATGATGCTAAAGCTGAAACTCCAGTACTTTGGCCACCTCATGTGAAGAGTTGACTCTTTGGAAAAGACTCTGATGCTGGGAGGGATTGGAGGCAGGAGGAGAAGGGGATGACAGAGGATGAGATGGCTGGATGGCATCACTGACTCGATGGACGTGAGTCTGAGTGAACTCTGGGAGATGGTGATGGACAGGGAGGCCTGGCGTGCTGTGATTCATGGGGTCGCAAAGAGTCGGACAAGACTGAGTGACTGAACTGAACTGAACTGAAGCCAAGAAGGACATTTTAAAGAGAAGGAAGACCACATGCCAAGATAAAGAGAAGTCAAAGAGCATCACATCATCAGGGTATGCAAGGGACTTGCTGGGCCCAGGGCCTCACATATACCTGATATGTAGGACACAGGTGGGGATAAAGATAGTAAGAAGATGGCAGCCAGAACATGGAATGTGTTGTGTGTGTGTGTGTGTGTGTGTGTGTGTGTGTGTGTGTGTGTGTGCCCTGCAAACATCTAGCATAATATTGCAGATGAGGAGACATCATTGGAGGATTCCAAGCAGGGGAGTTCCGAGGTCAGACTGCATTTCTGAGATTGTTCAGAGAGGTGTGGAGCATCCTATGCCACAGGAAGAGAAGCTGCTTTGGGGGAACCACAGTGCCCAGGGAAGGGCTCAGACCCTGTGAGTGGATAAGACTCCTCTTAGGACTGCCTAGAGATGGATTTCAGTGAGCCTGCCTAGAGATGGATTTCAGTAAGCCTGCAGGAACTAGCAAAACCATTCATAAGCAGCACAACTTAAAATATCTGGGAGAAAAAAGATGTACATAAGAGTATTAAACTGAGGAATCAAAAGAAAATCTGAATGGAGAAAGATACTTTGTTGTTGGATGGGAAAACACAATACTGAATAATTCTAAGTTCACCAGAATAATCTATAAATTCAGTATGCACCAAATGAAAACTCTACAGGTTTTCTAAAGGAATGTGATAAGGAAATTTCAAAAAGTATCTGAAGAAAAAATGAGCAAAATTATCTAAGAAAATTTTGAGATATAGATTACAAAAATCACAATAAAGATACAATATTTAAAATTTTATGGGAGTTGTGTAAACATAAAACAATGAAATAAGTGGAACAACCTAGAATCTTGCAATAGACTCTTGTAAAATTGAACTTAGAATATGATACACTCACTGTGAACTGGATAGATTTTTGAATAAGTAGTGTTTTGATAATTTGGTAAAAATAAGAAAGGTATCCACCCCATGCCTGTATGTGTGCTCAGTTACTTCAGTTGTGTCCGACTTTTTGTGATCCCAAGGACTGTGTACAGCCAGGCTCCTCTGTCCAAGGAATTGTCCAGCATGAAATACTGGAGTCGGTTGCCATTTTCTTCTCCAGGGGATCTTCCCAACCCAGGGGTTGAACCTGCCTCGCTTGAGTTTTCTGCATTGGCAGGCAGATTCTTTACCACTTGCGTCACCTGATATTCATCATAGCATTGTCTGCAATAGTAAGAAATTAGAAACAACTTGAGCTTCCTTGGAGACTCAGAGCTAAAGAATTCACCTGCAGTGCAGGAGACCCGGGTTCAGTCCCTGGGTCAGGAAGATTCCCTGGAGAAAGGAATGGCAACCACCCAGTCTTCTTGCTTGGAGAATTCCAAAGACAGAGGAGCCTGGTGGGCTACAGTCCGCAGGGTCACAAAGAGTTGGACATGACTCAGTGACTAACACTTTCACTTTTACATAACTGTGGATGGAGTGATGGTTGAGTTAGCTGTGATATATTTTATACAGAGAAATAGAAGACAGAACATGCAAAACAGTGAAATGGCAAAATCTTCATACTACATTGTGAGTAAAAAAGAAAGAGGGAAATATCAGAGTCACATTTCTATACCTATAGAACATTGCTAGGGTCTGAATGTTTGTGTCCTCTAAAACTAGCATGCTAAAACCTAATTCTTAAGGTGATAGTTTTGGGAGGTGAGACCATTGGGAGTGGACTGGGTCATGAGGGCTCCAGAGAAAATTCTCACCCTCTTCTGCCAAATGAAGATACAGAGCGAAATCTGTAGCCCGGCAGAAGAATTTGCCTTTAGTCTAACCTTATTCCAAAACTGAGGAATAAATTTATGTTGTTTATAAACTACCGTTCTGTGGTATTTTGTTTCAGCAGCCCAAATGGACCAAGGCAAATACAGATTACTTAAATATATTAACACATAAAACATTCTTCAAATACATATATATATATTTGAAAATGTACAGAAAAGGGTCTCAAGACACAAGCCAGAAAAAAACAAGTGGTTTTCTCTGAGGCAAAGGTTTTGAAAGTGTGGGATTCTTTAAGAAAAACTTCGTTTTTCTTGTGGAATGGATGTAAAATGCTGATTTATGACAAGGAAATGGAGGGCATTCCCACCTGATAGTTGCAATTGTTTTTCTATGAAACAACATGAAATATAATCTGTTGACTGCAAGTAAATACCATTCTTATGGTGACAAAAGCTTAGAATGGCTTCTGGGGACCCCATATAAGGTTAAAAGCCTTAAATTGGTAGGCACCAAACCAAAGGGATTCTTAATGTTACCCAGCCAACAGTGATCAGCAAGAAGTGATGAACTGGGAAAATGATGGATGGGTTAATAGGAGATGTGGTGATTGGTAGAGCAAATGGAGGTGAGGATTTTGAAGATGCAAATAAGCGAATGGGAAGGATTTAAATTACAAGGTGAGGATGAAGGTCTAGAAGGAAGAGAGTCAAATAACCGGAGGCCTTCTGAGGTCCTCCTGTCTAAATCGTGTGCTCTCATCATTTGCTCATTTTCTCTTGGTGGTCTGACCTTTTCTTTTTGATTTGTAGAGTATGAATCCTTTGTTATATGTCTTGTGACTATGCCTGCATTGTGAATTAAGGAGTGAGAAAGTGGAAAGGATGAGAGTTATGGTTGGAGAACCTGAAACTCTAGCTGAAATCTCAGCTCAAGGGAATGGTTTGCTGAAGTGAAATGAACATGAAATTCATTAATTTTTAGGAGAACCAGAAGTTTTGTGACAAGGGAGTTGAGTGAATTGTATATAAGAATTCAGAGGTTGGTCATGATGAAACTTGAAACTTGCAGGAGCATAAGGGAAATGCCAGAGTCGTGGTTGGGCCCGTTAGGAGTGAGGGTGGGGGGAGATGAGAGACAGTTTGGTAGGGTTCTTTATACCCAGATGAAATGCCTTTTGAAAGAAGAGGGGCTTGCTTCAAGGTGCATCATGGCTTGAAAGGGAAAGAGAGGCTTATAAGGAGGCATAAGCAGATGACTTTGTAGCTCTATGGGGTTGAGACATGATGGAGAAAGTAATGGCTTCTGTTTGAAAGGTCTGCAGTAGAAAGGTGAGTCTGTGAGGCAGAGGCACATTTCAGTGACTGTTTTCTAGAGTCTCTATATACTCTTATGGAACAGGTGAGATGATCGGCTGAGGACAAGATGGAGCACATTTCAAATTTCACTGTCAAACAATGAATTACGTGAGTTCAGTTCAGTTGCTCAGCTGTGTCTGACTCTTTGTGATCCCATGGACTGCAGCATGCCAGGCTTCCCTGTCCATCACCAACTCCCTGAGTTTACTCAAACTCATGTCCATAGAGTCGGTGATGCCATCCAACCATCTCATCCTCTGTTGTCCCCTTCTTCTCCCACCTTCAATCTTTCCCAGCATCAGGGTCTTATCAAATGAGTCAGTTCTTCACCTCAGGTGGCCAAAGCATTGGAGTTTCAGCTTCAGCATCAGTCCTTCCAATGAACACCTAGGAACAATCTCCTTTCGGATGGACTAGTTGTATCTCCTTGCAGTCCAAGGGACTCTCAAGAGTCTTCTCCAACCCCACAGTTCAAAAGCAACAATTCTTTGGCAAACAACTTTCTTTATAGTCCGCATCTCACATCCATACATGACTACTGGAAAAAAAAAATAGCTTTGACTACACAGACCTTTGCTGGCAAAGTAATGTTTCTGCTTTTTAATATGCTGTCTAGGTTGGTCATAGATTTTCTTCCAAGGAGCAAGTGGCTTTTAATTTCAAGGCTGCAGTCACCATCTGCAATGATTTTTAAGCCCAAGTAAACAAAGTCTGTCACTGTTTCTGTTGTTACTCCATATATTTGCCATTAGGTGGTAAGACTGGATGCCATGATATTAGTTTTCTGAATGTTGACTTTTAAGCCAACTTTTTCCCTCTCCTCTTTCACTTTCATCAAGAGGCTCTTTAGTTCTTTTTTGCTTTCTGCCATAAAGGTAGTATCATCTGTGTATCTGAGGTTATTCATATTTCTCCTGGCAATCTTGATTCCAGTTTGTGCTTCATCCAACCCAGCATTTTGCACGATGTACTCTGCAAATAAGTTGAATAAGAAGGGGAACAATATACAGCCTTGATGTACTCCTTTCCCGATTGGAACCAATTGTCTAAGAACTGGTTGAAATTCAGTCTCAGGTTTTAAATCCCTTAAATCTTGTCAGCATATAATTTTTCTTTATTAAACTAGAATCATCAATTTTATGTTTATATAAATACTGCCTCTTCTTTCTGGTTGTGGGTTGGATGAAGTTTCAAGCAGGAAGAGGAGAAAAGATGGAACTTCTTGGCACACAGCAGAGTGATACAGTTTAAGCCGGGAGACAGATAGCAAAGGTGTTACTTGAATTTTTACATTACAGAATTTTAGTTCCACCCATCTAAGTGTTTCATTAAAGGTGGTTCCTGTTGAGATGGCTTCACAGTTCCATTTTGAACCCTGGCTCTTCTTCCAGCTTCTGAAAGCCTGTAGGTTGCACAGGGGTGTCAGGAACTGACATTTGGGCAGCTAGAGAGAGTCGTATGTTATCCTGCTGTATGAAATGATTAAATAGACATTGACTGATTCATTCTATTCATTTTGCTCAGTCTGGTTGACACTGACAAGCTTTCTTTGAAAGTTGAATTAGATCAAAGATGAAAATAAATCAGATTTCTTTACAATAATATTTTAACTTATTCATAACAACACTGATGATTTCAGAAAATTAAACTCCCTATGCTGATATAATTTTGGCTTTGGTTATAGTAAATATGATTTTTATTAAGATTGGAGACTAAAATATTTTCTAAGAGTAAACAATACCAATATTGTAAAAAAAAAAAGAAAAAACAACAGAAAGAAAGGATTTTTAAGAAAGAGATTCACATATTTATGGACAATATTTCAATGCACCTCTAATTCAGTCTTGGACATTAACCTTGGGATTTGTTTTCTTCAAACAAACTGCTTTTTCATTGTTTTATTGGTATCATCATTCTTTCACTGTCTAGGGTTAAATTATTACAGTCACATTTGACTTCTTACTCCACTTTTAAGCTGGCAAAGCTTCTTACTACCTTTTAAGCTGGCAAATCCTGTGTATTCTGCAGGCATTATATCTTTCATAGCTTTCTTTTTCTCATTATTTCCTTTTGTGTAACTTGAAATCATGATCTCATTTTCTCTCCTTTAAAGTCACTGCAAATAAAACAGTAGCCCTCCTAATGATATCATTTTTTATTTTCTCTATTTTTATACATGCTCTTCTACAAATTTAAGTCCAAATTTTAAAATATTGACTAGTTCAACAAACATTCATGAACTTTACGTTCTAGGGAAAGTGAGAACTGATCTTTGAAAAGTAGGAAAATAAATGGAAAGTTAATTTTGGAAAGTGCTATGAAGAAAAGGAAACAGACTAAAGAAGATTGACAAGGTGGAATTAGAGGAAGATTGACTGTGATACTAATGAAATGAAAGCCAAAGGGTCCCTCAATTGCAAAGATCCATTCTCAAGCCTTGGGGAGCCCTACAAAGGTGTTCAAGTGGCTATATATACCAGAGCAAGATATTTTACCCAGTTGGCTAATGTACGGTCTTATTCCTCTGTCTTTAAAGAGGGGCCCTCAAACTCTGTTTTGGAGTTAAGCCTGGGCAAGGGACTAATAAGTGTGTCAATCTACAAGAGCCTTACCAAGGATAATACAGTGAACAAAATAAAGTAGCCATTTCAAGACATGGAGCCTGTATTTTCCAGGCAGAGGAAATAGCAAGACAAAAACCTTGAGCAGACCTGAGGTTGAACCAGTGTGCCTGAAGCTGAGTGAGTGAGGTGCAGAGTGGGGAGAAATGAGATAGGGAGACATCCAATGGCCCTGCCACATATGGCTTTGCAGGCTTTATAAGGAAGTCGGATTTTGTTTCAACTGCAATGTGAAGCTGATGAAAGGTTTTAATGGGTGTTCCAACAATATAATTTAACTTTGAAAAGCTTATTCTGGCTTCTGTGTAGAAGGAGATTGGAGAGGGGAAGAATGGGAGCTGGGGGACCAGTTAGCAGCCAAGGCAGTACTTCAGGCAAGAGATTAGGTCTGCTTGGACTAGATGGGCAGCATTGGAGAGAGGTATTCAGAACTTATTTTCAGAGAAAAGTGGGTGGTAATTTTCAATGTAATTGAAATCAAGAGTGAAAGAAAGGAATCAAAGGGAACTCCAGGGTTTTTTGACCTAAGTAGATAGACAATAAACCATTTACTAAGAAGGAAAAGATTGAGAGCACAGGTTTTGGGAACAGTAGAATCAAAATCTCTTTTTCATCATGTTGAGGTTGCGATTACTATTAGCCATGCAAGTCAGCTTCAAGAAGGCATTTAGATATCAAATTTGGAGTTTAATGAAGAGGCTGAATAAAGATAGAGTTTGGAATAGTTGGCATAAATGTATTATTTACTGTCATGGTATTAGATAAAATGACCTAGAGGGAGTGTATTTAGAGTAGAATCATTCAAATGCCTTTGCAATCTATATTATTTCCCACTATTTATACTGTGATCTTAAAATGATTTTTTCTTATTCTCAGTATTCTTGCATTTAAACAAAAACATCTTTCCATTTGGTTTCTTTGCTTCTCTAAACATCCTTCAAAATCTATGTGCATCTTTCAAAAACTAGCTCAAGAATCTGTTTCTACATTAATTTAGCATGAACTTCCTTCCCAAAGCAAGTACCACTTCTGGTGAATCTATCTAGAACTTCATCTGTATCCTCATTTTCTGCTTGACCTTACAGTGACTTGTAACACTGTCTTTTATCCCTTAATACATTTTTCTTCTGAAGTGTAGGGTTTATATTTTTTTTCATGGTCCAAATGATCTGGTGTGCCTTACCTATATAGACAGCCAGTGTCATGGCAGTCTGAGCATGGGTTGGGAAATAATTTCCAACACTGAGTATTTCATAAAGAAGTGAGTTTATTAAGAGTGGAAAGCAGAGTTAATGTGGGTACTGTGAGCTCAGCGGACTGACCTCCTGACAGGCCAGGGACAGTTGACTGATGGGAGGATAGAGTTTATTACTGGGAGATGCTGTTAGAACAGCAGGCCAGCTCAAGGCAGAGCCGATGCTTTCACGGGCTGGTAGTGGTTTAGTCACTAAGTTGTGTCTGAGTCTTTTGCGACCTCATAGACTGTAGCCCACCAGGTTCCTCTGTACAAGGGATTTCACAGGCAAGAATACTGGAGTGGGTTGGCATTTCCTTCTCCAGAGGGTCTTCTGGATCTAGGGATCGGACATGTAATGCCAAACTCCTGCACTGGGAGGTAGATTCTCTACCACTGAACCACCAGGGAAAACGCAAAACAAAGAAATTCCTTCTGGAAGGGTGGCATTAGATGACTGGTTAGGTGCTATAGGATGAGCACCAGGGTGAGCACCTTCGCTAATTTGTGGTCAGGAAACTGGCTGGTGAGGATCAGGGGGCTTCTGGCAATGGTTATAATGAGGCTCAGTTAGTTCCAGAGATGAACTTGATTCTGGGCTCTGGTTCTGTGACCTTGGTACAAGGCCTTGCACTTGTGACCTTAGAATTGGATTCCACATTCAGGGCAGAAATCCTATCTATACATTATTAGTCAGTGAAATAGGTACAAACTCTTATTTAGCCTGAGTCTTCTAGGCTTTGCTATTGAGCAGTTAGAGTCAATACAGAATTTTATCTAGGCTCCTAAAATTCCTTTATGGTGATTATTAAGTACTTGCTCTAGATCAAGAGCAAGATTTCCAGTCTTAAAATGTTATTTGTAGCCAGATATGTTATATTTACAAGCACATGACCTGTTTTCCCTTTTATTAGCTTAAATATTTAGAAATAAAAGTACCATTTCTGAGTTCCTAAAGTTTTTTAGAATCACATTTATTGAGGTATAATTTATGGGTACAACCTTTTGAGCTTTGATATGCTTTCTGTTCTATAGATAAGATTTGTCTTCTTTGAATAGCAAATAAATGAGTGATGCCGCATGCCATCTGTAGTTTCTTGCCTCCTTTGCTCAGCATAATACTTTAGAGCTTCATTCTTGTTTTATGTACGTTAGTATTTTTTTCTTCTATATAATATAGATGTATCACATGTCCATGTACTTGTTAGATATTTAGATTGTTGCCAGATTTTGGCTTGTTTTAGTTTTCTGCTGCTGTGTAGCACGTTATCCCAAACCAAACAGCTTCAAAAGGGCACATATTCATTATCTCACTGGTTCCTGGATCAAGAGTCTAGGCACAGCTTAGCAGGGTTCTCTGCAAGGCTGCAATGAAGGTGTCTGCCAGGACTAGATTCTCATCTGAAATCTAGGCTGGGAAAGGGCTATCTTCCAAACTCAGGCATATTTTTGGCAGATTATATTTCCTAGTGGCTATAGAAGACACGGTCACTCTCTCCTTGGAAGGCAGAAATGGAAAGCAACACTTTCTGTATAGCCGGCTGTCAAGATGAAATCTTACATACCATAGTGTAATCACAGGAGTGATTTGCCAGTTTTCATTGGTTAGAAGCAAGTTCTAGGTGCCCCCTACACAGAGGAGGAATGGATTACTCCAGGGCATGAACATCAGGGGATGAGGATCACGGGGTCACTTTAAAGTTTACCCTTCACATAGCTATTGTGAATCAATTTGCTATGAATACTTATGTATAAGATTTTGGGTGGACATATGTTTTTGCTTCTTTTGGATAAATACACAAGAGTGAAAATGCTGGGATATGTAGTAGTAAGAGCATATTTAACTTTTTATTAAATTGCCAAGCTATGTTTGAAAGTGGTTTTACCATTTTAAATTCCTATCAAAATGTATAGGATTTCCAGTTATTCCACATTTTTACCAATGTCTGGTAATGTCAGTTAGCTATTGAATGAGTGTATAGTGGTATCTATTTTTGCTTTAACTTTGCCTTTCTTTAATAATTAATGATTTGGGCCATTGTCTTCTGTGTTTATTGACCATCTGGGTATTCCGTTTTTGAGTATCTCTTTTAAACCTTTGAGTCTTCTTTTTGTTGGGTTGTTTGCATTAACATTTTTTGATACAAGCCATATGTCAGAAAAATATACTGTGAACATTTTCTTTGTTGTTTTCAAAGAGCAGAAGGTTTTAATTCTGAAATCTATTATTGCTTTTTTCTTTTATAGTCTGTGCTTTTTGCACTCTAAGTAATCTTAACCTACCCAACACTCCCAAAAATTTCTCCTAAGTTTTCTTCTAGAGGATTTATAATTTTGTCTTTTTTCTTTGGTGTATAATCAATTTCAAATTAATTTATGTATAAGGTATAAGGTAAGAGTAAATTTTATATTTTTCATATAAATATCTAGTTGTTTCAAAATATTTTTTGATAACACTATATTTTATCTTGGTTGCCTTGGCAAAAATCAGCCGTATATGCCTGAATCTCTTTATACTGTTTCATTAATCTACATATCTTTATAATGATACTCCACTGTGTCGGTTACTATAATTCTATAGTAAATCTTCAAATTAAGTGTTTTAAGTTCTCCAACTTTGTGTTTGTCGTTCACAATACATTGGTTATTTTTGAAGATCCTTTTTACTAAAATGAAAAATTTAAAATAATTTTTCAATATTATTTTAAAAAACCGTCTTGGATTTTGATTAGCATTATATTAATCTATAGATCAATTTGGGAAGAATATTCAGTGTTCAGATACATGAATATGGCATATCTCTTTTGGACTTCCCTGGTGGCTCAGACGGTAAAGTGTCTGTCTACAATGCGGGAGACCTGAGTTTGATCCCCGGGTCGGGAAGATCCGCTGGAGAAGGAAATGGCAATCCACTCCAGTGCTACTGCCTGGAAAATCCCATGGACAGAGGAGCCTGATAGGTTACAGTCCATGGAGTCGCAAAGAGTTGGACATGACTGAGCGACTTCACTTCGCTTCACTTTCATTTATTTACATCTTCTTTAATTTTTGTCAGCAATATTTTACAGTTTTCAGTGTACATATTTTTTGTTAAATATATCCTTTAGATCTTTGCAATTTTGGACATTGTCATAACTGGTATTTTTTGTTGAAATATTCCATTATTCATTGCCTGTATATAGAAATCCAACTGACTTTTATAACTTGATTTTTGTGCCTTGCGAACTTAATAATTCAGTTAATAATTCTTGTAGCATTTAATTTTTCCCTTAAAGGCCAGTTATAATTCACCAGTAAAGACATCTAGGTGCTGAACTTTATTTGGGGGAGAAGATTTTTAATACAAATTAATTTTCTTTAATAGATACAGAATTTTTCAGATGTTTAAGTTAGATAAATTTTAGTAATTTGTATCTTTCAAGATATTTGTGTGTTTCATATAGCTTGTCATATATTCACAGAAAGTGGTCCATAATATTCTCTTGAAAGTGAAAGTGAAGTCGCTCAGTTGAGTCCGACTTTCTCTGACTCCATGGACTGTAGCCTAATAGGCTTCTCCATCCATGGGATTTTCCAGGCAAGAGTATGGAGTGGGTTGCCATTTCCTTCTCCAGGAGATCTTCCCAACCCAGGGATTGAACCCAGGTCTCCTGCATTGTAGGCAGACACTTTATCATCTGAGCCACCAGGAAAGTCCTAATATTCTCTTACTATTTACTATCCTTCAATATCTCTATGATCTGTAGTGATATCTCCTTTGTTTATCATATTGATAATTTCTATTCATTCTTATTTCAAAGAATCAGCTTTGGTTTTATTAATTTTCAATATTGTCTATTTCTATTTTTTTTATTATTGTCTTCATTCTACTTAAATTTATAGATTTCTAAAGTTGAAGTATAGATCATTGCTACTGAACTTTTTCTTTTCTAATACAAACATATTTGTGGCCCCAGCATGTGTTCAATCATAGTGAATGTCCTACATAGATTCTCTATAATTCAGCTTTCGGGTAAAGTGTTCTGTTAAATGTCAGTTAGGTCACGTTGGTTGATGGTGTTGATTAAGTCTCCTAGAACCATTTTGATTTTCTGTCTTCTTTCTTTCAATTGCTGTGAAAAGAATATCAAAGTGTCTAACTGTATTTGTGTCAGTTCTGTCAGTTTTTACTGTAACAATTTTGAACCTCCCTTATTAGGTGCATATACATTCAAGATTGTTTTTGTCTTTTTGATGAATTATCCTTTATCTTTATGAAATGTTCATCTTTACCCTTGATATCTTTTCTTGTTTTGAAGTTTTCTTTTCTAGGTATTAATATTGCCATCCTAGCTTTCTAATAATTAGTATTTGCTGCATGGCATGTATTTTTCCATTTTTTCAGTTTTTAGCCTGAGTGTGTCTTCACATGTAAAATGAGTTTCTCATGATAGTTTGTGTGGGAATTTGCTTTTTTGCCCAATCTAATTTTTTCCTTTTAATTATGCTTTAAATCTTTGCACTTAGATTATTATTGCAATAATTATTGAAATAATTTTTAAAGTAACATTTTACTACTTCACATATAGCATAAGAATCTTAACAAAAATATACTTGCATCTCACCCTTACCATCTTTTGTACTATGGTCATCATACACATTACTCTTACACAGATCTTAAAACATACAATATACTGATTTTATTTTTAAGCAGTTATCTTTAGAACAAGTTAAAAATTAGGAAAAATTTTAAATATTATTTCTGTCACTCCACATTCCTCTGTGTTGATCGAAGTATCCTCCTGATATCCTTTTCTTTCTGTCTAAAAAACTTCTTTTCACTTTTCTCATATTATGTGTTGCTAGTGATAAATTTTGTTTTTCTTTCTCAGAAAAACAAACTTCATTTTGGCTTCATATTTGAAAAGTTTCTAGGTTAACTTTTTTTTTTCTTTCAACACTTTAAAGGTGTTTTCTGTTTATCTTCTGGGTTTTGAGTTTCTAATAGGAAACCTGCTGTATTGCTTATACCTATGTGTCATATGCCTCTTCCCCATGATGGTTGCCTTTAAGAGTTTCTCTTTATGAATAACTTTAAGTAACTATATTAAGATATACCTTGGTGTTTTTGTTTGTTGGTTGGTTGCTTTAACAAGTTTAGAATTTATCAAGTTTATTTCAACTGTAAGATTATAACTTTAATCAAATTATGAACATTTCATCCATGATTTCATTTTTTCTTTTTGGTCTCCCCACTCTCCATATCTATTAGGTCTCAAATTGCACAAATGTTAGATTGTTTGATATTGTCCCTAAAATTACTAAGGTTCTGTTTTTTAGTATTTTTGTTATTGATGTTCAGTCATTTATTTTGGATAGTTTTATTGCTGTAGTTACAAGGTTAGTGATCTTTCCTTTTGAACTGCCTAATTTGCTATAAATTTAATCCAATAAAATTTTTATTGAAGATATTCTATTTTTCATTTTAAAAAGTTTCATTTGTTTCACTAGATTCTGTCCTCATTAAGCTCATCTTTTTATTTTAATCTTTGACCATATTAATAATAGCATTTGGGCTTCCCTGGTGGCTTAGATGGTAAAGAATCTGCCTGAGATACAGGAGATTTGAATTCTCTCTCTGGGTGGGGAAGATTCCTTGGGGAAGGGAATGGCTACCCATTCCATTCCAGTATTCTTGACTGGAGAATTCCATGGACAGAGGAGCCTGGTGAGCTACAGTCCATGGAGTCGCAAAGGATTGGACACGACTGAGCAGCTAACACACACACACACACGTGCACACACACGTGCACACACACGTGCACACACGCACACACACGCGCACACACACGCACACGCGCACACACATGCACACACACAGGCACACACGCGCGTGCACACACATACACAAAATAGCATTTATAACATCTGTGTCTGCTAATTTCATAATCTCTAAGATTTCTACATCTATTTCTATTTTGTGAATTTTCTCATTTTCATGAGTTACATTTTCCTACTCTTTCAGATACCTACTAGTTTTTGATTGGCTAAAAAAAATAAAACATTGTAATTGTCATTTCCTGGGAGTTGGTGATGGACAGGGAGGCCTGGCATGCTGCGATTCATGGGGTCGCAAAGAGTTGGACACGACTGAGCGACTGAAATGAACTGAACTGAACTGATATTTTGTTAACTATCTTTAAAATTTCTTTAATGTGTTTGACAGGCAGTCAGGTTACTTATGGATCAGATTGATCATTTTGAGGTTAAAGCAGGTCTAGAATTGATATTACTCTAGATCTTGTCATGTCTCACTACTACGATTTGACTTTGTTAGGAGTCTCTAATGAAGATTTTCTATATGGTCTCTCCACTGTGGATGGTGATAACTTAAATGGTTTCTGCCCTTGTGTGAGTTCTGGGAATTGCTTGGTTTATAGATTTTCGGTAATATGTTTTCACCATATGTTGTTTTTGGTCCAGCAGCACAGAATTTTGCTCTAAACATGCACAGATTGGCAACCAGCCAAAGAGTCAGGTGAATACCATGGAGAATTCTGGGCTTTTTCTTTGAACAGCTCCCTCTTCTCAAGTAATATGACCCATAAATTCCAGCCACTTTGACACAATTCCAAACTCTGTCTTCTCCACTCAGCCTTCTTTGCTTAGCTTCCCCACTTGTGCTACAACCTTGGAAAAATCTCTCTTGGTAAAAAGCTGAGACAGTCATAGGAGTCACTTCATTTGTTACCGCTGCCTCAAAGGTCACAGTCCTGTACTGCCTATTGTCCAGTATGCGAAAATAGTTGTTTCATATATTTTGTCCTGTCTTAAAATTGGTGATGGTAGAAAGCTGTATCTAGTTCTGTTTCTCCCTCATGAGTGGAAACAGAAGGTTTTCAGTGTCTTATTTTCTGAACTAAGGATTTTCGTGCTACAACTTCTCTAACCCAGAGAATCTTAATAGAACAATTATATAGTACATGTTAGGCACTATGTTTAGCATTAACGTGTGTTATGCCCTTTGGTTTTCCCAAGAATATTTTCATGTACGTGCTTTTCTTGCTTCTATTTACAGACTAAAAAATGGGAAACATTAAGTAACTGTCCAAGGAAACACAGCTAGGAAAGGGCACAGGTGATTCTCAGACCCAGGACTGCCTGACACTGTTTGTACCTTTCATTGCTACTGTCATGATGTAGTGGTTTTGTCTTACTGCCTTGGGCATATCTTGTAAGAAAGAAATAAAGTTTATCAATGATTTATAATAAAAATAACTGTGTTCAAGGTTATCCCCTTTTTACTTTCATTACTTTGTATGCGGTATTTTTTGAGGCGCATACAAGGAGTGACGGTAACTGTAGGAGTCCATGAACATTACATGGAAATTTTTTCTGTGTATGAATCACATCTTTCACGGGTGACCTCTGGGAAATGGTTGTGAACAACTACTGTAAACTGTGCTATGGATGATTAATCAGAAATTTATAGCTGAAAGAGTAATAAAAGTCAGAAACCAAGAGCAACATAACCAAACAACAAAAGATACAATACTAGGTGCTGAAGGTTAAAATAAATCTGGGCAAGTTCTTATTTATTCAGGGAGCTACAAACTCACATGAGCTTTTTTTTTTTTTCCTGGCAGTGGAGGTTGAAATTCTCCTTCGTCTTTCTTAAAATTTCCTTTCTTATTCTTGAGCATCAAATCCTCATAGACATGAGATAGTCATTTTCTAAGCATTTTCTTCAGTTCAGTTCAGTTCAGTTGCTCATTTGTGTCTGATTCTTTGCGACCCCATGAATCGCAGCACACCAGGCCTCCCTGTCCATCACCAACTCCCGGAGTTCACTCAGACTCACGTCCATCGAGTCAGTGATACCATCCTTAGAGGTCAAAATAAAACTTTTCTGTTTGTGGTTTTTAACAAGGTGGAAAGTGGCAGTAAATAGGAGAGTCTGACTGCAGTAGCTCTCTTTATGTAACTGTATTTTTCTCCTTTAATTGTATTAAAGGCAAAGCCTTGTGACTATAGTCCTGTGACTCCACGATAAACTTGTGAAGACTCCATGCAGTTTTCTAGAAAGGAAAGTGAAGGTGTAGTTTCCTGTCGTCTTCATGCAGGTAACCCAGCAAGCACAGGGCTGAGAGTGTGGTGAGAGTTTGAAAGATAGGATCACAGTTGAGAGCCGTAAATGGAGCTTAAGTGTTTGCCCAGCTGGAAACTGTCTGTGTGTAGTTTATGTCACGTGACCCAAAGCAAGGTTTAACTGAACAATTCTGTCGAGGTTTATCTGTGGTCATGATATCCCACAAGTAAAACATAAATGGTATTAAGGTGCTTTGGAACATATCCCACCTGGCTATCGTCCTAGGAGCCAAAAGGGAAAAAAAAATGCCTCAGAGAGTAGAAATTCAGCATTTTTGTTATATTCAACAGATTTTCTTTAAGACACTTGCCCTAATGGTGTTAATGGGGCCCTAATGTACCCTTATCTTTACAAAATCCTTTCACTTGTAAAAAAAGAAAATAGTAGAACCATTAAGAAAATTAAATGTGAGAAATGAGGGGGAGCTGATACAAAGGATCTGACAGCTTTGAATGTCTATCCTATATGTCTTACCCTATATGGTTTTCCTAAGTATTGTGTTCAAAAAATAACTCTTAATATGAGTTTCAAAATCTACTTTAGATAGAACAAATACTTGATCTTCAATTTCTCATATGAGAATTGGTTGGTACATGTTTTATTATGCTTTCTTTCATTCTATTCCTATTTAACACATCTTTATATATAAAATTAATCACATATTACTTAATTAATAATATATTATATATTGGGGCTTTCCAGGTGACTCAGTGATAAAAGCATCTGCCTGCCAATGCTGGAGTTGCCGGAGATGTGAGTTCAATCCCTAAGTTGGCAAGATCCATTAGAGCGGGAAATGGCAACCTACTACTATATTCTTGTTTGGGAAATCCCATGGACAGAGGAGCCTGGTGGGCTACAGTCCATGGGGTTGCAAAGAGTCGGACACAACTGAGTGACTAAGCATGTATGCATATTATATATTAATATTATCAGTATATTAATTAATGCCATATAGTTTCATATATAAATGTATATTTGTCTCCTATTTTCTGTAGTTTGCATTATGTATTTGCACTTTTTTATGCTAGATATTTCATATCTACTCTATTTATATAATACATATATATGTATTTGTGTTTGCATGTGTATATGTTGTTAAGAGTTCGACACGACTGAAGTGACTTAGCACGCACACACATGTATACATTCTCCCCTCCCATATTTTCTGTAGCATGTATTCTTATAAGCCACCATGAATAATCTGGGGGTAGAGGTAGTTATGAGTTAGTTAATTAAGTAAACAAAAAGTTATATTAAATTACAGCCCAAGTGTGTAACACCTTTCTCTTTAGTAGATCCATTAACCATAAATGTGAAGCTCTGGGAGGGAAAGCAAGGAAAGAGAAACACCATGTACATTCAAACCAGGGCACAACTGATGAAAGGGTAAAGGGCAAATAAATTTTGATCTTAATGTTACTTAACCCTTTCAGTGCCCCAGAGAAGGTAGACAGAGTTGAACAAAAGGATACTGCTGGAAACCCTGCAGAGCTGACCACACAATAGCTCTGAGGGTAGCAGAATGAATGACTTGCAAAGAAATCGCAGGCTACTAAGGCCATTGGCCCAGGAGGGGTTAAACAACTTTATCTGATCTTCAACTCTTTTACTGAACAATTAACGACCTACAGTCTGGAGAAGTTAAAAGCTAGAAGTGAAGCCAGGGCTCCTCAAGACTCCAGCTGGCATTAAATGACAAGGAAGAATTCAGGGGCCAGACAAAGCCGTTATTATGAGCCACCACCAAGAAAGAAAATAAAATTTTTTAAAAGGGGTGTGTGTGTCGGGGGGGAGGGGTGGGGGAGAATGGAAAACAGAACTTAGGAGCAACTTTATGCTTGGTTTTTAAGTAAATTAAACCTGAATTGTTAATCTTCTTGCCTTTGTTGTTAAACTTGTTTGATAAAATTTCAATTCCAGAATATTTTAAATGGCTGTTAATGAAAGTGCTGATAAATAACAGGATTTGTGAAAAGTTTATAATCCTTGAAAATTGAAATATAATGATCAATTATTTTTCATTTAACTTCTCATCTCAACCAAAGGGCAGGAGACATTTATGGATTAAATTCTTTGGAAATGGTACTGGTTGCCATTTCAGCAGAAAAAAGAATCATGATTTATTTCCTTGCTATCTTGTAAAAAAGAAAAAAAAAAGCAAAGACACTCTAATCTCATAGGCTTAGTTAATGGACTCTGAGAATTACCAAGTTGCAAAAGATGAAAACTAGTAATTTTAGACTTAATGTTATGTCAATATTATTGAGAGAAAGAAAAGATCTCCAAACACCTTAGGATCATAAAATACTTGTTAGAATTTTATACCTCTCTTTGCATCTATTTGCATCAATTAAATTATGTTTAGATTCTCTCTAGGGGGAAAAAAAGAGTATATGGTGTCTGTGAGATAAATCAACCTGAAGGAAGAAGGATTGGCATAAGTAAATATATTCAGCCATGGGGTCAGTGCTAATTTCAAGGACAGTGTTAGGACTGTACTTGGTGCCTCACAGGTGACAGTGAACCATGTAGAAGAATGTGGCCCGGGGCAGGATGGCAGTGTGAATTGTAGCAGACTTGAAACAAATATCTGCTATGCAGGTGAAACCATAGACATAAACCTATGCAATCCTGGAACTATGCAAGCGTTATAGCCCCACTCAAGGAATCATGACGTGATTGAAAAAAGAATTTTATCCATTTTTCTCAATCTTATTGTCCCAGAAGCCAACATTGGGTCATACTAGGGGGTGCTCAAGTGATATTTCTTGAATGAATGAATAAATGAATGACACAGAGTCAGTTGGCCACGGAGCCATAAAAGGGGATAACCACTTGGGTGTTACTTCAAGGTACGTAAGCCAAGGCTCCCTCCCACATGTGTGCTAGACATCTTCCTTTTGCCTGTTGAGATCCACTGCCTTCCTTCTCCATGATGCTCTGTGCCCAGGGAAGCCGATCCCCTAGTGTTTGGCTAGATTTTCTCAATGGTCATTTCCTGGCTAAAAGATCAGAAAGAGAGTGAGATTAGGCCATTATTTTTCAACCTCTCTCCCTGCGATGTTACTCTGCATTAGCTAAAGCCCTCTGCCATGGGTTATTGACAGCCCCTTCTGTAAAGCTAACCAATTTGGTACTTCCTCCCTTTCCTGTTTAGGGTCCTCACTTCTCTTGAGTTGGTAGCTCTAAGATGCTTGCTCGTGCGTGCTCAGTCATATCTGACTCTTTGTGACCCCATGGACTGTAGCCTGACAGGGTTGGCAGGCGGGTTCTTTATCATTAGCACTATCTGGGGGCTTCCTCGGTAGTTCAGCTGGTAAAGAATCTGCCTGCAGTGTGGGAGACCTGGGTTTGATTCCTGGGTCAGAAAGATCCCCTAGAGAAGGAAATGGCAACCCATTCCAGTATTCTTGCCTGGAAAATCCCTGGGACAGAGGAGCCTGGTGGGCTACAGCCCATGGGGTTGCAAGAGTCAGACACAACTTAGTAACCAAACAACCACCACTACCACAGCGCTATCCGGGAAGCCCTCTAAAATGCTGGGATACTGCATTACTCCTTCCTTCTTGGTTTACCCTGCCCATACCTTGGTAAAGGGGACTTGTATTAGTTTCTCTTTAAATTGTCCATTTTTATGGACATCATATTTTAAGCATCATATCTTGCCAGCTCTTTTCTGTTGGGCTCCTGCCTGATTGACATACCTACTAAATTAGTATTCTTAGTGTTGGACCCTGGATATGTCTATTTTGAAAAAAATTCATAGATGCATCAGATGAGCATTCCTGACTATGAACTACTGATCCAGGCATACCAGGCTGACTACAGTCCCCAAACGCCCCCAGGAGTTGTCATACTTCTGTATATTTTGTACCTACTCTTTACATGGCTTAATATCACAGTTTCCATTTCATTTCTTTCCCTGGAGAATTTTCAATCATCCTAAATGACTCCAATTGCATGACTCTTTTGAAGTCCTAGAGGAATTTTATTTGGTGGTGGTGGTTTAATTGCTAAGTGATGTCAACTTTGAGACTCCATGGACTATAGCCTGCCATGCTCCTCTGTCCTTGGGATTCTTCAGGCAAGAATGCTGGAGTGGGTAGCCATTTCCTTCTCCAGTGGATCTTCCCAACCCAGGGATCAAACCCTATTTACTCATTCTTTATACTACCTGACATAAGTAAGTCATCAATAAATATTACTTGATGAATGGATAAATGACTAAATTGTGGTACATGCTTCAGTAGTTTACAAGATGAATAAGATATAATCCCTGCCCTGTCAATAGTAGGAAGGTACTGTATGTGGTCAGGCAACATACAAAGCATGCCATAAAATCTTGTTTCCATGTTCAGTGGGGAAAGGATCTTAATTAATTTCCAGTTTACTAAAGGCAGGTATGGAAAAGAGAGACAAGTATGGATAGGGAAAGCAGTGGTAGAATTGTGGTAAGGGAAGCGCACATGTGACTGGCACAGAAGAAGGATACAGATGAAGGAAGCCAGGAAGGGTGTCTTTCTAAACAAGGGAAAGAAGTAAGCCATGAAGGGTGCCTAGAAAACAAGAGGAGTGAGATTATATGTCACCTTTTTTGTGTGTGTTCTATATTCAGTTCAATTCAGTTCAGTTCAGTTGCTCAGTGGTGTCTGACTCTTTGTGACCCCATGAATTGCAGCACGCCAGGCCTCCCTGTTCATCACCAACTCCTGGAGTTCACTCAGACTGATGTCCATCGAGTCCGTGATGCCATCCAGCCATCTCATCCTCTGTCGTCCCCTTCTCCTCCTGCCTCCAATCCCTCCCAGCATCAGTCTTTTCCAATGAGTCAACTCTTCACATGAGGTGGCCAAAGTACTGGAGTTTCAGCTTCAGCATCATTCCTTCCAAAGAACACCCAGGGCTGATCTCCTTCAGAATGGACTGGTTGGATCTCCTTGCAGTCCAAGGGACTCTCAAGAGTCTTCTCCAACACCACAGTTCAAAAGCATCAATTCTTGGGTGCTCAGCCTTCTTCACAGTCCAACTCTCACATCTATACATGACCACAGGGAAAACCATAGCCTTGACTAGACGGACCTTAGTCAGCAAAGAAATGTCTCTGCTTTTCAATACACTATCTAGGTTGGTCATAACTTTTCTTCCAAGGAGTAAGCGTCTTTTAATTTCATGGCTGCAGTCACCATCTGCAGTGATTTTGGAGCCCAGAAAAATTAAGTGTTCTATATTAGCATTCACAAAAGATTATCTAAGAAGGAACGGCACTAAGTAACAGGTTAGACAGAAAAATCAGCTGGTTGACATAGGTAACATTGGTCCCTAGCCACTTTAGGGCTGACGAGATGAGATACTAAGTGCTGTAGGTAGGGAGGCAAGAATGCACACTGTACATACATGGACCCACCCACATGGGCCCACTTCCAAGACTGATCTAAGTACTAAGGTAGCTGACATCCTGCATGGCAACACAGAAGAAACCCAGAGCCCCTGCTGCAGCACTATCCCTTGAGAAATATCCACCAGCCCCATGCTGGCCAGTCTATTACATTGGGCCTCTTCCACTCTGGAAAGGGCTGTAATTTATCCCAATTAATTATAATTAATAAATATTCTTGGGATGTGTTTCCTTTTCTTTTCACAGAATCTTAGGCCACACTGCTATCTGAAGGCTTATAGTGAGAACACTGACCACGTGAATATAAGTTGGTTCTGCCATATGCTACACTCCCAGACTGATGAATATTGGAATGGCCTGCTGAGGGACAGTGAGGAACTAGTTTGATAATGAAATTCGGTGAGGATCAGGGGCCATCCTCCAGAAGACAAATGTATACCTGAAATCATGAACCATTCTATGACGTGCTATTTACAATTGGGCTTCTCAGGTGGCGCTAGTGGTAAAGAACCCGTCTGCCAATGTAGGTGATCTAAGAGATGTGGGTTCGATCCCTTGGTCAGAAAGATCCCCTGGAGGAGGTAATGGCAACCCACTCCAGTACTCTTGCCTGGGAAATTCCATGGGCAGAGAAGCCTGATAGGCCATGGGGTCACAAAGAGTCGGACGCAACTGAAGCAACTTGGCACAATTATGGTAAGTAGAACGTATAAGTTGGGACATCAAATGTTTAAAGTAGAAGTGGTCTCTTGTGTAAGTTTTCTATTACCACTATAAGTGTTGAAGTGAAAGTGTTAGTCACTCAATTGTGTCCCACTTTTCATGACCCCTGAACTATAGCCTCCTCTGGCTGTGGAATTCTCCAGACAAGAATACTGGAGTAGGTAGCCATTCATTTCTCTAGGGGATCTATCTGACTCAGGGATAGAACCTGGGTCTCCCACATTGCAGGCAGATTCTTTACTGTTTGAGCCATCACTCAGTTCAGTTCAGTTCAATTCAGTCACTCAGTCGTGTCCGACTCTTTGCGACCCCATGAATCGCAGCACGCCAGGCCTCCCTGTCCATCACCAACTCCCAGAGTTCACTCAGACTCACGTCCATCGAGTCAGTGATGCCATCCAGCCATCTCATCCTCTGTCGTCCCCTTCTCCTCCTGCCCCCAATCCCTCCCAGCATCAGAGTCTTTTCCAACGAGTCAACTCTTCGCATGAGCCATCATTACCACGTATCATAACAAATGATCAAAAACAAAGTAACTTAAACCAAGAAATATTTATTATCTCACAGTTCTGTAGGCTTGGTCTCTGCATAGAATGTTCAAAGCCAAATTCAGAGCTGAATTCAGTTCCTTGAGAATTCCGTTCTTCAGACTTAGGACTGAAGACCTAGGACTGAAGTAATGGGAGACAGTTCTTTCCTTCTAGAGGCAGCCTGAATTCCTTCTCAGCTGTTCAAGTGGCTCTCTTCCAGCCATGGCAAGTTGAATCCCTTTTCATACTTGGAATATTTCTAATTTCTCCTTCTGCTCTCTCTACTCAAGCCAGAGCAAGTTTTCTGTTATTACATGATTACATGTAATCACAGAATAAGCCCATCCAAATAATCCAGGGCAATCTCCCTATTTTAACAAGAACTTTAATTACTTCTGTTAAGTCTCCTTTGCTGTGTAACATCATATTCAAAAATTTCAGGGATGAGGACATGGACATCTTTGGGGACTATTTTGCTTGCTACTTACTGGCCCTTCCTTTCACTTCCAGTAACCTTCTTTGAGAAACTGTGCTTCTTGTTCTAATATCTCTGTGAGTCTAGAGGACCTGGTTCCCAGAGTATGTGTCTGTCAGTGGACACAACAAGAGTCTCCACTCATCTTATTAGAATTAGTGATCAGTGATGGAGAATAGCATTCAAATCATAAAAATTAGAAGGGAGTGAAAATGTTACCAGCTCAGTTCTGTCTGACTCTTTCTGACCCCATGGACAATAGCCCACCAGGCTCCTCCATCCAGGGAATTCTCCAGAGCAAGAATACTGGAGTGGGTAGCTATTCCCTTCTCCAGAAAGATTAGCAAATCACAATTAAACAAAAAAAAAGTGTGAAATGTTGTGTGGGACATGCCCTCTTGCCTTTGTAGGCAAGATTTCTTTTTTTCCCAAAGGTATAGAGGAACAAGGACCTACTCTTTCATTTTCAGTTATTTGGGGAATATTGAGAAGCAAGTGTGATCTGATAAGCTCCATAAATGCTAGAAGGGAGGGATCCCATCAAGCCGGGAGGGAGATTCCAGACATAGCTCAGGCCCTGGGAATGCACACATGAAAGGGACGATGTGCTTCTCTATCTGAGTGCAGGGGACTGGGTGGACTGAGGAGTCAGAGATAGTGTGGGAGGGTCCTGAAAAACCTGTGTCGAGCTGCGAACTCCACAATGAAGCACTTGGTCATGCTGTATTTATAAAGAAGAATTAAAACTACTTCAGGGTTTTCATGAAGAGGGTAAAATGATCCAAGTGGTAAATAGAAAAGATAATTTGGGGTGAAATCTTTATAATCAGTCTTAAGGAGAAATAGATATGGTTGTGTTTTTATTAGGTTACCTCTTATTAGTTTAAACCACTGGAGAATTTTTAATGAGAAAAGACAAAACTGGGTCATTGAAGGAAACTGATGTCAAAACCTTGAGAAGCTATACAAGAAAGCTGAACACTGAAGTGGTTAAAATTTCATTTTCCTCAAGTCTTATCTTAACTGTCTTTTCCTCAGGACAGTGTCTCTGGTTTCACTACAACAAGATGTTCTTTGTTGCTAATGAGGATCCATTATGGAGAGAGAGATTACTAAATCATATTTGCAGGAACAGGTTCCAGAACTTCAGATGGCATCCACAATGGCACTGAAAAGTCTCTTCTGAAAAATTGAGTGTAACTTCATTTCAGGCTACTTTATATTCTTTTTTTTGAAAGTTGGTGGTATATAAAAAAACCCAAACCTTTAAATGTCAAAGAAAATAAGCTGAAAAGCATAACTACCTTCTATAATTATGCATGTGTGTTCAGTTGTATCTGGCTCTTTACAACCCTATGGACTGTAGTGCACCACACTCCTCTGTCCATGGGATTCTCCAGACAAGAATACTGGAGTGGGTAGCCATTTCCTCCTCCAGGGAACTTTCTGATCCATGGATTGAACTTATGTCTCCTGCAACTCTTGCACTGGCAGGTAGATTCTTTACCAACTGCGCCACCTGGGAAGCCAACCTTCCACATAGAACTTACTATATTTCAAAGGTTTCCCTGAGCAACAGAGGCACACAGTTCATTCAAGTCTCACAACAAACCTAAAGAGTGGGTGCTTCATAAACGGGCTTCCCAGGTGGCTCAGTGGTAGAGAATCTGCCTGCCAATGCAGGAGATATGGGTTAGATCCCAGGGTCAGGAAGATCCCCTGGAGGAGGAAATGGCCATCCTTCCAGTATTCTTGCCTGGAAATTCTCATGAACAGAGGAGCCTGGCGGGCTACTGTTCATGGGGTCACAAGAGTTGGACACAACTTAGTGATGAAAAAACAACTTCATAAATAGAGTTTCAGTGACCAGTACTTTAAAAAAAATTGGGGTAGAGTTTGCTTTACAGTGTTGTATTAGTTTCTGAAGTGAATCAGCTCTATGTTCCCCCTCTCCCCATCCCACCACAGAGCACGAACTGAGCTCCTTGCCCTATACAGCAGGTTCCCACTAGCTATCCGTTTTACACATGGTAGTGTATAAATGTCAGTCCCAATCTCCCAACTCATCTCATCACCCACTTTGCGCTCCCCTATTACCCCTGTGTCCACACATCTGTTCTCTATGTCTGGGTCTCTATTCCTCTCCTGCAAACAGGTTCATCTTTACCATTTTTCTAAGGTCCACTGGTATGGTTACAGAGCAGATTGTTGGTGAAGCCAAAACTCAAACCCAGGCTGTTTGACTACTATCTAAACCCCTACACCAGCATTCAGCAAGCTATGGACCTTAGGCAAAGACAGACTTGCTACCTATTTTTGCAAATAAAGCTTTATCGGAACACCACCAAGCCTCTTTATGTATACATGGCTGCTTTCTCATCAAGAAAGCTTGGTGGAATGGTGACGACAGAGTCCTCATGGTTTGCAAAGCCTAATATACTTGCTAACTGATATTAATAGAAAAAAGTTTGCTGATTCATGCCTTAAACTCACTGTATAGTTGCTGCTTGGTAACTGAATTAGAGTTTGCCTTCATCAAAAGGTCTTCATCTCAGTTAAAGTGATTTACATATTTCATCAGGGTTAGCATCTGAAGAAAAAATAACTTTGCTGAGAATTTCACTTATTGGTGAATTCAGGGAACGATATTGAGCTTTCTTTTCTCCTTTTAGTCGTTACATCATTTGGGGGAGAAAAATTCTACCCTGCCTGATTCTGCTCAGAAACAAATTTAACTTTTGCAGAGGAAGTGTATTAGTCAGCGTTCTCTGGGGAAACGGAATCAATAATAGAGAAAGAGAGAGAAAGAGACACAGAGTTTTATTATAAGAATTTAGCTCAAGTGATTATGGAGGCTGAGAACTCTCAGAATCTGCTGTCTGCAATCTGGGGACAAGGAAAGCCAACTGATGTACTGATAAGTTCAGTTCAGTTCAGTTGCTCAGTTGCTCAGACTCTTTGCGACCCCATAGGCTACAGCACACCAGGCTTCCCTGTCCATCACCAACTCCTGAAGCCTACTCAAACTCAAGTTCATTGAGTTGGTGATGCCATCCAACCATCTCATCCTCTGTCCCCCTTTCCTCCTGCCTTCAATCTTTCCCAGCATCAGGGTCTTTTCAGATGAGTAAGTTCTTTGCATCAGGTGGCCAAAGTATTGGAGTTTCAGCTTCAGCATCAGTCCTTCTAATGAATATTCAGGACTGATGTCCTTTAGGATGGACTGATTGGATCTCCTTGCAGTCCAAGGGACTCTCAAGAGTCTTCTCCAACATCACATTTCAAAAGCATTAATTCCTCTACACTCAGCTTTCTTTATAGTCCAACTCTCACATCCATACATGACTACTGGAAAAACCACAGCCTTGACTAGAAAGACCTTTGTTGGCAAAGTAATGTCTCTGCTTTTTAATATGCTGTCTAGGTTGATCATAACTTTTCTTCCGAGGAGTAAGCATCTTTTAATTTGATGGCCGCAGTCACCATCTACAGTGATTTTGGAGCCTCCCAAAATAAAGTCTGCCACAGTTTCCACTGTTTCCCCATCTATTTGCCATGAAGTGATGGGACCGAATGCCTTGATCTTAATTTTCTGATTGTTGAGCTTTAAGCCAACTTTTTCACTCTCTTGTTTCACTTTCATCAAGAGGCTCTTTAGTTCTTCTTCTCTGTCTGCCATAAGTGTGGTGTCATCTACATACCTGAGGTTATTGATATTTCTCCTGGCAATTTTGATTCCAGCTTGTGCTTCAACTAGCCCAGCATTTCTCATGCTGCACTCTGCAAAGAAGTTATATAAGCAGGGTGACAATATACAGCCTTGACATACTCCTTTCCTTATTTGGAGCCAGTCTGTTGTTACATGCCCAGTTCTAACTCTTGCTTCCTGACCTGCATACAGATTTCTCAAGAGGCAGGTCAGGTGGTCTGGTATTCTCATCTCTCTCAGAATTTTCCACAATTTGTTGTGCTCCACACAGTCAAAGGCTTTGGCATAGTCAATAAAGCAGAAATAGATATTTTTCTGAAACTCTTTTTCTTTTTTGATGATCCAGTAGATGTTGGCCATTTGATCTCTGGTTCCTCTGCCTTTTCTAAAACCAACTTGAATATCTGGAAGTTCATGATTCCCATACTGTTGAAGCCTGGCTTGGAGAATTTTTAGCATTACTTTACTAGCATGTGAGATGAATGCAGTTGTGTGATGGTTTGAACATTCTTTGGCATTGCCTTTCTTTGGGATTGGAATGAAAAGTGACCTTTTCCAGTCCTATGGCCACTGCTGAGTTTTCCAAGTTTGCTGGCAACATTGAGCGCAGCACTTTCATAATATCATCATGTAGGATTTGAAACAGCTCAACTGGAATTCCGTCACCTCCACTAGCTTTGCTCGTAGTGATGATTTCTAAGGCCCACTTGACTTCACATTCCTGGAAATCTGGCTCTAAGTGAGTGATCACACCATCATGATTATCTGGATCGTGAAGATCCTTTTTGTATAGTTCTGTGTATTCTTGCCATCTCTCCTTAATATCTTCTGTTTCTGTTAGGTCCATACCATTTCTGTCCTTTATTGTGCCCATCTTTGCATGAAATGTTCCCTTGGTATCTCTAATTTTCTTGAACAGATGTCTAGTCTTCCCCATTCTATTGTTTTCCTCTAATTCTTTTCATTGATCACTGAAGAAGGCTTTCTTATCTCTCCTTGCTGTTCTTTGGAACTCTGCATTCAAATGGGTATATCTTTCCTTTTCTCTTTTGCTTTTCACTTCTCTTCTTTTCACAGCTATTCATAAGGCCTCTTCAGACAGCTATTTTGTGCTTTTGCATTTCTTTTTCTTGGGGATGGTCTTGATCCCTGTCTCCTATACAATGTCACGAACCTCCATCCATAGTTCATCAGGCACTCTCTCTATCAGACTAGTCCTTTAAATCTATTTCTCACTTCCACTGTATAATCATTAGGGATTTGATTTAGGTCATACCTGAATTGTCTAATGGTTTTCCCTACTTTCTTCTTTCTTTATAGACTTTTTAGAGTGAGTGGCTGCTGCGAGGCGCTGGAGCATCTGTGAGGAGATACTCCACATCCAAGGTCAGAGAAACCCCAGTAAGACTGTAGGCGCTGGAGCAGCTGTGAGGAGATACCCCATGTCCAAGGTCAGGAACCACGGATGCGCTTTGCTGGAGCAGCCATGAGGAGATACCCCACACCCAAGATCAGAGAAACCTCGGTAAGATGGGAAGTACTGGAGCGGCTGTGAGGAGATACCCCATGCCCAAGGGTGAAGAGCTCAAACAAACTTGTGCGCACCAGGACACAGGGACCCCTCAGAGACTGAGAGAAAACTGTGTTGGAGCGTCTCCTGTGGAGGTGCGGGTGAGCAGTGGCCTGCCGCAGGGACAGGGGCTCTGGATTCAGCAGACTTGGGTATGGCAGAAGCCCTCTTGGAGGAGGTTGCCCTTAACCTCACCACAGAGCTAGATGTGTTGATAGTTTCACTCTAAATGCTAAGGTCTGAGAACAAGAGAGCTGATGCTAGAAGTTCTAGATCAAGTACAGGAGAAGACCAATGTCCCAGGTTGGAAACAGTCAGGCAGGAAGAGAGAATTCTGCTCTTGTTCTAGTCAGATTTCCAACAGATTGGATGAGGCCCACTCTCCTTGGGGAGGGCCAGCAGTTTTACTCAGTTCACTGATTCAAATGCTAACCTCTTCCAGAAACGCTGTCACAGACAAACCGAGAATAACGTTAAACCAGGTATTCGGGTACCCTGTGTCCCAGGTGGCTCAGTGGTAAAGAATCCACCTGCCAGTGCAGGAGACACAGAGATGCAGGGCCGGTCCCTGGGTGGGGAAGATCCCCTGGAGGAGGAAATGGCGGCCCACTCCACTATTCTGGCCTGGAGAATCCCATAGACAAAGGAGCCTGTGGGCTACAGTCCATGGGGTTGCCGAGTCGGGCATGAATGAACACATACACACACGCCCCAGTCAAACTGATACCTAAGATTACCCATCACAGGAGGACTTCTCCACTGTCTTTAATCTAAATTCAGTTCTCTTACATCATTACTACACTATTCATCACAGACCCAGTACCATACCTTGTGCACTGCTGATAAATCTTTTATTTAATAAAAGTGTATTGAGAAATCACAGAGCATCAATCACTGGTGATATAATGGAGATTCACACTGTGATCTAAGAACTTACAGTCCCATAGGTGAGGAAGAAAAATTTGCAAGTAATTTAAAAAATATTCCCATGTGTATATATATATAACTGAATCACTTTGCTTTACACCTGAAACAAACACAACATTGTAAATCAACTATACTCCAATATAAAATATAATATAATATAAAATAAAAATTAAATAAAATATAAAATAAAAATATATTATACAATAAAAATACAGTGTTCGTATGTTGATGAACACTGTAATAGGGATAATCAGATGTTCTAGTTTTAGCATTCTAAAGAGACTTAGGATGGGGAAGGTGGGCTTCAAATAAGAACAGTTTCTTAGAGGAGATTCTGTTTTAGTTGATCGCTGATGGAAGGATAGGAAGTAATGGCAAAGTTGGAAAAAGATGTTTCAGAGAGAAAGAATAGCATTTGTAAGAGTCTGGATGTAAATTCTACAAGACTGTATGTAGCCTAGATTGTGAATGGAGGCTAAAGCAATGGAAAAGAGATAAGATAAAAAGGTAAGCAAGAACCAGAGCATGAAAGGCTGTGGCAAGGCACTTGAATTTTATAAAGTAATGGAAAGCCTTGAACTATGCAAAGTAATGGCTGCAGAGTGCTATGATCAGGTTTTTGGTATGATAATAATTAACTGAACAAACTTGACTTGTTCTTTAATAAGAGACCAAATGTAAATATGGGAGAGTCGACGGTGGCCAAAATTAAGGATAGAAAGAAATGGGTATTTCCATAATTTTAATAAGAAAATTATCTTTCTTATTAATCTATCCTTGAGATGGCAATTGTGGATGATGAATCAGAATTCTTTTTCTTCTTATTCTAACCAATTTTTAATTTTATATTTGTAATCAAAATTGACTTTAGATCCTTAATATTCTCACTTTAGAACCTATTGAAATGCATAAGTATATACAATACCTTTTAAGATTCTTTAACATCTATCTATGCATCCATCTAGTCCTTCCCTGGGGGCTCAGATGGTAAAGAAGCGGCCTACAATATAGGAGACCCAGGTTTGATGCCTGGGTCAGGAAGATCCCCTGGAGAAGGAAACGGCTACCCACTCCAGTATTCTTGCCTGGAGAATTCCATGGACAGAGAAGCCTGGTGGGCTATAGTCCATAGGATCAGGTCACAAAGAGTTGGACATGACTGAGTGACTGACACTTTCGCTTTCATGCCTCCATCTATACTATTGCTTATTCTTTCTTGACATAAACAAACAAACAAAAAAGTCTCCTGAGGTAATCATAACAGACTCATCATATTAATTTTTCAAAATGAAGCTATTTTTTGAGGACATACTTAGTGCTCTAGAAACCACCTACTGAGGTAGTGTTAGTTACCTAATCATCTCCAACTTCTGGGATTCCACAAGAGGATGCAGTAGGTGAATGAGTTTTCTCTGGAGTGTACTGAAATATCCCCAAGTCACCTACGTCATTTGACATTGGCATGCCCAGCTCTTACATGCCATTTACTCTTTTCCAATTCTACATCTATATCCATCAAGTCACAGCATCTTTCAGATGCCATAAATTAGGGGAAAGATATTTAACTAAAAAGAAAAAATAGAGAATCTTATGAAAGGTCAAAACATCTTTTGCAGGTAGTGACTTTAATTTAATTCATGTAATTTAAGACAATGGATAATTCCCCCCTAACATCCATAGAATGTTCAAAGTCCATCAGCCCAGTATTTTTTAGATAGGGCTCTTTTGTATCTTAAAAGCCCTTATTTTTGCCCTTTGACTGATCTACTTTTCTGGGTGGTATAGCCCCATCCACATAAATTAGGAATAAAGTGAAAGGATTTCATAGACAGAGAAAAGACATAATATTGGAAAGTTTTGATAGCTTTCAAAATTTTAAATTTCTTAGCAGATGGTCTAAAGTAGTCTAATTTTGACATACTTTATTAATATATCAGGGCTTCCCAGTGGCACTAGTGGTAAAGAACCCACCTGCCAATGCAGGAGACGCAAGAGATTTGGGTTCGATCCCTGGCTTGGGAGGATCCCCTGGAGGAGGGCACGGCAACCCACTCCAGTATTCTTGCCTGGGAGATCCCATGGACAGAGGAGCCTGGCCAGCTACAGTTCATGGGATCGCAAAGAGTCGGACACAACTTAAGTGACTTAGCATAGCACAGCACAGCATAGCACATTAGTACATCAGAGTATAACTTCAGGTTTGTGCTATTCACTGATACATTTTACTCAGGAAAAGGAAAGGAATACTATTTAACAACAAAATGTGCACTTGCTCTAGATTTATTTAATTGTTAGGTTTTCATGAACTTATTAAGAATAAAGTGAATTTTATCATAAGAAACAAAAGCTAGGGGATGTGGCCTAGAAGGTTGGAAAAGTTCTGATCCTTTTTTCTGAATTACCCTTTGTTCATATTGCATTAGTATGCACTCTTTTGCCTCTTGCCCCCTTGCTCCCTGTCAAGGGCATTTTTTTCCTCATAAAAGACTGACATTACTCTTCAAAGTTTTTGAAGTCATGTTTGCGGTTGCTGTAGTGTTTGTGTCATGTAGTGTGTTTGAGCCAGTGTGATAGCAAGAATTCTTGGCTTTCTTGGGATGCTCAGGTTTCCTGCGGGTTTCTATATCTCTGCTGCAGCGTAAGGAAGTATTTTATTTCCTTGTTTATCTATCTTTAAATATTTACTTATTTTTGTCTGTGTCGAGTCCTAGTAGAGTCATGCGGGATCTTCATTGCAGTGCACGGGCATCTCTCTAGTTGCTTTGTTGCCCCATGGGGCATGTTCCTGGACCAGGGATGGAACCCACATCTCCTGCTTTGGAAGGCAGATTCTTAACCTCTGGACCATCAGGGAAGCCCCACTGAGGAAGTATTTTAGAATAACTAGCCAACAGTCCTTCGTAGTCCTCCCTGTTCAGATCACTGAGCACTTTTGACTGTCTTTCCTGATCTAATTCTCTCCCATATTGCTTTCCCTTCAGCGTGTAATAGCTTCTAGGGAATTGTCTTAGCTCCTAGTTCCCTCCTAACGCATCTTTTACTCATTGTACTGGAGCTGGAGCTGAGTTGCTCAGCTGTGTCCAATTCTTTGTGACTCCATGGACTATAGCCCATTAGGCTCCTCTGTCCATGGGATTTTTCCACACAAGAATACTGGAGTGGGTTGCCATTTCCTTCTCCAGTTTATCTACTCGACCCAGGGATCGAACTGGCATCTCCTGCCTTGGCAGGCAGATTCTTTATTGCTGAACCATCAAGGAAGCTTGTGTTTCAGCTGGACTGGCTACATTTTAGGACCTTAAATGTGACTTAACTTGAAGCTTCACTCTCTCTTTGATGTGGACAAAACTTTTCAAGCAGATGCAAGAGGGGTCCCTAACGCTTTCCATGGTGATGCTGAACAAACGGACTGTACTAACTAAAAATCTCACTAAGAAAAGCTCTTAGGACCATCCTGTTGAATGTCTGGATTCAGTGGAAAATTGAAGAACACTGAAAAGGTTGCAATGTGCCTGTTGTATATCATAGCACTTCAAGCTATGTTTATAAATAAACCCAGAAGGAATATTTTAATGTTAACATGAGGCAAAAAAGAGACACAAGGACTGTAAGAGCCACTGGTATATATATATTTTTCTTAAATGGTGGTAAAAACCAGTGCTCATTTGAGTTGAAGAGAAGCAACATCTGTTGACAATTTGTGATGGTGATAATATGGCAGCCCTGAAGTATTTCACACTTAACTCAGACAACACAGTGCTTTTATCTTTCTAAGTAACCAGTGTGTCCTGTTGAGCAGCTACTTTGAAAGCAGTCTCTGTTCTCCTGATCACTTTTTGTTTTTCTCTACTTCGGTGTAATCAATACTCTCAATATAAACAGCTAAATCTTCAAACAGATTTGTGTGCCTTTTGAGTGCTACATTTCCAATTACACACTAAATTAAGCACATGATTGAACACGAACACTAACATTTTCCAACAGGTGGTGAATAAGCACTTTCCATTCATCAGCTCAGCAACAGCACTCTGGCCAAATCGTCACTCTGCTTGAGAGTCCTCCTAAAGTACCAACAGTTTATAAGCCATCTAAAAACTTACTTCTTTAATGGAAAAATTTAGGAGAACCAAGTGTCTAATTCTAATCCAAGATTACAGAGCAGAGCAGAAGTTAATATTTCCATATGTGAAGCTAGGAAGTAATAAAATTGTATGTGTTGCAAAATATATCAAACTAAGTCTATCTAAGTAAATTCAGTATTGGGCTTTGGATGTTTGGAATTCATAATTAATGCTTGCTCTGCTGTACTAAGACTCTGTGCGATCCTATGGACTAATAGCCTGCCAGGCTCCTCTGTCCATGGGATTCTCCAGGCAAGTATTCTGGAGTGGGTTGCCACACCCTCCTCCAGGGGATCTTCCTGACCCAGGGATCAAACCCTCGTCTTTGAAGTCTCCTGCATTGGTATGTGGATTCTTTACCACTAGCACCACCTGGGAAACCTAATAAAAACTTCACAGAAGGGAAAAAGTACTATGAAGCTTTTTTTCTCTATCTATGGAACATCAGATTCTTGAGGATCACTTTGCAGGATAAGGAAATGAAAGCATTATTCCTTTTCTTAAAATTAATTACGTTAGCATTTTCAGTTTGTATTGTTTATCACACTGTTCTATGAAGAAATCAAAGTGAAACTACTAAATTCAAGACGATGCCAGGGTAAAGTTAACATAGGCAAATTATAATAATGGAGACACATTTTATCAGGATTCTGGAATTAATTTACTTGCTTGTATAAATGGCCTTCATCACAAGATTATATCTGGAGAAGCTGAAAAAAACTGAAATTTATCAGGTATAAATATCTTCCTAACAATCATAAAATATTTTCAAAACAGTGTCTTAAGGCAAAAAGCACTTTCGCTGGCTGAGTATCAAAGCACCACCTAATGGATTCCAAGAGAGAGGGGGCTTGGGGAGGGATGGCTTGGGAATTTAGGGTTAGCAATTGTGAACTTTTATATAGAGAGTGGATATACAACAAAGTCCTAATGTAAAGCAGAATACCATATTCAATATCCTAAGATAAACCATAATGGAAAAGAATATTTTAAAAAATGTATGTATATGTATAACTGAGTCACTTAACTGTATAGCAGAAATTGACACAACATTGTGTATCAACTATACCTCAGTAAAAAGAATGTTAAAACTGAAAAAAACACATCATCTTATCTACTTGGCATCATATGTTATTCATGCGGGGTACAGAGCAAGAGGAAAACAGGATCTCTGGTGTATGTCATTATGTTTTACCGGGTACAATCCAGGCAAAGGTGATGAGCCAAGGTTGAATGACTGATGTGTGTATATTTAAATAGCCCCAGAGTCTAACAAGTAGCACCTACTTATTCCATTCATTCTAACTTGCTAAGGTGGAAAGAGAGGAAGAGAACCAAAGATGGGTGGTTGAATAATGATGGTGTAGATTTGGTGTCAGTTCAGTTCAGTTCAGTTCAGTCACTCAGTCGTGTCCGACTCTGCAACCCCATAGACTGCAGCACGCCAGGCCTCCCTGTCCATCACCAACTCCCAGAGTTTACTCAAATTCATGTCCATTGAGTTGGCGATGCCATCCAGCCATCTCACCCTCTGTCATTCTTTTCTCCTCCCGCTTTCAATCTTTCCCAGCATCAGGGGCTTTTCAAATGAGTCAGTTCTTCACATCAGGTGGCCAAAGTATTGGAGTTTCAGCTTCACCATCAGTCCTTCCAATGAATATTCAGGACCGATTTCCTTTAGGATGGACTGGTTGGATCTCCTTGCTTTCCAAGGAACTCTCAAGAGTCTTCTCTATGAAAAGATTTGGGTATCAGAAAGCAAGAATTCCAAATCTGCTAGCGATTTCTCAGCAAGCCCTGATTATTGAGTGTGTCTATTTTTTTTAAAGAAAATATTAATTATTGATTTTGGCTGTACTAAATCTTCATTGTTGCATGTGGGCTTTCTCTCTAGTTGTGGTGAGCAGGGGCTACTCTCTAGTCGTGGTACGCGGATTTCTTATTGCAATGGCTTCTCTTGTTTTGCAGGAAAATCTCTAGGTGCTCGGGCTTCAGAAGCTGTGGCTCTCAGGCTCTAGAGCACAGGCTCAGTAGTTGTACACGGACGTAGTTGGTCTACAGCATGTGGGATCTTCCCAGACCAGGAATCGAACCTGCGTTCCCTGCATTGGCAGGTGGATTCTTTATCACTGGACCACTAAAGAAGTCTGAAGTGTGTATTTAACTGCCTGCTTTCTTTTGGGCTGTTGGAAAAGGTAGACTGCAGATGCAATTATCTCCCCCATAGCTTTTGGACATATAATAAGATCACTTTACTCCATGAGAAAACTATGGGATAGCTCCAGAGTATGCTGTCTGAGCCCTATTTTTCCTTCCTAAATTTCTTGCTTCCAGCAAACAATTGTCCAGTCACTGAATAATCAAAATAAGTCTAACATCATTTATAGATGAATTTAATAAACAGACATAATTATGTATTCACTCAAGAGTTCATGAGCATAATTTTTGTTAGCACCAAAAAAAAAAAAAAGAAAGAAAGAAGTGATGGCGTCACTGACTCAGTGGACATGAGTTTGAACAAGCTCTGGGAGTTGGTGATGGACAGGGAAGGCTGGCATGCTGTATGTAGTCCATGGAGTCACAAAGAATCAGTCATGACTGAGTGACTGAACTGACTGACTGACTGATTGAAAAAAAACAGTATTGACATTTGGATGGTAACTTGATCCCCCCCAAAACCTTGAAGTTCTGCTTCACTGATAATTAAATCTGCATCCATATAAGGTTCATTATAAGATGATCTAAGATGATCAAAGGAAGATGTACTAACACGGGAAGATTGGTGGGGAAAACAAAACAAAACAAAAATTACAACAAGAAAAGGAAAAACAAATTTTTTAAACTTGAGAAAGTAAAAGATTCTTAACAATTCAAAGGGGGAACCAGAGTGCATGCAACTTTCCCTTAGGAAGCAAGGGACTTTTGTTTCAGCCAGACTCCAGTATTTATCATGTTCAGAACACTGGGGAAACGGCTCAGTCTGGGAGATGTCACAGTGCCTCATCTGACAAGATAAAGGACTGTACTTGAGGAAGTTCTGATGACAGTTTCAGTTTAAACTCTATGCTGCCTTTTCAAACTAGGGCCCTGCAAACTATGAAATATTTTTCCAGAGAATGGTGCATTACACAATTCTCAGTCACGTCCGACTCTTTGCGACCCCATGGACAATACAGTCCATGGAATTCTCCAAGCCAGAATACTGGAGTGGGTAACCATTCCTTTACTCTAGGGGCTCTTCCCGGCCCAGGGTTCAAACCCAGGTCTCCTGCATTTTAGGTGGATTCTTTATCAGCTGAGCCACCAGCGAAGTTCCATCATCACCAAAACGATAGATTACTGAAACTTAAGAAATATAGAACCTTAGAGGTTAGTACATTATAGGAAGCAGAACAAAATTTGAGAAAAGAAACTATCAATATTGGAATATGCTTCTAGCCTTTAGAATTCTCCATCAAAGGAGAAAACAGAAAGCATATATTTCTGAAAAGTAGAAAAGGAAATTTTTATGTCCCAAACATAGTGAGTACCTTTCTTTTTAGATATAATATTTTTAGTTCATTTTCTGATAAGTCAGCAACTTGCATTTTATCAGTTGCATTCTCTTCATTGAATTCTTGGGCTCTGATTATTAAGAATTTTTCTTTTACTGTTTCGTAGGTCACAATATTTACTGATTCAGTATGCACATTTTCAGCTCTAGAATCATGCCATTAGAAGATGGGGCTTAAAATGCTTGAGGTAGATAATAGTTTTAACAGTTACCATATAGCAGTCTTTTGTTTTGGCAGGCTACAAGTGTAAAGCCTGGGACTTCCCTGGCAGTCCAGTGCTTAAGATTCCATAGTTCCAGTGCAGGGGACAAGAGTTTGATCCCTGGTCAAGGGAACTAAGATCCCACATACCATGGGGCATGGTCAAAAAAAAAAGGAAAAAAAATGTGAAGAGTGGTTAGAAGCCATTGAGAGAGAGTAGTGTGTGCTCATTAGCCTTTGCACAGCTGTTTGTGACCCTATGGATTGTAGGTCACCAGACTTCTCTGGCGGAGAAGGAAGGCAATGGCACCCCACTCCAGTACTCTTGCCTGGAAACTCCTATGGACGGAGGAGCCTGGTGGCTGCAGTCCATGGGGTTGCTGAGAGTTGGACACGACTCAATGACTTCACTTTCACTTTTCACTTTCATGCACTGGAGAAGGAAATGGCAACCCACTCCAGTGTTCTTGCCTGGATAATCCCAGGGACGACGGAGCCTGGTGGGCTGCCGTCTATGGGGCTGCACAGAGTTGGACATGACTGAAGCGACTTAGCAGCAGCAGCAGCAGACTTCTCTGGTGAGCTATGGGATGAGCAATGGTGAGCTATGGGATGGTGAGCTATGAGCTATGGCATGAGCTATGGTGAGCTAAAGTCCGTGAGATTCTCCAGGCAAGAATACTGGAGTTGGTTGCCATGCTCTCCTCCAAGAGATCTTCTCAACCCAAGGATCGAACCTGTGTCTCCTGCATTGCAGATCAATTCTTTACCGCTTAGCCACTGGGGAAGCCCCAAGAGACAGTAGGTTTTTTTTCAATTAGGAGAAAGTATATCTGTGTATACATATGTTTATTTATATGTATATGTGTGAGTTTTATAAAACACCATTAGGTGCTTATTTGTCTTTTTGACTTATTCCCTTCATTTTCTTAGCTTCAGAAAAAAAGAGGAAAATCTGCTCCACTTCCTCATGCTGACATTCTGGAAAGTTCTCACCCATTCTCATTTGCTATGGGCTATTTTTCACTAAGGTGTTTGTTGACAAACACTAAAGGTATCTTCTCCTGGGAAGATTTGCATCTTAATTGGAACCTCTTAAGAGTTTCAATGCCTTCAAAGCTCTGAGAAATCAAACTCCAATGCGGAAATTGAAAACATTATATCTAAAAACCACATGTCCTACATTTTCTGGCTCGGCCCAAATATTAAGAGGGTTTTATCCTTTTCAATAAAAAGGACTCATTAAAAGTTCTTTCAAATGTAATTTAATTTTACTGCTTTTGCAAGTCTTGTCATATATAAATAAGCAAATCAAGAAATTCTTTGTCAGACAGTTCTCATGTATCAGCTTAGAAATAAGGACCAGGTAATTGGAACAGACAACCACTTTAACAGATTAGAAGGAGGTTTCCTGGGCTTTCTTAAATCACACACATGGGGACCCAGGATAGGTTTAGCCCTGTGAGCATTTGGCAGTGTAGTCTTAAATTATTTTTTGATCATTAGAGATTCTACCTAAAGAGGGAGATACATTGTTTTTTTTTTTTGCCATGCAGCACGTGGGATCTTAGTTCTCTGACCAGGAATCAAACTGTGCCCCCCTGCACTAGAAGCATGGAATCTTAACCACTGGACCACCAGGGATGTCCCTGCATTACTCTTTTAAAAGTTTTTTTTTTTACAGTATTGAGATACCTATAGTCAAATTTTCTGATGGAAAAAACTTCAGTTTCTGGATTCCCATAATGAAAGATTGAGCAGAAAAAGAAATCAATACTAAGTTTAACTGAAGTCCACCATTAACCACTAGAGAAATTACCGTAAGCGTGTAAGTTGGAAGCCACTATAGTCACCTTCATGAAGGTGAATTGATTGTAACCAATATAACACTGGTCTTCCCTGGTAGCTCAGCTGGTAAGGAATCTGCCTGCAATGCAGGAGACCCTGATTTGAGTCCTGGGGTCGGGAAGGTTCCCTAGAGAAGGGATAGGCTACCCACTCCAGTATTCTTGGGCTTCCCTCATGGCTCAGTCAGTAAAGAATCTGCCTGCAATGCGGGAGACCTGAGTTTAATCCCTGAGTTGGGAAGATTCCATAGAGGAGTGCATGGCAACCCACTCCAGTATTCTTACCTGGAGAACCTCCAAGGACAGAGGAGTCTGGTGGGCTATAGTACATAGGGTTGCAAAGAGTCAGACACAACTGAGCGATTAAGCACAATATAACACTGACTTGTTGTACTGATTAATTTATACCCAGTGCACCAACTGTGATTTTTAGAGTCATTATAGAATATGTAATTAGCATCAGAGACTGAAAACTCTGTTGCCGGCAGTTGTAGATTATGGACAACGGGTAATTAAAATATAATTAATGAGCTATTTAAGATGTCAGCAATGGAAATGTTTTGCTAATTCAATGATAGTTAATGCAGTCATAGTCTTTTTTTTTATTTTTTATTTTTTATTTTTTAAATTTTAAAATCTTTAATTCTTACATGCGTTCCCAAACATGAACCCCCCTCCCACCTCCCTCCCCACAACATCTCTCTGGGTCATCCCCATGCACCAGCCCCAAGCATGCTGCACCCTGCATCAGACATGGACTGGCGATTCAATTCTTACATGATAGTATACATGTTAGAATTCCCATTCTCCCAAATCATCCCACCCTCTCCCTCTCCCTCTCCCTCTGAGTCCAAAAGTCCATTATACACATCTGTGTCTTTTTTCCTGTCTTGCATACAGGGTCGTCATTGCCATCTTCCTAAATTCCGTATATATGTGTTAGTATACTGTATTGGTGTTTTTCTTTCTGGCTTACTTCACTCTGTATAATTGGCTCCAGTTTCATCCATCTCATCAGAACTGATTCAAATGAATTCTTTTTAACGGCTGAGTAATACTCCATTGTGTATATGTACCACAGCTTTCTTATCCATTCATCTGCTGATGGACATCTAGGTTGTTTCCATGTCCTGGCTATTGTAAACAGTGCTGCGATGAACATTGGGGTACCTGTGTCTCTTTCAATTCTGGTTTCCTCGGTGTGTATGCCCAGCAGTGGGATTGCTGGGTCATAAGGTAGTTCTATTTGCAATTTTTTAAGGAATCTCCACACTGTTCTCCATAGTGGCTGTACTAGTTTGCATTCCCACCAACAGTGTAGGAGGGTTCCCTTTTCTCCACACCCTCTCCAGCATTTATTGCTTGCAGATTTTTGGATCGCAGCCATTCTGACTGGTGTGAAGTGGTACCTCATTGTGGTTTTGATTTGCATTTCTCTAATAATGAGTGGATGTTGAGCATCTTTTCATGTGTTTGTTAGCCATCCGTATGTCTTCTTTGGAGAAATGTCTATTTAGTTCTTTGGCCCATTTTTTGATTGGGTCGTTTATTTTTCTGGAATTGAGCTGCAGTAAGTTGCTTGTATATTTTTGAGATTAGTTGTTTGTCAGTTGCTTCATTTGCTATTATTTTCTCCCATTCAGAAGGCTGTCTTTTCACCTTGCTTATATTTTCCTTTGTTGTGCAGAAGCTTTTAATTTTAATTGAGATCCCATTTGTTTATTTTTGCTTTTATTTCCAGAATTCTGGGAGGTGGATCATAGAGGATCCTGCTGTGATTTATGTCTGAGAGTGTTTTGCCTATGTTCTCCTCTAGGAGTTTTATAGTTTCTGATCTTACATTTAGATCTTTAATCCATTTTGAGTTTATTTTTGTGTATGGTGTTAGAAAGTGATCTAGTTTCATTCTTTTACAAGTGGTTGACCAGTTTTCCCAGCACCACTTGTTAAAGAGATTGTCTTTACTCCATTGTATATTCTTGCCTCCTTTGTCAAAGATAAGGTGTCCATATGTGTGTGGATTTATCTCTGGGCTTTCTATTTTGTTCCATTGATCTATATGTCTGTCTTTGTGCCAGTACCATACTGTCTTGATGACTGTGGCTTTGTAGTAGAGCCTGAAGTCAGGCAAGTTGATTCCTCCAGTTCCATTCTTCTTTCTCAAGATAGCTTTGGCTATTCGAGGTTTTTTGTATTTCCATACAAATCTTGAAATTATTTGTTCTAATTCTGTGAAAAATGTGGCTGGTAGCTTGACAGGGATTGCATTGAATTTGTAAATTGCTTTGGGTAGTATACTCATTTTCACTATATTGATTCTTCCAATCCATGAACATGGTATATTTCTCCATCTATTAGTGTCCTCTTTGATTTCTTTCATCAGTGTTTTATAGTTTTCTATATATAGGTCTTTAGTTTCTTTAGGTAGATATATTCCTAAGTATTTTATTCTTTTCGTTGCAATGGTGAATGGAATTGTTTCCTTAATTTCTTTTCCTACTTTCTCATTATTCGTGTATAGGAATGCAAGGGATTTCTGTGTGTTGATTTTATATCCCGCAACTTTACTATATTCATTGATGAGCTCTAGTAATTTTCTGGTGGAGTCTTTAGGGTTTTCCATGTAGAGGATCATGTCATCTGCAAACAGTGAGAGTTTTACTTCTTCTTTTCCAATTTGGATTCCTTTTATTTCTTTTTCTGCTCTGATTGCTGTGGCCAAAACTTCCAGAACTATGTTGAATAGTAGCGGTGAAAGTGGACACCCTTGTCTTGTTCCTGACTTTAGGGGAAATGCTTTCAATTTTTCACCATTGAGGATAATGTTTGCTGTGGGTTTGTCATATATAGCTTTTATTATGTTGAGGTATGTTCCTTCTATTCCTGCTTTCTGGAGAGTTTTTATCATAAATGGATGTTGAATTTTGTCAAAAGCCTTCTCTGCATCTATTGAGATAATCATATGGTTTTTATTTTTCAATTTGTTAATGTGGTGAATTACATTGATTGATTTGCGGATATTGAAGAATCCTTGCATCCCTGGGATAAAGCCCACTTGGTGCAGTCATAGTCTTAACACATCTTAATTCTTAATGGAGAAACACTGATCTCTAATGGTTAATATCTCTATGACAAGTGCAAAGATCATTCTTAGGGGAGCTGGCTGGGCACTCTGATGTTGAGCATGAGTCATTCAACACAAGCAGAACAGAAGAAGGCTCTCATTAGCAGACATACACTCAGAGATTGAACCCACATCTCTTATGTCTCTTTGTCAGACAAGTTCTTTAACACTAGCGCTCTTTATTAACTAACTATAATTTTTAGAGTGTTACCACACTACTTATGGAGTATTTATAGGTCTTTGGAAAACTGCATAAACTGTTAGACAATGATACTCAATTGTCTAGTGTATTTTGCAAATGCGACTGAGTTTCTGCTATTTAGAGACACCAATTCTTTGGGAAATGAGTACAAAGAAGCTCAGAAAAACTCAGAGAAGTGACGATGGCCAAATGAAGCTGGTAGAGGGAAGGCTAGGGTGCCATTTCTTCCTTGTTCTTCCATAAGTCGAGCTATTAAATACATTGTCTTTGCCCCAAAAGCACAACCACTCTTTAACCTATAGCCTCTTAAGGAGTTTGCCTCCTACTGTGCGCAGTTAATGGCAGATCACTTATTCAACAATGAGTTGGTCCCATCCATCAACTGAGTGACATTGCGCCAAAGTTAGTAAAACATTTTAGCTTTGGAAAGAGACTTTCACACCAAATTGTAGAAACTAAGCTAAAATTGAAGTGATCAGAGAAAGTGTTTTATGATGACCTGTATGTGTAGATGGTTGACTGCCTATGATAAACTTTTCCAGGTATGATAGTTATGATTTAATGTAATAAGGGTTACAAGATTCCTTCATGGCGGTTTTATATATTGTATATGTATATAGATATATATGTTGATTTAGTATATATTGATTGAAAATTACTAACAACTGGAATAAATTCAACAATATTTTCAATAAATTGTTTTTAATTATCATACTATTGACATATGTATAATAATCACATCGTCAGTATTGCATAAAATATCAATATACATATTTTGAAGCCATATACAATCTATTTAGTCATTAAAGTGAAAGTTGCTCAGTCATGTCCAACTCTTTGCAACCCCATGGACTATATAGTCCACAGAATTCTCTAGGCCAGAATATTCCCTTCTCCAGGGGATCTTCCCAACCCAGGGATCAAACCCAGGTCTCTGCATTGCAGGCGGATTCTTTACCAGCTGAGCCACAAGGGAAGCCCTATTTAGTTAGGAAACTCATTATTTTTGTGAATTCTTGGACTTTGCAAAATTCTGGATTTCCCTAATTCCATTCTTCCTCAAAGATGACTATGACTAAGACCTCTAGGTTAAAAACATTGGCTTAGATAATCAACCTTTCAGGATTTTACAGCATATTTGGGCAATAAGATAGATCAATAGATAGATCTATTGATGCACATAAATAGCATAATATAGTGATTTAGGCAGAAAGTAAGAGGATGAGGCTGATAGGATTTACAAGGAGACCATGATGGGCTGGCTTGGATGAGAAGATTCTACAGACAAGTTTGGGACAGGAGCTGAGGCTTGAAACATGAATAAAGATTAGCTTGATAGAAAGAAGGTAGGTAGGAGGGCATTCCTAGCAAGAAGCAGAAGTGAAGGTGGTAATGAACATTGTACTAATGGGGAGAGTGGGGTTAGCAGAGTTAGAAAGAAAATATGTTATTTAGGGATCACATTTGGATTATTGGTAGGAATGCTCTAAAAAAGTAATCTGAAGTCGGAGTACTGTTAGTGAATGACCCAGAGTGACTTTCCAATGCCAAATAGCCAGGAGGAAAGTGGTAGCACTGAAACTGATGACTCATCTAGAATTTCCCAGAGATATGACTCTTACAAGTATGGGAGCTCTTGCAGGCTCCTCACTTGTAATCACTGTTACACCACAGTGGAAAATCAACAGTGCCTGCCTTCTGTGGGACTGAGATATAAGGAGAAATATCAAGATCTTTCTACTGGGATACCAGTCTTATGTTGTTTTCTGTAAGTTGTGTTGGCAGACTCATGGTCTCTAAGTCGTGTTGGCGGATGCTTTTGCCACCCTATGGAAAGTCTAGTGAGCTCTTCAAGAAAACTAGAGATACCAAGGGAACATTTCATGCAAAGATGGGCACAATAAAGGACAGAAATGGTATGGACCTAACAGAAGGAGAAGATATTAAGAAGAGGTGGCAAGAATACACAGAATTATACAAAAAAAGATCTTCATGACCAAGATAATCATGATGGTGTGATCACTCACCTAGAGCCAGACATCCTGGAATGTGAAGTCGAGTGGGCCTTAGGAAGCACCGCTATGAACAAAGCTAGTGGAGGTGATGGAATTCCAATTGAGCTATTTCAAATCCTACAAGATAATTCTGTGAAAGTGCTGCACTCAATATGCCAGCAAATTTGGAAAACTTAGCAGTGGCCACAGGACTGGAAAAGGTCAGTTTTCATTCCAATCCCAAAAAAAGGCAATGTAAAAGAATGCTCAAACTGCCACACAATTGTACTCATCTCACAAATTAGTAATGTTCAAAATTCTCCAAGCCAGGCTTCAACAGTATGTGAACCATGAACTTCCAGGTGTTCAAGCTGAATTTAGAAAAGCTAGAGGAACTAGAGATCAAATTGCCAACATCCGTTGGATCATCAAAAAAGCAAGAAAGCTCCAGAAACATCTATTTCTGTTTTATTGACTATGCCAAAGCCTTTGACTGTGTGGAGCACAACAAATTGTGGAAAATTCTGAGAGAGATGGGAATACCAGACCACCTGACCTGCCTCTTGAGAAACCTATATGTAGGTCAGGAAGCAAAATTTAGAACTGGACATGGAACAACAGACTGGTTCCAAATAGGAAAAGGAGTACGTCAAGGCTGTATATTGTCACCCTGCTTATTTAACTTCTTTGCAGAATACATCATGAGAAACACTGGGATGGAAGAAGCACAAGCTGGAATCAAGATTGAAAGGATAAACATCAGTAACCTCAGATATGCAGATAACACCACCCTTATGGCAGAAAGTGAAGAGGAACTCAAAAGCCTCTTGATGAAAGTGAAAGAGGAGAGTAAAAAAGTTGGCTGAAAACTCAACATTCAGAAAACGAAGATCATGGCATCTGGTCCCATCACTTCATGGGAAATAGATGGGGAAACAGTGTCAGACTTTATTTTGGGGGGCTCCAAAATCACTGCAGATGGTGATTGCAGCCATGAAATTAAAAGATGCTTACTCCTTGGAAGAAAAGTTATGACCAACCTAGATAGCATATTCAAAAGCAGAGACATTACTTTGCCAACAAAGGTCCATTTAGTCAAGGCTATGGTTTTCCAGTAGTCATGTATGGATGTGAGAGTTGGACTATAAAGAAAGCTGAGCGCTGAAGAATTGATGCTTTTGAAGTGTGGTGTTGGAGAAGACTCTTGAGTGTCCCTTGGATTGCAAGAAGATCCAACCAGTCCATCCTAAAGGAAATCAGTCCTGAATATTCATTGGAAGGATTGATGCTGAAGCTGAAACTCCAATACTTTGGCTGCCTGATGCGAAGAACTTACTCATTTGAAAGACCCTGATTCTGCGAAAGATTTAAAGAGGGAGGAGAAGGGGACAACAGAGGATGAGATGGTTGGATGGCATCACTGACTCAGTGGACATAAGTTTGAGTAAACTCTGGGAGTTGGTGATGGACAGGGAGGCCTGGCATGCTGTAGTCCATGGGGTTGCAAAGAATTGGACACGACTGAGTGACTGAACTGAACTGGACTGTGGCTCTCCAGGCTCCTCTGTCCATGGAATTCTCCAAGCAAGAGTATTGGAGTGGGTTGCCATGCCCTTCTCCATGGGATCTTCCTGACCCAAGTATCAAACTGCATTCTCTTCTGTCTTTTCAGGCAGATTCTTTACCCCTGAGCTACCAAAGAAGTCCAGGTATTCTTATACCTAATCTTAATCTCATTACTCATTATTTTTCCATGAAGGTACTAAGTTCTTTGGGAAAAAAAAAAGTCTTTATTCAACTTGAGGGACAACAAGTTTAAAGAGCTCTGAAGAGAAAACAGCTTACATCACAGTAATACCTGATGGATGATGGGATGGGAGGCAGGAATGTGAATAAGTATTCACAGTAGAAGCTCTGAGCTGTGGTGGAAACCAGGCAACCAGGCTGAATTTGAGACGGAGGTTGGGAATTGGTGTAGGTCAGAGAAATGAGCCTCTTATTTCATTGGCAGGAGATTCTTTGCATTCTGTAACAACTGCGCCTGCAAACGAAAATGGGGTTACATTTTGGAGAGTAATGAAAGCTTTTGAGCAGGCAAATAGCAAGAGGAAAGCAGGAATTTAAGATGACAGTTCAAGTGGAGGGATAAGGCATAAAAAGACGATCAGGAGCAAATAGAACAGTTAAGCAGATGTTGCAAGGGTCTAGATGTCTGGAGATGAGCATGGACTTGGCAACAATAAAATGACGGAAAGGAAGGAATGGATTCCATAATTCCATGGAGGATTGGCAGGACTTGGTATTTTTTTTCTCATGGCACAAAGATGATGAGGGAGGAAAGGATTATTCAGAAATTTGGAACTTAAATACCTGAGGCTATGACTATATCACTCATATCTGAAGAGAAAGTAAGATGAATAGATCGGGATTTGAGGGAGAAGGATCAGTTTAGGTTTGGATATTTTGCACTGGAGGAAAACAGCAGAACTATAATAGGATATTTCTGAAGGATTTGTTGTTATTTAGTTGCTAAGTTGAGTTGGACTCTTTTGTGACTCCATGGACTGTACCTTGCCAGGTTACTCTATCCATGGGATTTCTCAGGTAAGAATACAGGAGTGGGTTGCCATTTCCTGCTCCAGGGGATCTTCCTGACCCAGGGACTGAACTCGCATCTCCTGCATTGACAGGCAGAGTCTTTACCACTGTGCCACCTGGGAAGCTCTCCTGGAGGATAGTGGGAGATTACAGTGGACCAGGAAGAGAGAAGTAGGTCAATTTTGAAGACTTTTCTTCTCACACAGGAAATATTTTTTTCTAGGATAGAATAGAGAAATTTTAAAAGAGATGAGAAGATTGAAGAACTTCATTCAAAGTTAGGAAACATGCTTTTCAGTTTGATGCTATTCTCTTTCATTTATTCATGCAACAGATGACAATGCTTAATGGCAATGATTTTGAACATTTATCTATCAAAATCGAAGCCAGGTCAGAAGACTTTCTGAAAATTTACAGTCAGAGAAGAAACCAATGGCATTTGTAGAAAAAACCAAAGATACAGAAAATATGAAAGGCAAGAGGAAAAACTTAAGAGACATGAAGGCATAAACATTTAGGAAAAAACAAGCCATGGGAAACTAAAAGAATAGGCATTGAATTTCTCTAATGGTTCCAACCGGGAGAAAAAGCTATATTTGCTTCTTGCTCTTAAATAAATAGAACATTTTCCCAATAATGCCAAGATGACTCACAGTGCACATTTTATGTATCTTGTAATTTTCCTACACACTGTAAAGGCAACGCAATTGAGCTAATAACGAGCCAAGTCTTACATGTAATTATAGGCTGCCGATCACATTTCTAGAACAATATATTAATGAAAGCCAGTTATTTAATTATGGCATAATATAATAAAAAGTTTTTACAGTCACTTGTTAAAACAGACCAAAAAAGAAAATAAAGTATTTTTCCCAAATATAGCTGAGGAGCAGTAGAGTCATATCTTGATGCCTTTGCCAGGGTAGAAAAACAGCTTTTCTGCCACTAAAAGGACAAACTAATCCATCTGCCATGTATAATTTGACAAGTTGCAATGCTTAAACAGTAGGAGGGGAAGACTTGTCTTCCAAAATTTCCCCCAAAGGACGAGGCTTTCAGCAGTTCCCAATTACTCTCCAGGCTGCATCACTTGAGACATCTGCTCAGCAAATAGCCAGGAATACCTGGTACGTAGGAGAGCAGAGGCGTGCTTCACAATTACTCTTGGCCTTGGCATGGCCAATTATTAGAATAGGAGCCAACCATGCAGCTTCAGGTGTGCAGTCTGGCAACACTTGCTGGTGTGCCAGTATGTGTCCCCTGACCTAACTTTCTTTTTAAACTTATTTTTTAATTGAAATATAGTTGATTTACAATGTTGTGTTAATTTCTGCTGTAGAGCAAAGTGAGTGAGTGAAGTCGCTCAGTCGTGTCCGACTCTTTGTGACCCCGTGGACTGTAGCCTACCAGGCTTCTCCGTCCACGGGATTCTCCAGGCAAGAATACTTGAGTGGGTTACCGTTTCCTTCTCCAGGGGATCTTCCCAACCCAGGGATCGAACCCAGGTCTCCCACATTGGAGGCAGACGCTTTAACCTCTGAGCCACCAGGGAAACCCTAAAGTGACTCAGTTATAAACATATATATTCTTTTCCATTTCAGTTTATCACGTGATATTGAACATAGTTCCTTGTGCTATACAGTAGGAATTTGTTGCTTATTCATTCTATATGTGGTAGTATTCATCTACCAGCCCCAAATTCTCACTCCCTCCTTTCCCCATCTCCTTCCCTGTTGGCAACCACAGTCTGTTCTTTATGTCTCTGAGTTTGTTTCTGTTTCATAGATAGGTTCATTTGTGTCATACTTTAGATTCCAGATTTAAGTGATATCATATGGCATTTATCTCTCTCTTTCTGACTTACTTCACTTAATGTGACAACCTCTAGTTACAACTGTGTTGCTGCAAATGACATTATTTTGTTCTCTTTTATGGTTGAGTAGTATTCCATTATCTGTACATACCTCATCTTCTTTATCTGTTCATCTGTTGATGGACTTTTAGGCTGTTTCTATGTCTTGGCTATTGTGAATGGTGCTGCTATGAACATAGGGGTGCATGTATCTTTTTTGAATTATAGTTTTGCCTAGATATATGCCGAGGGATAGAATTGCTGGATTGTACAGTGATTCTATTTTTTAGTTTATTGAGGAACCTCCAAACGGCTGCACCAACTTATATTCCCACCAACAGTGTACTCCAGACCTAACTTTTATGCACATCAATTTCTGAAATGATAATCCTGCTAAAGTTTAAGGTGAAAAAATACACGTGAAATGAGTATATTTTGGGTAATGAGCCAAAGATCTTAACTCATTTCTACTGATGATGGAAGAATGAAAAGCCTATCGTGTCTTAGATGCATGTTTCCTGCAGATAAGGGCTGCTTTCCCAGGAACCACTTCAGTCATTCCACTTACTAAGCCTGCTAAAAGTCTTTCTTGGCACTGGTTCAGAATACACAAACCAGTTCTCAACTTCCGTTACCACATGGATGGTTTCCTGGGTGGGGATGATTTTAAAGAGAGAAGAAAAAAATGAGAAATTCTGCTTTACAAATTCAGGTTCGTGTTCTGAAATATTGAAAGAGAGGGATGAGATTCAGGACTGACCCTTTGTCTTCTTTGCAGATAGGAAGAGTCCTAATTAGAGAGAGAACCAAGGGAAAACGATAACCAAAGGTAATGTGATATCCTAGACTGGATCTTGGGACAGAAAAAGGACAGTAGTGGAAAAACTGATGAAAGCTGAATAATTCTGTAGTTAAGTTAGTAGTTTTTGTACCAATGTTAATTTCTTGAGTTTGATAATTCTACTGTGATCATGCATGGTGTTAACAATAGGGGAAGCTGAGTGAGGGGTACAGGCAGCTTCCTGTATTATCTTCCTAACTTTACTGTAAACCTAAAATCATTTCAGAAAAGACCAAGTTAGTTAAATAGAAAAATTAGTCACTGTGCTAAGCACTCTCTTTGTCAGTGGAAAGCCAAATCAATGTGCTAATGGTTCTTATTTTGACCTATTGTGGAATTATAGTTATTATGAAATTATGGAATTTCAACTATTATGGAAGAGATATTCATGTCAATTTAGTCTTTTTTTTTTCTCTGTTTCATAAATGAGCTGTGAAACCAAAGCAAGAGCTATGAAGTCACTTCCCTAAGAGCTGACATTTAATTAAATACAGAGCTAGAGAAAAAGCTTTAGTTCTGTGCCCTTTTGGCCAGTATCATAGGCACATCCCAAGTAGCATGTTGCTTCTCTGTAATTAGCAACCAGTCCTTGGAGAGGAAACAAGCATCTACTGTGTTCAAAGCACTGAGCTAGACTCTGAACAGATCTCTCTCCCCATGCCTATCTATATGTTTGTAATTATGTGTGCTAAGTTGCTTCAGTTGTGTCTGACTCTTTGTGACGCTATGGACCATAGCCCACCAGGCTCCTCTGTCTATGGGATTGTCCAGGCAGGAATCATGGAGTGGGTTTGTAGCTATAGCCCTTCAAAATGGTCATGTGATAATTGAGGAAACACATGAAATGCTAATTTAATTCTTAAAATTGTTAGGAGTAAATAGTCCAAGTTAAGTAAAAAAAAAAAAAAATATATATATATATATATATAAAAATATATAAAATATATATATTTGTTGGCCGTGCCATGAAGCATGCAGGGTCTTAGTTCCCTGCCCAGGGACTGAACCTATGCCCTCTACATTGGGAACACTGAGTCTTAACCACTGGACCACCAAGGGAATCCCTAAATGAGCAATATTGATAATAACTGTAAAGGATGCTGTTTATATAGAAATGATTATATTACTAAACTCCTTTTGTAAAACATTAACCCTGTGGTTACATGTATCAGCTCTGGAAGAATTTAGAACTCTGGCCCATCCAGAGAGCAGAGAAAATACTGACTCAGTTTGTTACCATCAGATCCTTCTAGGTGTACTTAATGTGAAAGATTATGGTGATAATGAGAGGGTGCTTGCAGACTCCTTTGGGCGAGATCCATATACCCCTTTCCATCTTTTTTTTTTTTTTTAGGAGAATATTATGGTCAGAGAAACTGAAGGAGACTATTCACAGCAGAGACAATGTTCCGGAAGTACAATACAAGTGAAAAGTATTGTCTGGAAATGGAGCAAAAGGAAAGAGGAACAGCATACACCAACAGTGAAATGAATGGGTTCTGTGTGTTTCTGTGTTTTCAATCATGGAAAATGTGGACGGGATGAATGGAAGCTGCCTCATCAGTGGCTTTGATTTTAGCAATTTATATTACTAAAAATGAGCCTTCCTGAACAAGCAAGACCTGACGGTGGAATTGCAGAGTATGTGTTGCCAAGCGCACGAACGAGTTTATTTTCTAACTTTTGTCAACATCAAACGCTCCTAATTTCCCCCCTTTTTTCTTTTCATCTAGTCAGATGTTATGACAGGACTTTAGTAGACAAACCCCAGCTCATCATCAAGTCTTCAGTTTCTTCAAGTTCACCTTACATTCATCCAAGGGCAGTCATTTAATATGTGTTATGAGTTGCCTGACAATCTGGGCTTTTCATTTGGACAGGTTTCCTTGAGAATTCTAGAATGATAGCCGGACTGGTATTAACTTCCGGAGTGATACATTGATTTTTCCCGAAAAGCAAAAGTCAGTCTTATTATACCCTGTGGAAAATCCTATGCTCTTGGAGGGCAGTGGCTGGATCTCCAGCTGTTTTGTAACCCACACAGCCCTTGACAAAGTGTTTTCTCAACAGTAGGTGTTTAATAAATCTTCACTGACTGACTCACTGACTAAATGATGAAGTGAATAAATGAGTGACTTGTGGAATGAGTTAAATAAATAATTCCCTGTAAATCACTGGGAACAATGCTTGGCATGGCTTTCCCAAGACACAGACATTATGACTCAAAATTGTCCTATTCAATGAAAATGACACTTATTCCTTCAAAGGTGAAGGAGAAATGAAAAAAGCTGCTGGCCAATTCAAGTCACATATTAAATTTGGCAGAATCTATTTTCAGCTTGAAATATACAAGTATTTCCCTCCACATTCCCGACGTTTAGTCTGAATAAATAAACTAGACCCAGTAACTACCTGACCTCAGGTCTCAGGCTCGCCTTCTTGTCCCACTTCCTATTCTTCTTTTCTGTGCCTCCTTTCTAATGGCCTCTGTTTCTACCATCCCCACTTCTGGAATGTCCTTTCTCAACTGTCAGCCGCAAATGCCAACACACGTTCCAGTGCCTAGAGTACCTCTAGTCTCTGCTCTCTTAATTTTTCTTGGCCATAGCAGGCATATTGTTCTGTTCTGCCTTAGCCCCATAAGAGTCAAGAAAAGAGGTGAGGTGCAGTGGTCCAGGACCTGTGGACTATAGACACCCTTTTCGTAGGTTCACGGTGCCTTTCCTGACCTTTGTTCCAGTCCCAAGATCTCCTTGCCATCCCTAAAACCTGCCACGTATGTGCCTGCCTTGGCCTCTTGCTGTTTATTCTGCCCCAAAAGTCCTTCCTCTACATAACCACCTGGCTTTCTCTCTGACTTTGCTCAGGCCTCTGGCCTCATGTTACTAGTAAAGACTTACCTGATGACCCCACATAAAAGCTCCATATGAAAGACAGTTTTGGGACTTCTGTGGTGGTCCAATGGCTAAGATGCTGTGCTCCCAATGCAGAGGGGCCAAGTTCAATTCTTGGTTGGAGAACTAGATCCCACATGATGCAACTAAAGATCTTGAGTTCTGCAACTAAGACCAGACACAGCCAAATAAATAAATTAATTAATTAAAATAAAAAAAAATCATGATGATGTTTGGCAGAAACCAACACAATATTGTAAAGCAATTATCCTTCAATTAAAAATAAATGTTTAATTATAAAAAAAGAAAACAAAAGGATACAGTCTTCTTGTTAATTGACAAATTCCCAGAGTTGGACTGTGAAGAAGGCTGAGCACCGAAAAATTGATGCTTTTGAACTGTGGTGCTGGAGAAGACTCTTGCGAGTCCCTTGGACTGCAAGGGGATCCAGCCAGTCCATCCTAAAGGAGACCAGTCCTGGGTGTTCACTGGAAGGACTGATGCTGAGGCTGAAACTCCAATACTTTGGCCACCTCATGTGAAGAGTTGATTCACTGGAAAAGACCCTGATGCTGGGAGGGATTGAAGGGAAGAGGAGAAAGGGATGACAGAGGATGAGATGGCTGGATGGCATCACCGACTCGATGGACATGAGTTTGGGTGAACTCTGGGAGTTGGTGATGGACAGGGAGGCCTGGCGTGCTGTGATTCATGGGGTCACAAAGAGTTGGACATGACTGAATGACTAAACTGAACTGAACTGAACTGAATACAAGTTTGATGCCTAATAAACATTTTTTGAATAGATTGATTGATACCATGTTCCATTTTCTTAGATTCATAGACATATTAGAATATCAAACAATCAAAATAAAGACATTTTCTGAACTTACTTGACTACACTAGAGCATGCTTTGAGAAACAGAGCTCGAAGCTACATGGACTGTTTGTTCTCCTGAGGTTACATGTAGTATACTGTAATTTTCTTTAATTAAATTAATGTTTATCACTATACCCTCCTCCAGTTAACTCTGAATTTCCTTGGGTCCAGAGACCATATTGTGCATTTGATGACATCACTCTAGTGCTTATACACACACGTACACACACTCACACACACACGGCAAGGTCCACAGCAGACACTCAGGTGACTTCTGAAGGGTAGATTTTTCTCAAACGGGATAAATCCAGAGTTGATCAGAGAGTTGCAAAAATATATCCTCTTATTATAACTAAGTGTGATGGTTTAGTCACTAAGTCATGTCCAACTCTTTGTGACTCATGGTCTGTAGCCTGCCAGGCTCCTCTCTCCATGAGATTTTTCCAGGCAAGAATACTGAAGTGGGTTGCCCTTTCCTTCTCCAGGGGATCTTCCTGACCCAGGGATAGAACCCAGGGCTCCTGCATCGCAGGAAGATTAACACCTGAGTTACCAGAGAAGCCTGGTATAAATAAGTATGGAACTTTAAAAAGAAAATCAATACTGAATTACCATCAGTAAGAAATTTCAGAAAGGAAGCATTTACCTTTGTTTGCAACCAAATATGTGCTGTCTTATGTCTTAATTTAACTAAAGATATCCTCTCTGTGAAGTTTAACTTTAACCGTGAGAAGATAAATGTACATTAAATGAAAAAAAAAAAGACAAATTCATTCAGTGATTCTTACAAATGCCTTGGTGGAAAATGACCTTATTGATTGTTTCGGTTGTGAAGACTGGAGAAAATATTTAGAACTAAGACTTGGAAAACATAGACAAAGCCAAAGAGTTATAATAAAACTTTATGCTTCAAAATAGATGTTATATCACCATGGTTTTAGAGAGGCATTTTTAAAAATCAGTGTTGAAAATGCTGTAATTATCCAGCTCTATCAAGTAGAAATGAATGAGATGGGAATAAAACTTTCTCTTTTTCTTAAGAAAAGTGCACAGGAGAATGGCCCAGCCATAAACATTTAGTGAGCCAACCCTGGACTTTTAAGAGAATTCTGGTCTTCTCTTTTTTTAGGCAATGACTCAACTAATTGCCCAAGGGACACACAAAGTACAATATTTTTATGACAGAATTTTTTATTCTTTCACAGTGGTCACCAAAGAGAAAATTGTTTCCTGGAAACATAGACTCATACAGCTGTGTTTAAAAGCCATAAACTGCTACTGATTTTTATTTTTATTCTCATTTTAAAGTTTTAAATAAACTAAATTTACTTTCCTTAAGTAAATGTACAAATGTCATTCCACATTTGAAACCCATCAATATATTTTTAAGATATTTTAAAATTTAGAGTTATTGTAAATCTTGTACTTGGCAGTCAAGTCACTGTCATATACACTGTCATAAACCAAGTGAAAAAAAAGTGTTGTCAAGAAGATGAAGGCATGAACAAACATGTATTCAGAATACTTTAATAAAATTATCTGTTCTTATTATTTATAAATGTGCTTGTGAAAGAACTTAGGTAAGAGACATTGTAGCTATTAATAATTCAGGGAAAGTAAATTATAGAGCACATGTATTTGTATGGCTTTTATCTTTCATGTCTCATTTTCTTCTTCTTTCACATGCTACCAAAAATAGTAATTATCAAACTGCTTCTATAAGACTTTTAATAACAACTCTGTCAGTAGTTATACCGTGTCAAAACAAGGAGATGCAATGCAGAGAAAAACCTCTGTATTTTAAAATAACAGACAGATGGGCACTGTAATCTGTTTAAAGTTCTAGTGTTGTTTAATTCAGTGATGCCTAGGTGGCACTCTGGGTTGGTGGAGGGGATGTGAGTGATGACCCTGCCCAGGGTAACATGTCATACTGAGGATATGGAGCATTCTTACTCAAGAAGACAGGTGAGGGGAGGCATCTAAGTCCCCGGACATGCATACAGAGGTTGAAGGCACAAATATAGAAATCTACAGATGATTAAAGAACAAAGGATGCAGGAGAGGGGCCAGGCAAAGGCTGGAGTGCTCTTTGACTTTCATGAACTTGTCATTGGATGGGTAATAGATGGGTGGACTTCAGTGACCAGAGGACATGCCGAAAGACGTGACTGTGAGCAATCGTTGAATTCACTGGCCCCTGTAACAAGAAATTAGACAAGTTCTGGAGTCCTCAGGGAACATGGCACCAGGAGGTACTACATTACCTGGAGGAAACTCTCTGGTTCTTCTTCTGTCTAACTTCCCTACATGGCACACACTATGATCAGATTTCAAGCTATAACCTTCTCTTCTCTGGCACTTTATCCTTCTCTCTCAGCTTGACCAATTTCAACTTCCATTTGTTTCCCCCAGACTGCCTAGAATACTGGTGAATCATTATTTATCTTATTAAAACAGTTAACCTCAGTCTTTACAATTCAATGAAGCATTTCTTTCCCTACTTTGCAGACGAAAAGTTGTTGTTAGTTAGTCACTAAGTTGTTTCTGACTCTTTCACAACCCCATGGACTATAGCCCAACAGGCTCCTCTGTCCATGGAATTTCCCAGGCAAGAATACTGGAGTGGGTTGCCGTTTCCTTCTCCAGGGCATCTTCCTGACCCAGGGATCAAACCCAAATCTCCTGCCTTGCAGGAGGATTCTTTTACTGACGAGCCACCAGAGAAGCCCTGATGAAAAAGTATTTTTTACCAAACACAACAATGAGGCCAAAAAAGCAAAACATTGGAGTTTGAAGTAGGGACAGGTTTATTGCAGAGCCAAGTAAGGAGAAGAGGTGACTGGTGCTCAAAAACCTAGAATTTCCCGATGGTTTCCAGGAGAAAGTCTTTATAGGCACAGCCCATGTGACTTCCTTCTGAATGACTGGTGGTAAGGTAGCAAGGACAATGGACATGAACTTGAGAAAACTCCAGGAGATGGTGAGGGACAGGGAAACCTGGGTGCCATTGTCCGTGGGGTCTCAAAGAGTCGAATATGACTTGGTGACTGAACAACAGCAGCAAGGTGGTGCTCCAGGAATCTTGTGCTCAGCCTGGAGCTACCAATATCCCTTGAGGAGGAACTGAGATCCTTCTTTAATTGCTGCACTGTTGTTCCTTGCCTGCTTCTCCTTTGTTTCTACATTCTTGTACTTCCCTAATTAGCAACTTTGAATCTGCTCTTGGAATTCAGGAAGGTTTAGGAGGCTGATTGAAGTCTATTTCCTACAAACAAGAAACCGGGTCTTGTGAAAGATTTGCAGCCTGGAGCACCACAGGGTCCTGCTCAGTTTTAGTATGTGGTGACTGGTCCCTCCTCAATCATAATCTACAAGGTAATTGGCACTGGTTATGTTAACTGTGTTGTAAACGTGAAAAATCTACCACAGTCCTGCTACTCGGACATGGCCACTGTTGTTATCTGCTGCGGGAATGTTGCAGGAAAGGGGACCCCTTCCAGGGCCTGAGAGTGGGTTCTTGTTCAACGCTCAAAAATAAACTGTAAGAGGAGACACACGTGCTGATGAAACAAAAGACTTTATCGGAAAGGAGCACCCGGCAGAGGATGAGATGGATGGCATCACTGACTCAATGGACATGAACTTGGGCAAACTCTGGGAGATAGTGCAGGACAGGGAGGCTTGGTGTGCTGCAGTCCATGGGGTCGCAAAGAGTTGGACCCGAGTTAGCAACTGAATGACATCACCACCACCTGGGCAGAGAGCAGTAGGGTAAAATAATCCAGAAGAACTGCTCCACCACATCGTGGCTCACAGTCTCAGGGTTTATGGTAATGGGGTTACTTTCCAGGTTGTCTCCTGTCAGTCATCTGTACCCATATTAGGTCTGAGTCAGGGTCCTTCCTGGTGGTGCTCGCGTCACTCAGGCGAGATCAATTCCAGTGTAAAGGTTTATGAGAGACTGGCAGGACATAGTATGAGCTGGCCCCTCCCATATTCTAGCTGATTAGTTTCATGTTCCTTATTAGGATCTCCTGTCATGAGATAACTCATGAAATCTACCATTATCATGTCTGGCTGGGGTGGATGGTTTCTGTCAGTGGTTCCCTAACAGAAATATGTAAGATAGCCCAAATTGGGATTATATCTTTTTTGGGGACTCTTTACCCTCTGCAAAGAATAACTTATTGTATGTATTTTTTTCTCATTTCAAATTATTCCTATTTTTCTCACTTCAGTTATTAGAGCTTGTTCATGTCATCTTGGACGGTGCTCACGTTTTTTTTCTCACCTCTTATCCCCACAAGCTATTAAGGTGAGAGCAATATCAACCAATAGATTCCTCCCTCAACCATTTCAGCACAATTGCCACTGTTATCAAATGTGACCTCAAAAAGAAAGTTCTGATGAACATATTCTAAGATATATACTTTTGCATGTTTTATTTCCATTATTGTCTGTGTGAGCTCACAGCTGTTCATGGTTTGCAGTCTAAGGGGAAGAAAAATATTGGGAAATGATGTAGGTTATCAACATACAAAATGCCTTTGGAGAAAAGCAAAGTGGAATTCAGAAAGAAATTCAAATTGCTGGCAATGTACGCTTCACGCATTCCAATCAAAGACCAGCTTTGATTGTCTCCATGGACCTAGCTGTCTGGTTTTTCTATGTCACAGCCAGCTTTTCCCCTCAATTTGGATAAATCTAACTGGAGATTTATCAATCCAGTTCTGTTTCTCAGTGCTGTCATGACCAGTTGGCTCTGGCATACAAAATGCCATTTCGAAAGAAAGTCTTATTTTAACAACTCTGTTGACTTTCAGACTTCTGTGTTACCACAGTCATCAGAGTTTAATTTACTCTTCAGGGACCCTAATCACTCTGCAGCCTGAGCTGAACAGAAAGAAAATAATTTGTTCACTTAACAGAAAGAAAGTCTATACTCCCCAAACAAAATGAGTCAGACAGTGAACTGAGAATTAACGGGCTCTGCTGATGGACCCTCCTCTGTACTTTTCATCAGCCTGGTGACAGTGGACTCTGGACAGAGACAAATGAGAGGTCAAGCTACCCTTCATTTTTCCAGAGGATTATTTCACCCACAGATAAGGCACAAAGAAGGAAGTAATAGTCAAGACCAGCCTGTAAGAAAACAAAAAACAGGGTAGCTAACAAAAGCTCATTCTCTCCTCCATGGCCCCTGCCCCCACTCCAGCTTGGCAGGCACGCCCACCAGCATGCAGAGTTTGTTATTTTTTTCAGTGAAGGGGAAAAAAAAAACACAACACAAAGCTAATATGTGGCAAAGAAAATTGTGCCTCAGAATAGATGCTTGTATTGCTTTTCCTGACTTTATATCCAATGTTGAAAACCAAAAGATAATAAAACTTTCTGTACTTCTTCTGTTTCATGAAACAGAAAGCCTGGGACCATACCAAAGAATGCATGTTACAAATGTATTGATTGATTGATTTTTTAATGAAGATAATAGTGAAAACCTGAAATTCTCTCATTGTGAACTCTGAGTTTTCTCTCTCCATTTTTAAGAAGAAAGCAAGCTTTCTAAACACTATTTTTATTCTTATGGTTTATTAGGAGAAGAGAAGAGCTGGCCCTATAACAAGAAAAAGCAAGCATAAAGATACACACGCGTTTGTTCTATATTTTTCTCATGGTTGATGAAATTTGACTTATTTAACTCTACTTACTTCCTGAGTTGCCATCGAACATATTCTTCTATACAAGATCATTTTAGTTTCTTTGAATTTTCTCAGGGAAAATCTAATCCTTAATATATAAAGCAGCAGTCCCCAACCTTCCTGGCAACAGGGACCAGTTTTGTGCAAGACAATTTTTCCATGGACTGGAGGGCTGAGGGGAATGTTCTTGAGATGATTCAAGTGTGTTAGACTTATTGTGCACTTAGTTTCTATAATTATTACATTGTGATATATAATGAAATAATTATATAGCTCACCATAATGCCGAATCCTACAGGAGGCGGAGCTCAGGCACTAATGTGAGTGATGGGGAGAGGACGTAAATACAGATGAAGCTTTGCTTGCTCATCTGTCACTCACCTCCTGCCCTGCAACCCAGTTCCTAACAGGCCAGTAGAAGTCCATGTCCCAGGGGTTGGGGACCCCTGAAATAAAGCATTCTGAAAAGTCCTCACTCCTACTTCTTCAGTTGTATTAAATGTGTGGTTCAAGGTAGCAACAGGTCTCTGAATGATCTCTCAGACACTTGGCACTTCTTAAGGACATCACATGAAACCTAACAATTAGGATTATTACTGGAAAAACTGCTTTTAAGTAGACACACCAACTTATGGATTTCCTTTGAAGTGTAGTTGTGAAAAAGCAAGTGTCTTATCTATAGCAGAATAGAACAGGCACATGAATTGAGAGTTTCTGAAACTAATAATGACGTCTGTTTCTGTGGTATCATAAACATCACACGTAAACTGGTTCTTTTTCACAAGGTCCTAATATTGAAAAATGCAATATATGGTAATGCTATGAAATAGAACTACCTGGGTTTATGCTTATTTCTATGTTCAAATAAAGTAAACGGGTTCCCATTGCAGACTGTGAAGCTGATGTGAATGGCAGCAGAGCAGATTCAGAACCAATTCTAACTGGAACATGAGGGCAAATTGATGAGCAGAGACTTTTTTGTTCACAGTCATGGGTGGTTCTGATGATCCACTACCATCTCTTCTACACAAATTGTCTCCTTCAATCTTTCTACTGTGTTCCCTGGAACATTTTTCCCATGGTGAACACAATCCCTCACACCTTCAAATTTTTCTCTTCTTCGCTTAATAGATCCTCCATAAATATCTTTTGATTAAATGAATGAATAAAAAATGAGTAGATACAGGTTTCACTGGTTTTAGTCAAAGTAGCATAACAGGCTCTGTATAATTATAAAGATACCTGCCCTCCCCAAACTTATCTATAAATTCAACTCATTCCTAATTGAAATGTTGGTAGATGTGTGTGTATGCACATGCAAATTGACAAGTAGATTTTGTTTTGCTGATATAACTGGAGAAAATGGAAGAAAATATGGGAAAAATGTACCTGGACCTCTACCTCATGTACACACACACAAAATCAGTTCCAGAAGGGATTAAACGTATAAATGTGGCAAGTAAACAATCAGAGTTTTCAGAAGAAAGCAATTTCTTATTTCTGGAATAGGAAAAACATTTCTTAAACATGAAAACATTGATACACCATTCAGAGAGTGAGATGCAAACTGTGGAGTGGGAGAGGTCTTCACAATACATTTGTCCAACAAAAGACTCATATCTAGGCTGTAAAAAGGATACCTCCAAAATAAGTGAGAAAAAAGGCATTAAAAAAAATGGTCACAGTTTGAGTAGAAATTTCACCAAAGAGGATATCCAAATGGCCAATAAACACTTGAAGTTAAACTTCATTAGTAATCAATGAAATTCAAAATAAACCTACAATGAGATATCACTGCATACTCACCAGGATGGATACACTTAAAAAGATGGAAGATATCAAGTATGGGCAAAAGTACTGGAAATTATGTGTTGCCGGTGGGCGGAACCAGAATTGGAGAACTGGAACTTTTGTATTACTAGTGATTGGGTAAATTGGTAAAACCATTTTGGAAAGCTGTTTGGCAGTGTTTGCTAGAGCCAAACTCATGCATACCCTGTGAAACAGTAATGCCACTCTACATGTGCCCACTAAAACCATGAACTGGAATATTCATAGATCCATATTTGTAATAGTTAAAGGCCAGGAATAAGTAGGGGCTGGTAGACCTATTCTGTAAAGAGCTGGATGGTAAATATTTTAGGTTTATGGGCCATATGGCTTCTGTTGCAACACCTTGAACTCTTGCCATAACAGCATGAAAGCAGCCACAGACAATATATACATGAATGGACAAGGCTGTGATCTAATAAAGCTTCATCACTGACTCAGCAGATGTGAATCTGAGCAAAGTCTGGGAGACTGTGAGGGACAGGGGAGCCTGGTGTGCTGGAGTCCATGGGATCACAAAGAGTTAGACACAACTTCGCAACTGAACAACAACAAAAATAGGCAGCTGGCCAATGGGCCATTGTTTGCTAACCCTCCTTATACATTAATGTATTAATAAAATTATGACATATTTGCACAATGAGATACTAGACAACAATGAGAATAAGTGACCTACAACTCTAGATAGTAAAAGGGGTGAACTTCACAAACTATAGAGTGAAAGAAGTCTTATTTAAATATACATATTGTTTGATTCCATCAATCGTCCAGAGATGGGTAAAACTAACATGGTGCTAAAATTCAACAGGGTAGTTTTCCTTGGAGAGGGAGCTGAGGGCTGTGTGAAAGCAGGAGGGCTTGTCCATATGGTCAACCTCTGTTTCTTGACCTGGTGCTGTGATGCAGGTGTGTTCACTGTAGAAAACTTTAGCCAGCTGTATGGTTATGATGCATACTTTTATGTGTCTATATTCAGTTTCAAAAAATCCTCTGTTGTATACTTTGGGGGATAAACTAGGAAAAAAATGGTTTGACTGAAGTTCATTCAAAGGGCTCCAGATGTAAGCACAAGCTTCTGGAAAAATCTGTTCTCATCAGGCATGAATTGATGGAAACTATTTTTTTCTTTTGCAGACACAAAAGTCTTCTTAATATAATCTAACCTACACTTTTAAAATGCAGTGGCTTGCAAATATAATAAAATAACCAACTGTGTTCTGATGTTCTATTTTTTTCTGTGACTACTTTTTAACTGGTATCTTGGGACAACTTTAGGAATGAGAACAAACCATTTGGAAGAAAGAGAATGGCCTCATAGTTCTCCTTTCAGGATTCTAATGAGAAATGGGTCATTTTCTGGCTTTAGTTGAATGCTTGTGGGATAATCTAAGAATGTATGATCACATGATTAGAGAATCGAGGGGAAAAAAGCTAAGAGAGGAAAAAACAATCATAATAGTGATTTACAGGTAATATAGTAAATGTTCCTTAATGACTTTATTAGAAGTGTTTTTAACAATAATTAATTAATTAAAAAATTAATTTAAATTAATGACTTATTTTTCAATCCCTTTGTTACATCTTTAGCCCTATTACTGTATGCCTCGATTGCTGTGTACACTTTTTTAAGCTGGCCATTTCAGTTCTGCTCCTTCTCTCCCTCACCTGCCAAGTCTAACCTCATAACACTGCCAACAGGAATCTCTCCAAAGATCAAATTTGGTCATGTCATCACTCTGATCAAATGCTATCCGAGTTCCTCATTTTCTACCAAAATGAGGATCTAACGCTGAATTGCCATTCCACAGCCTCTAGTCTGTCCCCAACTTCAGCTAGTGTTTATTTCCCACTGTTGATCCATGACACATGTGGTCTCTAAACAAGCCAACTTTTGGCCTAGTAATGCTCACAGATCTGAGTGTAGTCATGGCTGAACTCCTCCTCTTCCTCTTTCCAGGCCCAGATCTGATGCCACCTCCTCCATGCAAACTTGGTATATCATCCAGGGGAGAGTTGTGTGCTCTTTTTTCTCAGCTAGTGCTACATGGGCTAACCATTTGTTATTGCTGTTTAGTGGCTCAGTCATGTCTGACTCTTTTATGACCCCATGGACTGTAGCCCATGGGGTCCTCTGTCCTTGGGATTTCCAGGCAAGGATACCAGAGTGGGTTGCCATTTCCTTCTCCAGGGAATCTTCCCAAGCCAGGGATTGAATCTACGTCTCCTGCATTGGCAAGCATGTTCCTTACCGCTGAAGCACCAGGGAAGTCCATTGGGCTAGCCATACACATGGTGATTTAGGTATGTCTTAATCAGTTCATTCAGTTCAGTCACTCAGTTGTGTTTGACTCATTTCAGCCCCATGGACTGCAGCACACCAGGCTTCTCTGTCTACCACAGACTACCCAGAGCTTGCTCAAACTCATGTCCATCCAGTTGGTGATGCCATCCAAATTCTGTCATCCCCTTCTCCTCCTGCCTTCAGTCTTTCCCAGCATCAGGGTCTTTTCCAATGAGTCAGTCCTTCACATCAGGTGGCCAAAGTATTGGCACTTCAGTTTCAGCATCAGTCCTTCCAACGAATATTCAGGACTGATTTCCTTTAGGATGGACTGGTTTGATCTCCTTGCATTCCAAGGGACACTCAAGAGTCTTCTTCAGCACCACAGTTTGAGAATATCAATTCTTTGGTGCTCAGCCTTCTTTAGGGTTCAACTGTCACATTCATACATGACTATTGAAAAAAACATAGCTTTGACTATGCCTTTGACAGCAAAGTTAGTCTGTGACCAAACTGTTAAGCTCTTGTTAACAAATCCCATTTCTCTTTGCCACCTAGCATACAGCTTTGTATGTAGTAGGTACTCAACAGATATTCACTGAGTGGATGAAAATTCATTGACTTAAAAGAGTTCAAGTTCATAATTAAAAATTTATTTCATTTCAAGTGCTGTATAAGAAGATGTGACTAGTGACTACTGTGACAAACAACACAGACATTCCTACATTGCAGAAAGTTCTATTGGACAGAATTGCTCTAAAGTTACTAGTATTAATTTCAAAAAGAAAAAAAAATTAGGATGAAATAAATATAAAGGTATTCTTCTCTCAGCTGTATTTTAAATCCAAATAAAATTTCTGTATATATATACACGTGCATGCTAAGTCGCTTCAGTCACCTCCAGTTAACTCTTTGAGACCCTATGGACTGTAGACCACCAGGCTCCTCTATCCATGGGATTCTCCAGGCAAGAATACTACAGTGGATTGCCATGCCCTTCTCCAGGAGATCTTCCCAACTCAGGGATCAAACCCAGGTGTCTTGCATCTCCTGCTTTGGCAGAGGAGCTCTTTACCACTAGCACCACCGGGGAAGGGAGGGATACCCGGGGTTCATATTATAGATATTGGCTTATTAATAGATTTTCTTCCCTCTGCCTGAGTGAGAGCAGCCAAATGGAAGGGAAACAAGTTCTAAGAATGACAGGAAGGAGAACAATGATGTGCAACTGGCTGGGCAGAGTGTTAGGTGGGAGTTTCATGTAACTCACATGGAATTAATAATTCATTGTAGGAAGCCTTCAGTAGTTTCAGTTAGAAATATTTGAGTCAGATTGTTCACTCTTGCAATTACTGAAAAGATATAAATATATGCTCACTTACCACCTGGCTTTAATACACCTGCACAATGAAAAGTGAAAGTGAAAAGGAGATTCGCCCAGTTGACTTTTTGCAACCGCATAGACTGTTGGAATTCTCCAGGCCAGAATAATGGATTGGGTAGCCATTGCCTTCTCCAGGGAACCTTCCCAACCCAGGGATCAAACCCAGGTCTTTCACATTGCAGGTGGATTCTTTACCAGCTGAGTCACCAGGGAAGCTCACCTGCACAATGGCATGTCCATTAAAGATCTTCAACACAAGTAGAACAGGAAAAAAAAAGGATGAAAAAACATTGATCTAAATGGCTTTGATCAAAACTTGTTGAGCTTCTCTAAGAGGGGTAAAACACTCCCCCAAATAGTGATGTTTAGAAAATGAAGCAATTGCTTTGGATCACTAGCCAATGCTTTAGTGTTTTTGTGTTACACTAGTACTTAACCCCTGGAAGTAATTTTGGTTATGAAGGGGCCTTATTTAGTACAAAAATATACTCATTAGTGGGCCTTCCTGGTGGTTTAGTTGGTAAGGAATCTGCCTGCAATGCAGGAGACCCAGGATTTATTCAGAGACCCAGGTTTGATCCCTGGGTGTCGGACACAACTTAGTGACTAAACCAAAACCATGTTCATTAGTATAACAGAGATGAAATGCCACAGAATTGCAATGCAAAGTGGAAATTAATTTGGAAGCCAATATTATGGTATTAAATAATAAGAATTTACTTACTCATGGTTAGAGAATGTTAATTAACTTTTCACTTTTATATATTCACGGTAGGTGGCAGAAGTGAAAACTTTACAGACAGAGCATTCATCTGATCTAAAATATATATTATTTATAAACTCTTATGAATACCAGATTTTGCCTTTTGATGTAAACAGCCAGATGTTACCCTTATGGAGTTATCAAAAATTATTAAAACATGGTTAGGCCTCATTTCATCAAATAAATGCATTTCTGATTTTAGAAAAGATGATTTGAGAGAAGAAACGGGCAAGGCATAAAGCTGAAACAAATTTTTAAAAAAGTACTATGCATCCCAAATGTTTTGAATATTCAAATATACCAGAAATTCTTTACAAATCCCTGAGGAATGAGCATACAAACACTGTGCCGCCAATAGGGCAGTATCATGGCAATGCTGACAGTTTTATTTAATCCAGGTTTCCAGAAGCAAATGTGATTTAACTAGTTTGTGAAAATAATGAAACAGTTACTGATGATGATGATGTTTAGTACTTCCTATGTACAAAAAATTCATGCCATTAAAATAACCTCTCTTCTTCAGGAAGGAAAGCTTTCATAAATGAACCGTTAAGACTATTCTATCCTAAAGTACACCCTAGCTACCATTAGCGTAATTGGAATCTTGCACCAGCATCAAAGGAAATATATCCCATTTAGGAGTCTGACTTCCAATTTGGATTCACAGTAATATTACACTTTGTATCTTTAAATAGAATAGGGAATTTATGCGTACAGAACTCCCTGGTGTAGGGATTCCCTGGTAGCTCAGATGGTAAAGAATCTACCTGCAGTGAGGGAGACCTGAGTTTTGTCCCTGGGTTGGGAAGATCCCTTAGAGGAGGGCTTGGAAACCCTCTCTAGTATTCTTGCCTGGAGAATCCCCATGGACAGAGGAGCCTGGTGGGCTACAGTCCATGGGGTCTCAAAGAATTGGACATGACTGAGTGACTAAGTACAATTGACTAAGCCCAATATGTGCAGAAGGTGGTGATAAATAATATGCTAGTCATCCTTATGAGATAAGAACTGATCCCTTAGGGTTTAGATGTGGTTAAAATTGGAAGCAAGCAAAGATATAAGTCAACAAAAGTAAAGTAAAGTAGCTCAGTTGTGTCCGACTCTTTGCAACCCCACGAATTGTAGCCTACCACGCTCCTCTGTCCATGGGATTCTCCAGGCAAGAATACTGGAGTGGGTTGCCATTTCCTTCTCCAGGGGATCTTCCTGATCCAGGGATCGAACCCAGGTCTCCTGCATTGCAGGCAGATGCTTTAACCTCTGAGCCATTTAAGGCAAGGATTTTCTATGTATTTACATCCCTAATTTTCAGGTTTACATGATAATTTCATGTAGAAAATAAGCATAGAGACATATAAAATTGTTTTGAATTGTAACAATGAAGCATACATCTTTGGCAATAACATGAATACTATGACTATATTTTTTTTTTTGCTAACCAATATTAAGGTTGTATAATCAGGGTTCTAATCATTTCTTGTGCTGCCAAAGTCACTCATTGAACTGTATCTGAAGGAAAAAGGGAAAACCTCCGAGTCCAGTTATCTGGATTCAGCAGCTTCGAAACTCTGTGTGTGTGAGTGTATGATTTGTGATGGTTATGGCTGTTCATCAGGATGAGAGTTATCATGAATTCATGAGTAAATGGTTATTTTTTTTCCTCTTGGCATAAGTTATTTTCATCAATACTGTCTTTGGATGTCGGTTCGTGAAGCCATTAATTTGCACTGTGAAGGACATCTTCACAAAGCCCTCAAATCAGACCACTGGTGCTGAAATACTCTTAGTCTGTCTCTTTTATCTTGTATTTCAGGCATTATTGCTTATCCAGAGTTCCAGTTCTTCTGCTACTAGGTTCTCTGGTGATCTGTAGCAGCAGTTCTCCGTGGATATGTGGCCACAATCTAATATGTCATGACCGCAAGTGATAGACAAAGGTGATTTTTTCTTCATGATAGTAAAGTACGCAGATAGTGTATTTTTTTTTTTTTATTGAACACTCTCCTTACACTATCACCCATTATCTCAATGGCATTTTGATTTGCCCTCTTGGATAGAATAGGAAGATTTGGAGTTACATAGTTGTCCTTGTGGAATTTAGCACTATTGTCAATATGTCCGTTAGGGCAAGTAGACATGTTTCTTCCTCACTGTGTTCTGGAAAACTATGACTGAGAAATCTGGTCTAGAAAATGCCACAATATTCCGATGCAGTGGTTTGACATTTAACCAGGCATCCTAATACATCTTGTGTCATCATCATGACTGAAATGGGGATGGATTCTTTAAAAATGATGGTTTAGGAGCTGTGACCACCTCCACAGGCTTCAAGTGCTTAAGTCTGTATGTTCCAACTGCCTCAGAAACCAGCTCAGAACTATTGTAGGTAGAGAAGAAATGTACTTACCTTTGCTTGTGCAATTGGAAAATGATGAAAAAAATAGGTAACAACTTTCCTTTACTGAGTACATGTCATTCTGGAGGCTTATATATGGCCTTTGAAGTATGTTCAATATATATTTAAGTTAAGCTTATTGTCTCTTTTCTAGATGGAATAAGTGAGGTTTAGCTATATTTAGCTTAGCAGAGACTTCAGTATAGCTCTAAAGTCAAAGTACTTTCTGCTAAATGATTATGTTTTTCAAACCTCACTGAGGACCAAACTTCAACTGATGAATCAGATTCAATTACAGTGAAGTGAGCTTGAGAACAAGCAATTTGTATGAATACCTTCCAAAAGAGTGAGGCAGTCACAGGCCTAATAAAACAATGGTGACTTCAAAATCCCACTGTCTTCAGTGAGATTTTTAGGAATGATGGGAAAGCCACTGATCATTTCATTGCTGGATATTATGTATTTCATAAAAGTGAAAACATTCACTGACTCTGTTATTATTCAGTACTAAATATGGAATTAATGTGTGCTATTAGATGAAATATCATAAAGTATGAATCCTGAGAACTCAGTAATGGAGAGCTAATAATGAACACTGAGAAGAAAGGACCCATGAGAGAAGAGAGACACCAAAAGAATGTAGTGTCCCTAGCAGCCAAGCGATGTGAATGACTGAAAAAGAAAGAAAAAGAAAAAAGTGGTAAGTCATGGCAAATACTTGAGAAATCAAGTAGGATGAAGTCTGAGAACCCAGAGTGGAGGTCTTTTCTACCCCTGTAAGGAATCATTTTAGTGGATATTGGGTGCTGAGAGAGCAGAGTCAGTGAAGATACACAACCACCCTCAGTGTCTTTCTAGTTCAGTTCAGTTCACTTGCTCAGTCGTGTCCGACTCTTTGCGACCCCATGAACCGCAGCACACCAGGCCTCCCTGTCTATCACCAATTCCCGGAGTCCACCCAAACCCATGTCCATTGAGTCAGTGATGCCATCAAGCCATCTCATCCTCTGTTGTCCCCTTCTCCTCCTGCCCTCAATCTTTCCCAGCATCAGGGTCTTTTCAAATGAGTCAGTTCTTTGCATTAGGTGGCCAAAGTATTGGAGTTGTAGCTTCAACATCAGTCCTATCAATGAACACCCAGGATTTACCTCCTTTAGGATGGACTGGTTGGATCTCCTTGCAGTCCAAGGGACTCTCAAGAGTCTTCTCCAACACCACAGATCAAAAGCATCAATTCTTCAGCGCTCAGCTTTCTTTATAGTCCAACTCTCACATCCATACATGATCACTGGAAAAACCATAGCCTTGACTAGACAGACCTTTGTTGACAAAGTAATGTCTCTGCTTTTCAATAGAGAGGAGAGTAAAACATGAGGGTAGAGATGACTATCAGGAGAAAATGTGGGATTAAGAAGAGGATCTTTCTGCTTCCTTCCTTTCTTTTCTCCCTTCCTTCATTCCTTCTTCTCTTTCTTTTTTCTTTCTTCCTTCGTTTGGGTAATTTAATTTGAAAGCAAAGTCCTGGAGTAGATGAGAGAGTGACAGCGCACAGAGTGGGTGGGAGGAGGCTAGCCTTAGATTAGAGCAGGGAAAAAGGCATTTCTTAAAGCAGAAGGTAAAGCACCAATGTAACTTGGAGGAGGCGAGGTGATGTGGATAACTGTTACAATTACTTTTATTTTCTCACTGAAGCGCATCAGCTGATTTTAATGGGTGGTGAAAGGATGATGGATGTTTGAAGAACAAAGGGAAGTGTATTTGTTTCCTGGGGATACTGTAACCAAGTACTACAAACTAGGTGGCTTAAAACAATAGGAATTTATGGTCCCACAATTCTGGAGGCCAGAAGTCTGAAATCAAGATGTTGGCAGGATCAGACTCCCTCTGACATCTGGAGGGGAATTCATCCTTTCCTCTTCCCAGTTTATGGGAGTTGGCTGGCAGTGCTTGGCATTTCTCTCTTGTTATCTGAAAAAAAAAAAAAAAAGTACAATGTGAGAGCTGCGAGTTAAGTTTTCTTGGGGCAAAATTAGGACTAGAGCCTGGGAGACAGCATTTCAGATGGCTCTGAAAAACTGCTCCCAAGACGTAAGCAGGAAAGTTCAGTGTTACGTGTGATCTTAGTGAAGGGGGGTTCATATCATCAAGCGCACATCTTGCCAGAGGCTTGCTGCTCATCACAAGGTGCAGATGTCACTATTAAAGATTTTAGCACTGTTGTTTTATGTCCCTGGATATGTTCTGGTGTCTTCTAGTTTATAGTCTATGGGAACTTGAATAGCATTTATATTCTACTGTTGTGTGAAACTTGCAGAAGTCTTAATTATGTTGAATCGGTTTATTGTGCCTTTCAGGCCTACCATATCCTTCTACTTTTCTGTATATTCATTCTGTTAACTTTTGAGAGTTACACATTGAAACTACAACTAAAAATTTAATCTATCTACTTAAAAAATAATTGTAATTATAGTGGAACTACATGTAATTTTGTTCTATATTTTCCAAGTCTCCTATTATCATATTTTCATGACTTAAAAAAAGAAAGAGAAAAAAAGATTTTAGTGCTTTTCTAGATATGAGGAGATGCAAGAATTGGACTAATAAAATTTTCTTCTGAAAATATCTAACTATCTAAAGGCCTGTTCTTCCAGTTTTTCCCAGAGCACAGAGTACCTCATTCCTGACCTCTACCCTGAACTCCTTAGAGGGGTTGCTGAAGGTTACCAGTCACTGTGGCTCATGATTTATCCCTGTAGAGGCAGATAGCAAGTACCAGTGTTTAGCTGGCAGATGCTTCTCTTGGATCCTCTGTAACCACATGGTGTTTTTCCTGCTGTGTATATCTCTCCTCTTATTATATGAATACCAGTCACATTGTGTGGATTAGGGGCCCACCATACACCAATATCCTGGTGGCTCAGATGGTAAAGAATCTTCTTGCAATGCAAGACACTCAGGTTCAATCCCTGGATTGGGGAGATCCCCTGGAGAAGGGAATGGCAACCCACTCCAGTATCCTTGCCTGGAGAATTCCGTGGACAGAGGAGCCTGGTGGGCTACAGTCCATGGAGTCATAAAGAGTCATATACAACTGAGCATCTAATACATTCATACACCAATATGATATCATCGTAATTAATTACATCTACAATGACATTCAGAAAATGAAGATCATGGCATCTAGTCCCATCACTTCATGGGAAATAGATGGGGAAACAGTGGAAACAGTGTCAGACTTTATTTTTTTGGCTCCAAAATCACTGCCGATGGTGATTGCAGCCATGAAATTAAAAGACGCTTACTCCTTGGAAGGAAAGTTATGGCCAAACTAAATAGCATATTCAAAAGCAGAGACATTACTTTGCCAACAAAGCTCCGTCTAGTCAAGACTATGGTTTTTTCAGTTGTCACGTATGGATGTGAGAGTTGAACTATAAAGAAAGCTGAGCGCCGAAGAATTGATGCTTTTGAATTGTGGTGTTGGAGAAGACTCTTGAGAGTCCCTTGGACTGCAAGGAGATCCAACCAGTCCATCCTAAAGACGATCAGTCCTGGGTGTTCTTTGGAAGGAATGATGCTAAAGCTGAAACTCCAGTACTTTGGCCACCTCACGCAAAGAGTTGACATTGGAAAAGACTCTGATACTGGGAGGGATTGCGGGCAGGAGGAAAAGGAGACGACAGAGAATGAGATGGCTGGATGGCATTACCGACTCGATGGACCTGAGTTTGAGTGAACTCCAGGAGTTGGTGATGGACAAGGAAGCCTGGCATGCTGCCATTCATGGGGTCGCAAAGCTCGGACACGACTGAGCGACTGAACTGAATTGAACTGAACTGAACTGAACAAAGACCCTATTTCTGAATCAAGATACATTTTCAGATATCAGGGTCAGGAGTTCAACTTATTTCTTTTAGGAAGACACAACCCATTACAGGAAAATATGAAATAGTTGGTTTGGAGAGGAGATTGAATTGAGAAGGGTCATGAGGTAGGATTTCCAGCAGTTCTGAGGGTACACTGAAGAGTTGTAGTCACAAAGTTTAGGAGATCTCTGTCAGTTAGGTCACCTCTGAAAACACAGGTGTGTTTCTTTTATTGCTTTTGTGTTGGTTTTTTGTTCATTTCACTTTGTTTTTTTAAAAATATTTTTATTTTGTTAATTTTGCTGCACTGGAATCTTTAGTTGTGGCATGTGGGACATATTTCTTGACCAGGGGTTGAACCTGGGTCCCCTGCATTGGGAGCACAGTTTTATTTTAAACTAATAACTTCACTTTCTTACCAGAGGACAAAACTATCACTCCTCCCAAAGGAAGCATGGGCTAGGCAACCAGCATAAACTTCTTTCTACTGAAACTGCTATGTGCTAGGAGTGCAAAAGATAAAATGTAAAGGCACTGTTTATATTACATTCTCATATTCTTACAAACATGACATTTCTCTTGTGCAATGCAAATATACCTTTTCTACTGTTCAATCAGCTGCTGAGTAAACCATTTTCAAACCAGATAGATGGTTTCTTTTTCAGAGCTCTTCCAGATTATAAACAAAGTAACTCCCATAGAAACCTCACCAAAATATCTTTCCTTTATGGAGTGATATTTAAAGGCAACACCTGTAAAAATATCCTCCTCCAAGCTGTTTCTGAGGGCACAGAGAGAGAGAGAGTAGTCTGTGCTTTATTCTTGAGAACCAGCCTGCACATTCCTAATTTAGGGGAGCAGAGAATGATCAAGAAGTTGGGAGAAGAGAACTTTTCTAACAGTCAACTTCGTCTTTACCAATGAGGAGAGGTTGAGAGAATAACTTATCCTTGGTCACTGAGTTACCTGGGACTTCCCTGGTGGCTCAGATGGTAAAGAATCTGCCTGCAATGTGGGAGACTGGGGTTCGATCCCTGGGTTGGGAAGACCCCCTGGAGGAGGGCATGGCAACCTACTCCAGTATTCGTGCCTGGAGAATCCCCATGGACAGAGGAGCCTGTTGGGCCACAGTCCACGGGGACACAAAATGTCGGACACAGTTGAGCAAATAAGCACACACACCTGTGAAGGCAGGATTTGAATCCAGTTTTATATAATTCTGATTTCTGTGACCTTCCTGTTTGACCACACTGCCAGCCTACTGTTTCTATCGCTTCCCTGGACCTTGATGCTTTACTGTAGTTTATGCATGTGTCCGTCACCTCTTTCCAACTGGGATCTAACTGAGGGCAAAGCCTTTGTGGTACATCTTTTGTAATGCTTATGATGCCCTGTGTTAGGGTGAGGCCAGGTCTAAGAGGGAAAAGAACATGGCCACTTCCAGTTAATTGGCATACGACCAGAAATGGAACCCGGACATAGCCCGAGTGAGAGAGCTGAACCTTCACCACTAGACCACTAGGCTGGTAATTTGGATTTTGATGGTGAGCTGAGATTAGAAGAGTTTACTTTATAGAGGAATTCCTGGGGAAAATGTACAAGGCAGAAGGCATCACTAACACAGGAAGCCTAAGGCAGTAATCAATGTACCTGCTGTGAGTGGAGACAAGCAGGCCAACATGGCTGGAGCTGAGCAGGCAAGGGGGCTTGACAGATGGGCAGGAGGCCTTGTAGGCTAGAATAAAGCGATGAGCATCTTCTTCTAAGCATGATAGGGTGTCACTGGAGGGTCTCTGAATGGGGTAACATCATGATGTAGTTGAAAGAGGAGGGACATGGCAATACTCAAGGGAGTAGCAGAGTGGGTGGTGCTGAGGCTACAGCCTGGCACCCAGAGGTTCCCACACAGCGTAAAGAGGCTGGGGAGTCAGGAACTGAGGAGCCACTCTAACACCATCAGCACACAGTGTTTGAGCGACTACAGAAGGCTATCCTCAGTGTGGCCACAGGCTCGTAGGGCCCAAGAATAGCTGGCTTTCACTAGGCCAGGATCTGCCATAGATTAAATATTCAATGGATATTTATTGAATCAAAATTATAGATGGTAACATTGTTTCTCTAAAGAAGACCAGGCAAATCCCCATGTTGAAGTTATCCCACTTTTCTTTCATCCCATTTGAGAATGTTTTTGCAGTGGCTTCCTGAGTATAATCAACCTTAAACTTTGGTGTGAGACTCCTGCTAACAGTCACCAGGGAGTAGGTGACTGACAGCTTGGCTAAATTCTCCTGGTCCTGAGAGTGTAGCAGACTTTCATGAGAGCATGTCTGGTTATGCAGCTGGGGAGGAGAGCAAATCATATTCTGATGATAGGGTGGAGGTGACCATGGGAATGTGGGCTGATTTGGAATCCTTGACTGTCAGTAGCAAGGAAATGAGCGCATTTGCTTACCCTCTGTAGGAGGCAGCACTGAGTGGAGGTAAATGAACAGTGGCCTGGAAACCAGGAGTTTTGGTCTTCACAGGCTTGTCCTTTCTCTACAATCTGACCTTGGTGTGCAAACCATTTGTTATTGTGAACCTCAAATGCTGTTGGGATTAGCTTGTTTTCTATAACCTTGAAGTATCTGATGCATTTTCCCAGTATCAGTGGGGTGTGTGAATCTAAGGCTTAGTGAATACTGCAGGGTCTGACTTATTTCATCACTCTTGCCTTTGGAAGATCGGATTGCCACATAAACTGTGTCTGACTGAGGACTATTAGTTCTGGGCAATTTACATCTTATTTGAACAAATCTTTCCAACCCAACAGCAGAAATTAATCACTGAAATTTCATAATTGCTGCAAAGTGTGTTTAACTATACATCTTCACAATAGGTACCTGGCTAAATGCACTGTAAACAGTCTCTGGTGTGCAACCAAAATATTTACTTAGGATCCAGAGGGGTAAATGGATATCCCAGTCTAATTACCAGGAAGATGGAAAGGGGTCACCCAACCAAACTACAACATTATAAATTACACAAGCCAGTTAGATGTTGTAATAAGAGGTAAAAGACAATGAGTTTACTAAACTTTTTAGTATAAATTCATTTTTTTTCTCACCAATACTGTCTTCAAGGTCAGAAGGAGGTTTGAGAAAATCAGAAATTTTTTAAGCTTGTTAAAGCTTTAGAATCTAATGTAAAGGAAACCCCAAGGTTGTGTCAATTCTGATTTGCTATTGTACTCCTTCTAAGCACTCATGAGGGGGCCTGAAAAATTTTATGTGTAAGATAGAACGCTATGTGTTTCATTGCAAAGGCTTGTGAGCCACATCCTGCAAAAAAAAAAAAAAGGTTTTAGATATTTTTGGCATAGAAATAAAAAGAATATATAAAGTCAAACCTTACCAATTATGGTCATGTGCTTTAGTCCAGAGTGCTTAAGTATTTAGGGCAAATGAAAGAAGAATCATGTCTAGCAAAGAATCTCAGCAAAAAATTAAATTTTAATTGAGGGCTTAAAAAAGTCTGGTTCTAATAGGTAAAATGTATGATGAACTACATTTTATTTTAATTGAAATAGAGTTGATTTACAACTGTAATAGGTTATTACAGAGTACTGAGTATAGTTCCCTGTGCTATGTGATAGAACCTTGTTGTTTATTTTACATATAGTAGTGTGTATGCTTCCCTGGTGGCTCAGATGGTAAAAAAATTTGCCTGCAATGCAGGAGACCCAAGTTTGATCCCTAGGTTGGGAAGGTCCCCTGAAGAAGGGAACAGCAATCCACTCTAATATTCTTGCCTGGAGAATTCCATGAACAGAGGAGCCTGGTGGGCTACAGCCCATGGGGTCGCAGATTACCTCACGCGCTCACTCAGCGTGTATACATAAATCCCAGTCTCCTAATTTGTCCCACCCTGTCTCTTTTCCCCTTTAGTAACCATAATTTTATTTCCTATGTTACATTTCATTTTAGAAAGATCCTTACAACCTGTCTGGAAAAGATAAGGTGATTAGACAAAAGAAAAAGAGACTTTTCATGTTAAAATGCATCTTTCTTAAAATTATAAATATATGAAATATACAAAATTATACATATATGTCTATGTATATATATAATTTCTTCTTTTGAAAAATATGTATTCAGCAGTTATAACATGCCAGGAACTGTTCTAAGTGCTGACCAGTTCTAGGTGTTGGGTATACCAAAGGACATATAGTGATGATATAAATTGATGAAATTAATCTATGAGGTCATGACAATTTACTGAGTGTCTCTAACAGTATCTCTAGAATGCCCAGCATTTTAAAAACCATAGTAGCTCAAGAATAAAATGTTGTGCGCTTCCATTCAAGAACCCTATTATCTAGCTGGAGAAGCAGAATATACTTACTTGGAAAGTAACAGACAACATATAAGCAAACATGTACTGCGTGTTGTGCTCAGCCATATCTGACTCTTTGTGACCCCACGGACCATAGCTTACCAGGCTCCTCTGTCCATGAGATTTCCCAGGCATGAATATTAGAATGGGTCGCCATTTTCTCCTCCAGGGGATCTTCCCCACCCAGGGATTGAACCAGCCTCCTGTATCTCTTAGCAGGCAGATACTTTACCACTGAACCAACTGGAAAGCCCATAAATAAATATGTACTAACCTGGTATTTGTTCTCACATTTTGGTGATATGACTCATATTGTGATGGAGTTTTGCAGCAAAGGTTTCAGGAGATACATAAATGGTGAATTACTGCTTGGAAGAACTGTAGAATGTAGGAAATTGGTGTAAGGAGGAAGAATGAAGGGATGGCATGGCGGGAGTGGTTGGAAAGGAGGATAAAGACCTGGAATACAGTCATTCTAGGCTTCCCTAGTGGCTCAGATGGTAAAGCGTCTGTCTGCAGTGCAGGAGACCCAGGTTCGATCCCTGGGTTGGGAAGATCCCCTGGAGAACAAAATGGCAGCCCACTCCAATATTCTTGCCTGGAAAATCCCATAGATCGCAGAGCCTGGTAGGTTACTGTCCATGGGGTCGCAAAGAGTCGGACACAACTGAGCGACTGCACTTTCACTCACAGTCATTCTATGGAAATTAACTAACAAGTAAAACTCCTGCAGAGGAAGATAAAGTGTCTCCTTGTGTTTAAATGAAGAAGTGCCAGTGAGAAGACTTCAACCACATTTGCAAACTCATTTGCCAAGTTTGCCTCATGGGGCCCTTGAGACTTGTTGGCCACTGTTCCCCGTTGTGATGGACCAAGGACTCTGTTTTCAGATTCTAAAAAAGAGACAGAATTTTTTGGAAAAATAATTTTTTTGTTCACTTTTTACACTGATCAAGCATTCAGTATTAGCTTTCAAGTAAGTAGTTGCTATATTTACTCTTTTTCTCTTAAAACATTTCTTCCAGTTATTTTTTTGCCTGTCATTGTTAGCTTTCTTTAGTTTATTACAGCAGCACAGTCTGGCTTTGAAGACCCTTAAAGCCACAATGAGAAATGTTTATGTTCTTTATCCTTTCCTATGGAAATGTCGACTGGAAAAAAAAAAAAAAAAAAAAAAAAAACAAGCTGAAAGTTGAGAATTGTGTTTTATTAGGCAAACTTTCTGAGGACTCAAGCCAGGGAGACAGCCTCTCAGAGCACTCTGAGGGACTGATCCAAAGAGGTAAGGAAGAAGCCAGGATATATAGGAGTTTTGCAACAAAAACCATATAGTAGGAATGTAGTTGGAACACCAAAAGATTACCGCTAATTGGAAAGACCCTGATGCTGGGAAAGATTGAGGGCAGGAGGAGAAGGGGACAACAGAGGATGAGATGGTTGGATGGCATCATCAACTTCGATGGACATGGGTTTGGGTGGACTCTGGGAGTTGGTGATGGACAGGGAGGCCTGGTGTGCCGCGGTTCATGGGGTCACAACGAGTCGGACATGACTGAGCGACTGAACTGAACCGAACTGAAAGGAAACCAGACATCTCAGGTTAACGTATTTAGCACTTCTCTATGTACAGGAAGATTCTGGGCCCATTGGAATCATTCCTTTGATGTGCACCTTAACTATCTAGGGCCAGTATCCTCTTTTTCTCCATCCTGAACCTCCTCTGGGTATGTAGTAGGGGGTGCAGAGTTTGGCTTAATGAGAACAACATCCTTTGATTATGGATATGGCAGGTGACATTTTTCACCCACAGAAGCATTCTTGTGGACTTCCTGTTATCATCTTAAAAGTGGCATTTCTAATATCAGATATGATTCTTATTTAAAAACATCAGTAAAGGACCAAAACCACACATGTTACAATGCTAAGCATCCTAGAGTGAGTTAAACAAGTTCTGCCTTCCAGGAGTGTACAACTTAAAATGGTCTCCAAAATCTTTCAGATGATCATTAGCTCATCTCTGTGATGTTACTGTATATTTTCAACTATTGCACATTACCAAAAGAGCATTTTGCAATGTGGTGTCCAGAGCTATCAGCTGCATCCTGCTTTCAACATACCTCATTGAAAACTGACATCAGAGACACTCAACACATTTCGTCAAATGATTACTTTTAAAGCCCATTTTGAATATTTTGCCAAGTTTCTCCCTTTCATGAAATAGCCACAGCTTTTCTTTGCCAGATGTATCAGCTTACATTTTTTTGTCCTGATCTAACTTTATCATAGATCTATAACTGTATCTTGCTCAAGTATATACTCATAGATTTATAATATCTCTTATCTTTGTTGAAAAATAACAATGTTTAATTAACAAGTCCAAAAAGGCTTTATTGGTAGATTACCCAAGAATGTGTGCATTACATGGTAAACATACTCAATTTTTTCTTTGGAAGAAAAGTTGATGAGCCTCATTTCTGGGTATCTGCTCTAATATTTTTTTGAACCAGTGTCCTAGTGAATCAGGAGGGAAGGGGGCAAGGCACAACCTTTAAAAGAATGACATGGCCATAAGACATGACAAAAGCTGGTTAGAACAACTAGGTCCAAGATGGGGTGGAGAAGAGTTGACTTTGAGTAGACCTTGAGCCTCATTATATGCTCACCAAATAACATACCAAATAACACAACTACTAGTGTCTATGACAATTCTGAAGTGAACCACAAAAGTCCAAAAAGTGGTCAGTGGCCTAATTCCTGGAAATCTCCACCACCTCCCAAAATAATTAGAATAATATTCCCACTTATTAGCGTATGAAATTACCCAGCCCATAAAAACTAACCACGCCATATTTTGGAGCTCCTCACCTGAGTGAACACTCTGTCTGTGGAGTGTGATTCTCTTGAAATCCACTTCTTACCTATCACTTCATCTCCGAATTCTTTCAAGATGAAGCCAGAACCTTAAATTCACTGGGAACACTAGCACTCTTAAATATTCATGAATGTTCAAAAACTAGCAATAGTTTCTAAAACTTCAGTCCCAAGTCTCTGACTGTAAGGCTAGTCACTCTAATTATTCAGAAATGCTATTACAAAGCATAAAATGACAAGATTGGGAATAATATTCAAAAATGCATGTTGTATTTATTTTATATAAAAGATTACAGGCAATATGTGTGTATGTACACATGTTTATGTATGTATCTGTATATGTATACATAGATGTACACACACACTCATATATCACAAGCTTTACTACAAGAAACAGAAAATCAAGAAGAGAGTCAGGAGAGAGAAGAGAAAGAGGAATAAACAATAGAGCGTAAGGTACAGCAGTGATAACTTTTAGAGAGGATGATGGGAAGATGCCACAATATTCACAGAGGAGATGGCCAGGGACAAAGAGAAAAGACAAAAACAATCTCTGCATTTGGAAATGCTGATGGCTGTGAAAAACTGTACTCCATTGCCCTTGATATCACCATCATAAGAATGGGAAGGAGGTGGCCATGAGATGGGCAAGAAAAGCAAAGAAATACAACAGGCTAGGACCTCATTGAAAAGATTGATGCTGAAGCTGAATCTTCAATATTGTGGCCAATATATATGCAGAGCTAACTCACTGGAAAAGACCTTGATTCTGGAAAAGATTGAAGGCAGGAGGAGAAGGGGGCAATAGAGGATGAGATGGTTAGATAGGGTCACAGAGATGGTGAAGGACAGGGAGGCCTGGAATGCTGCAGTTCATGGTATCACAAACAGTCAGACACGACTGGGTGACTGGACAACAACAATAACAAAAATCCTCCTTGGGCTTCCCTGGCAGCATAGAAGGTAAAGAATCTGCCCACCAATGCAGGAGACCTGGGTTTGATCCCTGGGTTGGGAAGATCTCGTGGAGAAGGGAATAGCAGCCCACTCCAATATTCTTGCCTGGAAAATCCCATGAACAGAGGAGCCTGGCAGGCTACAGTCCATGGGATCTCAGAGAGTTGGACACAACTGAGTACACACGTATCATCCAAGATAAATTGCTTCTTTGTCAGAAAAGATTTTAGGGGAGGGGAATGTATATTAGGAATCTCATAGAACTTATAGGAAGTTTGAAAAATCATTTCTAAAAAACAGGAGTGCAAGGCCTACAGAGGACATTGCCTGTGAATGTCTCATGTCGAGTTTACTTAATACCGCTACTCAGGCTCCCCGACTTTCGGCCGTACTGCCACCATTGCAAATAATCTCTAACTGGCCTGAGAATTGATGTTACTTCTTCCTGATCTGAATCCTGGGGGAAACAACCTGGTTTTCTGAGTCTAAGTCCTGAGTCCATTCTTTAAGCCAAGGAAGAAGAAGAAGGAATTTCTGGCTCTCTGTAATGACTGCTAAAAACATACATGGTGGAACTTTTAAATGAATTGGAAGGGAGTTGGATGCAGGGCCTCAGAAATTGATAAAAACCCCCTACAGTACTTGCCCCAAGGGCCGCCTGTAGGTGCATCCAAACCCCTAAGGTCTTCTGGAATGAGTGCTTTGCCCAATAAACATAGTAATTACAATGGACACCAATTAGAAATTGAAAAGAGAAAATGTGACTCATATGGACTCAGTAGTTTATGTGGGGTTTGATAAACTGAAAAGGATACAAAGAGAAGGCAGTTAACAAAACCACAAGATAGGAAGTGTGCCTAAGCAGAAGGCATGAAATAAGACTTAGAAGTTGGTACCGGCAAAGACAAAGATTCTTTTGATCATCATGAGCACAAAACTAAAGGAAGGGGTATTGGAAACCTTACACTGAGGACAAACAAGATAATCTGGTTTCTAGAGCTGTTGGTATCAAGAATGACCTTTCTGGGTTTTTTTGTTTTGTTTTTAATTTTTTAAATTGAAGTGTAGGTGCTTTGCAATGTTGTGGTAGTTTTGCTGTACAGCAAAGTGAGGCAGCCACATGTGTACATATATCTCCTTTTCCTTGAATTTCCTTCCCATTCTGGTCGCCACAGAGCATTGAGTATCGAGTTCTCTGTGCTATACAGTGAAGTGAAGTGGAAGTGAAAGTTGCTCAGTCATGTCTGACTCTGCAACAGTCCATGGAATTCTCCAAGCCAGAATACTGGAGTGGGTAGCCTTTCCCTTCTCCAGGGGATCTTCCCAACCCAGGGATCAAACCCAGATTTCCTACATTGCAGGTGGATCTTTACCAGCTGAGCCACAAGGGAAGCCCATACTATACAGTAGGTTCTCATTAGTTATTTTATACACAGTGGTATATATATGTTAATCCCAATCTCCCCCCACCCTTGGTATCCATGCATATGTTCTCTATGCCTGTGTCTCTATTTCTGCTTTGCAAATAAGTTCAGCTATATAGCTTTTCTAGATTCCAGATGCATGCATTAATATATGATATTTGTTTTTCTCTTCCTGACTTACTTCACCTTGTATGACAGTGTCTAGGTCCATCCACATTTCTGTAAATGACACAATTTCATTCTTTTTCATGGCTGAGTAATACTCTATTGAATATGTGCACCACATCTTCTTTATCATTCTTCTTTCCATTATTGATTTATTATAAAACATGGATATTCCTATATAACTTATTTTCCATGTCTTCTTAAAATAATCTGTTCTAACTAGGTAAAAAGCTAGACTCTTCTAACAAATCAATTAAAAAATAAAAAAATTTACAAGAGATAGACTTCTCTGTGTTGCAGTCTGGCCATAGCAGACTGATGGTCTTTACTCTGCAGAGTAGAGACATCTTTGCTAACTTTAACTTGAGACTTTCAGAGTTGTTCTAGTAATATCCATTCCACCTAGGAGAAAGGAAAGGGAAAAACAAGTTCCAGAAAAGCATTTTTCCCTAGAGATTTGGAAGTTCCCCTTATCAATTCTGGGCTTTCCTGGTGGCACAGACCGTCAAGAATCTGCCTGTAGTGCTGGAGACCCGGGTTCAATCTCTGGGATGGAAAGATCTCCTGGAGAATGAAATGGCAGCCCACTCCAGTATTCTTGCCTGGAGAATCCCCACAGACAAAGAAGCCTGGAGGGCTACAGTCCATGGGGTTACAAAGTGGTGGACATGACTGAGTGACTTAGCACAAACACATACATCAATTCTACTAACATCCCAATGGTGATGACCACACCCATTCACAAGAGAGACTGGGAAATTTTGTCTTTCTTCTTGGAAAAGGAAAGATTTGGGGTAGAGAGAGGATAATGTTATTCTGTTTTCTCAGGTAATTTGGGTAGATCCCTGGTCCCAATGAGCCCTACCTTTACTGGAAAGGTATAAATGATGCATGAACACCTAAGGAAGAAACAAAAAGGGAGCATTTAGTAGATAGACAAATGTAGACATCATCTTGATTTTAAATGATTTTTTTTTACTATATTTTAAGGTACAATATTCGTTTTATTGTGCTATATTATTGTTTTGCTGGGCTTCCCTGGTGACTCAGTGGTAAAGAGCCTGCCTGCCAATGCAGAAGACACAGGCTTGACCCCTGGTCGGGAAGATCCCCCAGAGGAGGAAATGGCAACCCCTTCCAGTATTCTTGCCTGGAAAATCCCATTGACAGGATCCTGGTGGGCTGTAGACCATGAGATCACAAAAGAGTTGGACCAACTTAGTGCAATGGCACCCCACTCCAGTACTCTTGCCTGGAAAATTCCATGGACAGAGGAGCCTGGTAGGCTGCAATCCACGGGGTCGCCAGGAGTCGGACACGACTGAGTGACTTCCCCTTCACTTTTCACTTTCATGCATTGGAGAAGGAAATGGCAACCCACTCCAGCGTTCTTGCCGGGAGAATCCCAGGGATTGAGGAGCCTGGTGGGCTGCTGTCTATGGGGTCACACAGAGTTGGACATGACTGAAGTGACTTAGCAGTAGCAGTGACTAACAACATTATTGTGCTAACCCATTTCCCCATCTTACCTGAATAATTCAGTCTACACAACAGTTTGTTGGTTTTGTTTTCGTTTTCCTGCCAAAATTTCATTTATTTTCATGTCATCCTTTTATGGAACCATGACAACATCCGTTTTCTTTTCTGTACAAAGTCAAGTTTTTAAAAACATTTGTTTATTTATTTATGGCTGTATTGGGTCTCCTTGCTGCATGGGCTTTTCTTTAGTTGCAGTGAGCAAGGGCTGCTCTTTAGTTGCAGTGTGTCGGCTTCTGATTGTGATAGCTTCTCTTGTTGCACAGCACAGTCTCCATGGTCTGTGGGCTTCAGTAACTGTGGCATATAGACTCAGTAGTTGCAATTCCTGGGCTCTAGAGCACAGGCTTGGTAGTGAGACACAAGGGACCAAGGCCAGGTCTCCTGAATTAGCAGGATGATTCATAACCACTGGACCACCAGGGAAGTCCTACAAAGTCATTTTTAACTAAAAAATGCCTGGTGCCTGGCCCTGTCCTCCTTTCCAGGGCCTACGCACAGTCCTCCAGCAATCAGGAATATCAGCTGCCAAAGGCTCCCAGCTCTGCCCTCACCAGGAATCTCCATGTCTGCTGGAAACTGTCTTGCCCCAAGTTTATGCTTCGTGCTCTTGTCCCTCAGGGGCCTGTCTACAGTCAGTGCCAAGAGAAAACTCTGCAGCCTTCTTTGGTCCAGGATTCCCTGTGGGATTGTGATGGCTGAGGCTTCAGTTGCAACCATACTGAGAGTCAGCTTTGCCGTTTCCCAGTTCTGTCATCTTACTCAGTGAGAATGTTCCTGAGTTCTCCTGAGAACATTTTCCCAATAAATCTCCTGAATACACATCCACATATGGGAACCTGTTTTCAAGGAATCCAAACTGAGATGTGATATAAAGAAAATTTTATGATGAGAATTTGATCAATAAAGAGTGAACCATGAGAAAATGTCAATATGATACAGTAATTTGGTTTCAACTTTTAGATCCATCTAAAATCTTGCTTTCAGCTGGAATTCCATCCCAAGTCAACAAAGAGCAAGTATTTGTGTTTCATTAAGTTTGCAGGGGAAAAAAACAGAAAATGTTCTCAATGTTGCTGAAGCCTGAAATGACAGCAGAGAATTGAAAACTGGAGGATAAAAAGATCAGTTGGACAAACATAGTCTGTGGCTCCTTATTTCATAATGTACTTATTAGGATGAATATTGTATTATACTAACCAGGTAGCTTCTGAAATCTTTCCTTTATCTTTAGGAAATGGAATAAACAATGAAGGTTTTTGTAGAAAACCATATATATATGCAAGATCAAAATGTTCAAAATCTACATGATTTTATTTTCAAATGTATATAAAAACAATTTTAATCTGAATAGTGTTTTATATTATGCAATATTAAACATCCATATCATATCTATTATGATAAATGAAATTCACCTCTAACATTGTTTCTTTATCTTTCCTAGACCTATCATGAGAAAATATCAATATTCCAGCATTTAAAAAATGATTCATCTGTTAATCATATGTTCAATATTATTTACTCTGAACCCAGTAAACATGTTTATGCTATTTAGCTACCAAAAATGTTCCAGTTCAGTGAGAAAAATATTTCAAATAATGAATACAAAATGTGACTAGATTAGTTAGTAGCTAGTAATTGATGCTAAATTTTAGCAGTCCGAGAATGATGTGAAAATGAAGGACATTACAAACCATTCTTATTGTCTGATGAGTTTAATTTCCAACTAGCAGATCTGGACAGTTTCTTTTAATCAACTTAGTGGGTTTTTGTGTTTTTGTTTTGAAATAAGAAGAACAGCCTCCCCACAAAAAAGCAGAAAAGTCAATCCAAATGGTTTCTAAAATATAGGCGTCTGGTAACATATGCTCATAGATTTCAATTTTTTTAATCATATGTTGTTCTGACTAAAATTTAGAGACTTTGCATGAATACTATTGGTTTCATCATAAACATGCCTTTCTTATTTTAATGACCTGTGACTACAAATCCTTTGCCTTCTTATACCCATGTATGCTTGTTTTATTCTTTACGAGAAACTGTTGAATATTGCTTCCAGTCATTGCAATTTTCAGCCTTTTCATTTCAGATCTTAAACTTTCTCTCCTCAAACTAGAGAATTCCCAAAAAAAGACCCCAATATACCCTAATGCAGCTTTGAATCTTACTCTGATAAATGAGCGTTAAAAACATGTGAAGGTAATAATTTTGATGGTGTTGTTTGCATTTGATAATGTTGGTCATGTGAAAGATGAAGAATATTATGATAAATAGTGTGCTTGCTAGTGTTGGCAAAAACACAGATGTATAATCAAGACAACTGATCTTTTATGATCCTGCTGCGGGTCATTCCCTACATCTTGGTTGAGGCTGCAAATTGTCACAGGAAAATGATTTTGTGGTTGGGTGTCAGACCTGCCTTTCTCTGAATTATCTATTCCTTGACAGACACATGGCTTTGACCTCAAAATTAGGTGTCCTATGTTTCCAGCCTTCCAGTCTTGCTGCTGCTGCTGCTAAGTCACTTCAGTCGTGTCCGACTCTGTGCGACCCCATAGATGGCAGCCCACCAGGCTCCCCCGTCCCTGGGATTCTCCAGGCAAGAACACTGGAGTGGGTTCCTTCCAGTCTTACTTGCTATTAATACCATGTGTTAGAGCTCACTGCTTTTATATTTATGGGCTCCCCAAATAGCTCAGTGGTAAAGAATCTGCCTGCAATGCAGGAGATGTGGGTTTGATCCCTGGGTCAGGAAGATCCTCTGGAGGAGGAAATGGCAATCCACTACAGCATACTTGCCCTTTAATCTTGGGGCATTCCTCTGCCCCCAGGACAGCTCTGATGAGTTCACTCTGAGGTGTCCAACCTCCACCACGCCCTTGACACAGCTCAGGCAGGTGAACATCCACAGTATCAAAAGACTCCATAACCTGAGGGTGGCAGTTAGGAAAATCATGGTGAAGGGATCCCAGGGATCTTCCTTTTGTCAGCTCAACATCTCTTAGAAAAGCAACTGATCTAGAATTGACAAAGCCTTCCCTTGTCACTAGATTAAAAGTAGACTGATAATAATAAACATATCAGAAGCTCTCTTCAGTATAGGTCTCTACACCGTACCCAGAGAGTTCTGGTCTCTTCATAGACTGTGGTCAGGGGTATACACTCAGACCTAATCTACTGTGGACTCAGAGCCCTTCGCAAGTACATCCAACAAGCTCGAGCCTGAAATTTGCCCTGGTTCATGTAGCTATTTACTATCTGCAACCACCCTAGATGTAGAACACTGTCTTTGTGTCCCAGTCTGTGCCTCTAGAAATCAGAAAGGAGAGCTTGTGTTTGACGCCAGTGCTCTGCGCTGGAGTTTACTCTGGGCTGGTACAACAGTAACCTCAATCTGATGGTTTTTCTTCCCTTTGTGTTAAATGAAAATCGTGATTATCTGAAATAACCTTCTAACTTTTCTTGTGGTATATTTTACAATGGACAAGAAAAACAGCTAATGTCTTTGAGTGGATGATTCTAAAATTAAACAGGAAGTATCACTTTTATAAAGGGTTTAGAAATTGAGTAAATTAATCTAAGCCACATCAGTGAGTTAGTGAAAAGGTTGAGAACAGATTTCATGTTTCAGGACATCTGGTCTGGTTCTTAGACTCCCTGTCTACTGTCTCACTGGGTGTTCTTGGAAAAATCACTTCCCATATATTCATTTTATGGGAAAATTACATTGACTCCATCTTATAAATGTACTAGGGGAAGTCTAAAATCCCCTGAGGGCTAGGTCGGTGTCTGTTTTCATGGGCATTGTTGTCTCTCCTAATTGAGGGGGACATTCTCGATGACTTACTATCTGGGCATATTTCAAAAGACCAGCCCAAGGCAAAGTCTACATCTCCTTAACCCACAGAACTTTTATAGACCCTCATTCATGGGATGGGTTCTAGGGATCCTGGAGGAGAGATTCTGACAGTTATCCCAGACTTAAAATGCTTCAGACTTCTACCTTTAAGAATTTCCACTTCCCCTTCAATTCTGAGTAGAAATGCAACTGATGTAAAGTTGATAAAGCTTTCCCTTGTGACTAGATTGAAAGTTGGCTGATAATAAATATTTCAGAAGGCACCTTCATGATAGAATCTATATCATACCCAGAAAGTTCAAGTTTCTTCATAGACTATGGTCAGGGGTGTATACTCAGACCTAAGCAAATTGTGGACTCAGAAGAGCCATTAGCAAGTACATCCCCAAAGCACAAGCCTGAAATTTAAAATGCTTCAGTCTTCTGTCTTCAAAAATTTCCACTTCAATTCTGTATTTATGTAAGAAAGATACCGTTACTTGTAAATAAACACTTGCCAATTTGTTAACACAGTTGATTTGATTCTTCTGGCCCTTATAAGCAGCACCTTTGGACAGTAATGGGGCAAGAGTTGGAGAAAGGAGTCACAGGGAGAAAAAGCAGCTTTGACATTCCAAGATCAGAGCCTCAGGTGGTACTGACTGCAAGTCCAGTCTAGGTAAAGAAATGGAAATTCTTATTTTGATGCTATCTCTATGAATATAACAGAGTGATATTTACTAGAAAATCTTTGAGGTTGTCCACCCAGACTCATGATAATACTTGAGAGAAGCAGAGAAGACACATCTGATTCCCCTGCCCGAGTGATGCAGCTGGTGATTCAGGGCCACTTACCTTTCAGTTGGGGTTTCCCAGGTAACTCAGATGGTAAAGAATCTGCCTGCATTGCAGGAGACCGGGATTTGAAATCTGGGTTGGGAAGATCCCCTGGAGATGGGGATGGCAAGCCACTCCAGTATTCTTGCCTGGAAAGAGAAGCCTGGCAGGCTACAGTCCATGTGGTCGCGAAGAGTCAGGCACGACTGAGCCACTAACACATACGCATACCTTTTAGTTCTACCTGATGGACCCACTCATGGAAATATTGCTAAGTCAATGTTTGTCTCTAGTTCACTCTAGTCTAGAGTTTAGATGAGGTGGTGAGAGGCTGACAAAGTTGGATTCCAGAGTCCCCACTAACCATTCAAACCATAAAAATCCTGATTTGAACAGGATTCACCTCTATGATTTCACTGGAAAGAAAATCATGGCACTAAGTTCTTCATTAAGTTTATTACAAATAAGGCAGAATGACTTCATGTGTAAATAGATTTTTCCTCATAGCTAAAATATCTATTTCTACTTTTATATTTTCCCATCACAGTAAAATCATTGATCCAACTCTGTTGCAAGGAATCAGAGCTCTGTCTCCCTTGATACTGACATCATGACCAAAAAGAGATTTTTTTCAGTCAAATATCATCAAAACATGAACCACATCAAAAATATGACTCATAGAGTCCCTCTGCCCAATCAGTCCACTGAAACTAATGGTACCAATTACAGCATGCCTATAGTTTCTTTTAAATTCTTCCAAAAATGATATACTGAGTGAAATGTATAAGCTATTAAAAATGAAGAGCAAATAGGCAAGTGGAAACTAAAGTGCTAACATGCCTCTTTAAGTGGGAACACATGGTCTGTTGGACTATGGGTGTGGAAAATAAATAGTAAGAGGAGGGATTATGAGTATGAATGACATTACAGCCGAGTGTCTTTAGAGCCTTAATGAGACCTGTTTTCCTCCTTGTCTACTCTCTTCCATCACTCCATCATTCTTGGGCTACTTCCAGGTTCGGGAAATCAGCAGAAACAATATCACTAGTAAAAAGTCACTGATATTGACATTTCCCAAGTGAAACTTATGGATTGATGCATGGGGCTCTATTAAAGCTGAAACTAGTTTGTATGCTATCTCGTCAATAGAGCACAAACTGGACTGATAGGTCTTTGCTTTGGAGATGGGGTTTTTCATGATTCATTCACTGATTTTTTTTTATACATACTACAACAAAATGACTAATCTGCTTCATTCAAATGATGAGCCTTAAGCTAAGAAGCCTTTCCTTTCAAATAACAATAGTCAAAATATATAATGTCCCAATGGAAAGTAAAGACAGTGATGAGGACAAAATAAAAAATTGCACTGATACTTAAGGTTATTTTCACTTAAATAAGAAGCAATTAAATTTATTTACTCAGAATATTTTTCATGAACAAGTAACAATACTGCACAACTGAAGCCTATGGGAGTGGATTCATTCTCTCTCATCTCTCCTCAATATTATCACCAACCTCACTTAGTCACCCCAAGGCAAACCAGTCCCAAAGAAAACAGTATGTATGCTGAAGAATAGGAGCCATCTTGGTGACAAACATATGCAGACACAAGAATTGGAAAGAAGTAAAGGGAAAGTTGGCTCTCTTTGCCTGGTTTTTGGTTGGATATGTTGATTGGTTGGGACGATTTTGCTAACACCTGTGAAGAAATTAACACTTCTTGCTAAACCCTCAAAAGATAAGCAGAGTTATCAGGTAACATTCCCACTATGTAAGGCATGTTTGGAAGAGATGTTATGAACAGAGAGAGCAAACACTGGTTTAATATGGCAGCCATTAAGGGGGTCACTAGAGCTTGGACTTAGGCTTATGGAGTTGTTTCATATTCAGCTTCCCGCTGGAGGCATTCACTCACCAGCTAAGTGGTTTTGCTTGAATGCAGGATGAAAGGTCCAAAATGCCATTAGAGAGAATGAAGAATTAATGTGTAAAGTCAGGAAGAAGACATTTTTCTAAGGAGGCAAAGGAAAATTCAAATCTTACAGTTCCTCTCATATGTATTTTAACTCCAGTTACTGTGAACAAGCCTGTTTGAGTGCTGTTTTCTATGGGACAGTGGTTAAGGGCACAACTTCTGGGTCGGGCAGTTTGCTCAGACATTAATTTTGCTGCATATGATTTTTTGACTCTTTGGCAAATTGTTAAACTCTTGGAGTTTCCAATTCCTTAGCCATCAGGCTGGATGATTATCTGCATGGGTGAGAATCAAATGAGATAGTGCAGGTAAAAACTTAGTAGCATATCTAGTAAGAATTAGTAGAATACTCAATACATGGAAGAGACTCTGGTCCTCTATCAACCTCTTTCTTTATCATTAAGCTCCAGTCAAGTTCTCTTTCTTTCTCTCCTTGGGCTTTTCAGACTCATTCTCATTTCCCACTCTGGTAGTTTTATCTCTTACCAGTCTTTTTATCTTTTTTTTTTTTTTTAGTTCTACACATATTTTTTTTTCCTTAAAAAAAAAAAAAGAGAGAGAGTCTAATTGCTTTACAGTGTTGTGTTTCTGCTGTACAACAACATGAATCAGCTATATGTGTACATATATCCCCTCCCTCTCAAGCCTCCACCCCACATCCCACCCATACAGATTATCACAGAAAACCGAGCTGAGGTCCCTGTGCTATACAGCAGCTTCCCACTAGCTACCTATTTTACACATGGTAGTATATATTTGCTGCTCTTTAGCCACTCAGTTGTTTTTGACGCCCTATGACCCCATGGACTGCAGCATGCCAGGCTTCCCTGTTCCTTCACTATATCCCAGAGTTTGCTCAAACTCATGGCCACTGAGTTTATGATGCAATTCAACTATTTCATTCTCTGTCACCCTCTTCTCCTCCTGCCCTAAATCTTTCCCAGCATCAGGATCTTTTGCAATGAGTCAGCTCTTTACATCAGATGGCCAAATATTGGAACTTCACCTTCAAGATCAGTCCTTCAGATGAATATTCAGGGTTGATTTCCTGTAGGTGATGTTTATATGTCAATCCTAACCTCAATTTGTCCCACACTTTCCTTCCCCTTTATCTGTTACCACTCTTGTCTTCCATAAGTACATACTAACTTTCCTGTCCTTCCTGTTCTTCAAAAGGAAAACTTATTGTGGCTTAGGACATAGTCTTTTGCTTTTACTGCTCCCTGGGTAGTATTTTTCCTGATTTTCATGTGGTTATTTTCTTCTCTTTGGTTTGCCCTCATCTTTCATGTCACATTCTTACTTAGACTTTTCCTAAACATTCCAGCAACGGTAGCTTCCCTGGCTCTCCAGCCACTGGCAAGTCCCTCATCTTATTTTCTTCATAGTTCTTATCGCTAGCTTACATTGCTTTTCACATTTATTGGTCTACATTTCTCCACTGGAATGTAAGTTCCATGAGCTCATGTCTGCGTGTCTAGCATCTAAAATTGTAAAGCGGAGTATTAGAATCAGTCTTCAAGTAAAGGAGGGTAGTCTTGATCTTTTATTTTAGTTAACCTTTATATTTTAAATCTATCATTAGTTTCTAAAATTTATTTATTTATTTATTCATTTATTTTTGGCTGCAGTGTGTCTTCATTGTTGTGCATGAACTTTCTCTAGTTGTGGTGAGAGGAACCTGGCAGGTTACAGTTCATGAAGTCTCAAAGAGTTGTACATGACCGAATGACTAACACAACAGGATTTTAATAGTGACTCAAACTGATAAGACCCTAGAGCATTCCCACAAGAGTGAAAAAGACACAGACTTCACAAGATCCAAATGGTCCCCTCCCAAGCATAGTCTAAGAAAGCAAAGACCTTTTGTTACATCACTGATAAAGTGACAAAGGTTGAGATGACAGAGCCCTTTATGGACCGACACATCTTATGACAAACTCCCCTGAGAGTTGGCATGAACGGACAGACAGACTGCTTGGAATCCCAGTCTGTTCCACTGGCTGCCACACATCCTTCCAGATGGCAGAGAGAATTTTCTCACTGTTCAACAAACCAAACTCTCAAAATGAAAGGAAACCCTATTCAGACCAGTGGTTTCCTACTTATGACAGCAGACAGAGACAAAGAAAAAGTGACCATCTATGAAGAAAAAGGGATCAACAAACCAAGAGTACTCTATTGAAGTTCCCCAAGAGTTGCCAAGTCCAAGAATCTGGCCCTACAAGTATTTTTTACTGCTCACCTAATTTTAGAAAAGAGAAAAATTTGTACCACTCTTGCCTCCAACAGTTCCTGCAGGCGGGGGCTCAGGAAGCTGGCTGACATGGAAGCATTCTTAACTTCTACTGGCTTTTCTCAGGTGCCTCAAGATCTCTTAACTGCGGCAACCTTGGAGCCAGGAATGTCTAGAAAGTAAAGTTGTATTTCATCTTTGTTGCCAACTGTCAGGGAGGAAGACATTTTCTTCTACCATTCTATGTTCTTCTGGTTGGTCTAAGAATTAAATGGACATAGGATGGATCAACAGGAGAAAACACACAGTGTTTAATAATGTGTATACATGGGAGAAACTCAGGAGAACCGTGTAACTCCTCAACTGAAACTTTTTAAATGGCAATAAAATTACATCTAGGAAGCCAAGAAAAAGAATAAAAATAAAAGCAGAAAAATGATGAAAAAACCCATCTTGGTAGACAGAATAATGCCTATCTTGGTAGACAGAATAATGTGTTTCTCCATCCCTCCTGGATGTCCATAGCCTAATCCTTGGAAACTGAATTGTTAGGTTACAAGGCAAAGGGGAATTAAGGTAGCAGAGAGAACTGAAGTTGCTAATTAGCTGGTTTTAAAATAGAGACATTATTGGGCATAACCTGGATGGGCCCAATGTAATCACAAGGTTCCTTAAAGTGGGCAGAGGGAGACAAAAGAGGAGACAGAATCAGAATCAGAGAATGATGTGACTACAGAAGGTGAGAGCCATGTGGTATGAGAACTCCATCCATTGCTTCTGGCTTTGAAGGAGGACAAATGGAACCACATGACAAACACTGGAGGTAAACTCTGCAAGACAGAAAAGGCAAGGAAATGGAATCACCCCTGGAACCTTCAGGAAGGAGGGTAGTCCTGCCAACACCTTGATTTTGGTCCAGGAAGATCTGTGTCATTTCTGACCTGACAGAACTATGAAATGTAAATCCAAACACAAAACCAAGGAAACCTGTAAAACGGTTGTTATAACTTTGTGGTAATTTGTTAGAGCTGCAACAAAAGTTACTACAGATATATTCAGGAACCTTTCATTTCTTTAAAACAAGCAGGATAAGGTAAACTTCTGGTGAAGTGTTTAAAGAGAACAGAAATTTAATACAAATTGAGAAACATTTTAAAGAGATTAACAAAGAGACAAAATGTGATTATTGTACATATAAACCTATGGTAATGTATTTGAAACTCCATAAGAAATAGAACATTTATTTATAAAGATATATAAATTATTAAAGCTAACTCAGGAATAGTTAGAGTTCTGAATTAACTGATAATCACAGAGGAAATAATGAAAAAAGTGTATAAAATAATTTCATTTAGAGAAGTCTCTCATTAGACTACTCTCAACTTATTTATTAAATGACAAAGAAAAGATTGAAATCACAAAGATTCCTCTGATGAAAATTAGTCCAAGGTTTAGAAGAATGGCATCACTATTTACAATAGCCAGGACCTGGAAACAACCTGAATGTCTATTAACAGAGAAACGGGTAAAGAAGATGTGGTAGATATATACTATGGAATATTACTCAGCCATAAAAAGGACTGAAATTGGGTTATTTGTAGAAATGTGGATTGATTTAGTATAATAAAGAGTAAAGTAAGTCAGAAATAGAAAAACAAATATCAGATATTAATACATATATGTGGAATCCAGAAAAATGGTATAGATTACTCTATTTGCAAAGCCAAAATCAAAGCAGAAATAGAGACACAGAGGTAGAGAACAAATGGATGGATACCAAGGGGGAAAGGAACGGGTAGGAGGAATTAAGAGACTGGGATTGACATACATACTCTATGGATACTATGTATAAAATAGATAATAATGAAAACATACTATATAGCACAGGGAACTTTACTTAAGGCATTCTGATGACCTGAATGGGAAGAAAGTTCATAAGAGAGAGGATATATGTGTATGTGTAGCTGATCTGTTTTGATGCACAGTAGAAACTTACACAACATACTCCAATAAACGCAACTCTATTCCAGTTAAAATGAATTTAAAACAAGAAATTGCTTTATTAATTTTATGAAGTTAAAGAATCCTGACACCAAAACTGGGGAAGAAGAATCCAGAACAGTAAAGAGACAACTTCATTTGTAAGTCTATACAAATGAGAATTATTGAAATAGAAATGGGAATATTATTCAAAAGTGTTTGAATCATGATGAAGTGGCATCAACAGACAGGACCCAAGAGGTGTGTAGCAGAATGAGGATAGTTAGATACTCTACCTTATACCAATGCATATTTCAGATAATTAAAGAGTTAAATATCATTACCCCTTAAAAATCTGCACTGTGTAATGTTATGATGAAGAAAGCATCATAAGTCAATGAGAAAGGGATACTTTATTTTTAAATGGCACAGAAAAATCTGGCTATCAGCATTTAAAAGATTGTCTTTGATACTTATCATGCATTCATATTAAATGAAAGGCTAAATAAATTAGAGTTAAATAATAAAGCTGTTTGGGGCTTCCCTGGTGGCTCATGAGGTAAAGAATCTACCTGCAATGGAGGAGACTTGGGTTCGATACCTGGGTTGGGAAGATCCCCTGGAAGTGGCAGTGGCAACCCACTCCAATATTCTTGCCTGGAGAATTCCACAGAGAGAGGAGCCTGGTGGGCTATAGTTCATAGGGTTGCAAAGAATCAGACATGGCTGAGTGACTAAGCACAGCACAACAGAGCTCTTTTAATACAGAAAGGGTCATTTGGGGACAGAAGTTTGCTCAGAATCCCAATTTGCTCTCACAAATGTTGGAAGATTACTTGTTGGGATGCTGTGCAAATGCCACTGATGAGGTCTCTGATCATTCAAGCAAAAATATCCTTCTCTGGCCACTCCATATGCCCACCCTCTCCTCTTTTACTTGTGACACTCATCACAGTCTGTATCTTGTGTATTGATTGCTTTGTTTATGATCTGATAGTTCTAGAATGCATGCTTTATGAACTTGAGGAGTTTATCTCATTTCTACTGAATATCCAGACTCTAGACTGGTATATAGCCATCTCTCAAATAATATTTTTATTTTAGATGAATGAATGAATGAATTTACTTTCTCTTAAGTCTTCTGCTACTTTTATGAAATTTAGGGTATATCTTATTGTTATTGTTCATTTATTATTCGCATAATCCATTTATAATTGAGATGGGAAATAAATTTGCCCTGAATCAGGTGGAGAAAAATAAACACCAAAAACATGCCCCATGTGTGCTGAGGATGTAAGGAACCACTCCAGCGTTCTATAATGCATCCATCCACAGACTTAAACCTGAACTCAGGCATATGCACAACAGAGGAAAAAGCTTTTGCTGCTATAGGAGGCTATGAAGGAGACTTGTATAAAACATATCTTTATCATAGAAAGTTAAAATAATTGCGATGTATTCGTTACCAATCAGTCAGTTGGTAGACTTGAATATTGGTTACAGTTTAATATAGTCTTTGCTTATCCTCTAAGAGAAAATGTCTATTTATCTTCAGAAGTTGCTCTGTAGGCACAGTTAAATTTTTATATTATCAGCAATTCAGAAAGTAGCTTGGTAGCCTGAAAGGTATCTCATTAGGAAAACAGAACTCGGATGATCCAAGATGTGTGACGTAAGATCAAGACAGCCATTGGGAAAAGGCTCCTGTTTTAATTTTTGCCTCTTCTCCAAATTTACTTCTACATCGATAATGTTTTATGCACTATCCAACCTGTCTTTCCTAATATGTGGCTTATTTAATTTTATTTTTGTTCTTAAATAAACCTAACAAAACTACAACAGATGTCTCTCAGATATGAAGAAATAATAATGTACATTACTCAGTGTTTCCAGGAGTTTATTTAATGGTATACACTGAAAGTGTCAGGCTGTTAATGTTTTTGGAAAATGGGACTTTCTATTTTCATCATATACTCTGGGCTGGAAATGATTTTTTCCCCTTATGAAAGGACTTCCATCAATAGAGCATGTGGAAAATACTGACCTTTCAGGGAATATTGATCTCATAGAGTGAACACAGTTGCCAGGAAGAACTGTACAGAGCACTCAGCATACAGAGAGTGAAATGCACAAAACATTGTCGGGCACATAACCGAGTCTCAATAATATTTGTCTAATAGATGAATAAATGCCTTCTCTGTTAGGAAATCAAGCAGGCAGTTAAAAGCAAACTATGTGTATTGAATGGATAGAAATTTGGAGAGGAAATAAATTGTTTATGATTTTTTCAGCAAATTGATTTGTCAACACCCTTTGTGATTAGTAATAAGGGTTCTGAAAAGAAACACAAATTTCCAACAGTGCCTAATGGAAAAACAATAATGATTGGGAAAAAGGAAAGGACAGAGAAGGAGCAAGAGACCAAATTCTCAGCAGGAAGGTCAAGTTGCGTCCCTAGTTATTCGGTGAGAGAGTTTAGTAGAATCTGTTGCATGACCTATCTTTTTTTTTCTCTTATAAATGCATAATTCATGTACACATTTAGTCATTTATTCTTAACTGCCTTTAATGGAATTTAAATTTATTCATAAGCGGAAGTGGTAAAATGTTGATACAGTAGAGTGATAAGTAACACATGTGTGCAACCACTGTGAAAACTATATACAGAAAAACACTCAAAACACAAAAATCAAGATGGAATCCTTAAAACGTTGAAGTAATGCATTGTAAAGGAAAAAGAGTAATAAAGAAATGAGAAACAGAGGAAACAGAGAAAACAAATAAAATACCATACTTATATATACCAGTCAAAGTATAAATAAACTAATGAAAAGACAGACTGGTGCAGTGTATTATAATATGGCATCTATAAGAAACTGCCTTCAAATATGACAGTGCAGTAGGTTGAAAGTATAAGGATAGAATAATACATATCATTCAAACATAAGAAAGCAGGAGTGGCAATATTACTATCAGATAAAGTAAATGTTAAAGAAAATTACTAAAGTCGAAGAGAAACATTACAGGATGCTTGAAGGATCACCCCACCTGGAAGACATAATAATCTCAAATATATGCACAAAATAAGAGACTCAAAATACATAAAGCAGAAACTAGTACATTGACAGAGAAAGAGGCAAATCCACAAGTCAGCTGAGGACTTCAGTGTTCCACTCTCAACAACTGATAGAACTGCAAATCAGAAAAACCATCCAGGATACAGAATCAATCAAGTTAATCTAGTTGATGTATTTAGAACAGAGTACCCAACAACAGTAGAATACATGCTTTTCCTAACCCCATGGAAAAGTCATCAAAATAAATAAATTATAATATAATTTAATTATATAAATTATATCCTGGGCCTTAAAAGAAACTTAGATGAATTTATAAAACTTAAAACCATGGGCTAGAAGACACTATATACTAATGATGTCAGATCAATCCAAATTAATCTGTAGATTTAATTTATTTCCTATCTGTGTGGCTCAGATGGTTAAGAATCTGCTTGCAATGTGAGATACATGGATTTGATCCCTGGGTTGGGAAGATCCTCAACCGACTCCAGTATTCTTGCCTGGAGAATTCCATGGACCGAGGAGGCTGGCAGGCTACAGTCTATGGGATTGCAGAGTTGCACGTAAGTGAAGCAACTTCAGTTCAGTTCAGTTCAGTCGCTCAGTCGTGTCCGACTCTTTGCGACCCCATGAATCGCAGCACGCCAGGCCTCCCTGTCCATCACCAACCCCTGGAGTTCACTCAGACTCACGTCCATTGAGTCGGTGATGCCATCCAGCCACCTCATCCTTTGTTGTCCCCTTTTCTTCCTGCTCGCAATCCATCTCAGTGTCAGAGTCTTTTCCAATGAGTCAACTCTTCACATGAGGTGGCCAAAGTACTGGAGTTTCAGCTTTAGCATCATTCCTTCCAAAGAACACCCAGGGCTGATGTCCTTCAGAATGGACTGGTTGGATCTCCCTGCAGTCCAAGGGACTCTCAAGTGAAGCCCAAGTTTCAGTCCAACTGAAGCAACTTAGCACACATCAAAATCCCAGCAAGATTTTTTTTTTCTTGATATAGATATGCTCATTCTAAAATGTATATAAAAAGGCACAGATTCCAGAATAGCTAAAAAAATAATGACAAAGAATACTAAATTTTGAAGTATCACTCTATCTGATATGAAGGCTTACTATGGAGTTGCAGTAATTGAGATAGTATGGTATTATAAGATAAACGCATGTAGCCATGGAACAGAATAGAGAACCAGCCATCAAACCACACAAATAGGCTTCACTGATATTTAACGAAGAAGTAGGATAGCCTTTTCATCAAATACGCTCACACTTCTTACAAAAATTAACTAAACTGGATCATGGGCTTCAGTGTAAAATGTAAAGCTAGAAAATTTATAGAAAAAAAAGTTAAAAGTATTTGAGATCTAGAACTAGGTACTGAATTCATAAAAGGAAAAATGATGAATCAAATCTAGTAAATCAGATTAAGAAAACAACAGACTGGGGGAAAAAATATTTGAAAGCCATATCTACCTAGGGACTAGCTAGATAATACAAAGAACTCTCAAAAGTCAACACTAAGAAAACAAACTATCCATCTAGAAAATTGGCAAAAGTCATGAGCAGACATTTCATTGAAGAGAATACACAGATGGCAAATAAGCATATGAAAAGATGCCAGTCTCACTATCAGGCACATGCAAAGCCAGACCACAAAGGGATATTATTGCAAACTTAGCAGAATGATTGAAATAAACAAGGGTGACAACACCAAATGCTGGCAATCCTAAGACACTAAATCACTTATATATTTCTGGTGGGACTATAAAATGGTAGATTAATGTGGGAAAAGCTTTGGAATTTTCTTATAAACTCAAATAGGCTGGTATCTATTGCCCAACAATTGCACTCCTGGACATTTATCCCAGAGAAAGAAAAACATATTTACATAAACACCTGTGCACAATTCCTGCATGTGGGCTCAGTCGCTCAGTCATATCAGACTGTTTGTGACCCCACGGACTGCGGCCCTCCAGGCTCCTCTGTCCATGGGATTTCCTCAGGCAAGAATACTGGAGTGGGTTGCCGTTTCCTGCCGTTGATCTTCCCAATCCAGGGATTGAACCTGTGTCTCAGCTTCCCTGGTAGGTCAGAGGTTAAAGCGTCTCCCTGCAATGTGGGAGACCTGGGTTCGATCCCTGGGTCGGGAAGATCCCCTGGAGAAGGAAATGGCAACCCACTCCAGTATTCTTGCTTGGAGAATCCCATGGACGGAGGAGCCTGGTGGGCTACAGTCCATGGGGTCGCAAAGAGTCGGACATGACTGAGCTACTTCACTTTCTCCCGCGGCTCCTGTGGTGGCAGGCAGGTTCTCTACCACTGCACCATCTTTATTCATAGAAGCCCTAATCTGGAAGCAGTGCACAGAGTTGGACACAACTTAGGAGCTAAACAATAACAACAAATCAGTATATTAAGACTACATGAACTTTAACTTTTTATCAGTGTCAAAGTGTCTCTGTTCCTTTTTAAATGTTAGCAGAAATAAATTGCAAAGAAGGCAAAATTAGTTTCCAAAGGTTACTTTGGTGAGAACTGGTTTCCTATTTATTCATGACTGAACTGTAAAAACAATACAGGACAGATGAGGGCTATTATTTAATAAGCACCAGCGTGAGAGAGTTGAGCAAACAACCTTCATTTATTTCAAATGATCATCAAAACCAAGAACAGAATAATGAGAGGATAAGCATAAGGTATTAATTGAGTCACTGTCTCCATTTCTTCCTGGGAAAATGCAAAAATATAAAAAACACACACACTCGAAAGGATACATTGAAATCCCTTTAGAGATGCTTTTCATTTCATTGGGAGACAGGAAATGACTTGAATAGATTTTATGGTATTCTTAAGAAATAAATTACCTTTAATGATGAAATAATGCAAATCTTAAATAGTGTGTTCTGTGAAAATGTCATGGAGAAAGGTTCTATAGCTACAGATCTTTTATATAAAGATAAACAAAAAAATGGCAATTCCTCACTGCTTTGTGCAATCACACTTACAAAATTTTTAAAAAATTCTAAAGTATTCAATATTTTGTTTGCAACACCTTTCCCAACATGAATACACTCCACAGGAATAAAACCAGTGTGCTTTATTTGAGCCTGGTTGGTTGGCAGACAAATGCTCAGAACAGTCCCTCTTAATCATGCAACTTGTTGTATGTCTACGAAAAAGTCTTTTCTTCCTATCTATTTAGTATCCTTGTCACGTGAGAAATGAATTATTCACATTTATATCCATTTCACTTTTATGTAGAGACCTGACTTATATCAATTCTTTGTAATGCTTCCTCCTTGAGTAGCTTGGGTGGATTTGGCCTCATTTATGTGGTTCCTTTAAAAGATAGTCGCTGTAACCCACCCCAGTATTCTTGCCTGAGAAATCCCATGGACAGAGGAGCCTGGCGGGCTACAGTCCATGGGGTCGCAAAGAGACGGACACAACTGAGTGACTATGTACACACAGAGTCACTCTGCTCTCTAATCTCTTGTTTCCTGTGAATGCACATAATCCCATATTACTGAAATCTCAACTACTTTTCCAGAACATTTTCCTTATCATTCATGAAATATCATTTTGTTATTGTATGAATTTGGGAGCTGCTGGAGCAAAATACCATGAGCTGGATGGTTTAAAACAGCAGCAATTAATTTTCTTATAGTTCTTGAAGCTGGAAGTCCAAAATCAAGGTGTCAGCAGAGCCATGCTCCCAATAAAGTCTCCTGGGAAGAATTCTCCTTGCCTCTTCCAGCTTCCAGTGGTAGCTGGCAGTTCTTGGTGTTCCTTGACTTACGGCTGCATCATTCCACTCTTGGTTTCCACTGTTACATGGCATTTTCTCTGTAGACATGTATGACATGAGGACATACATGACATGTATCTCTGTCTTCAAAATTCCCTTGTATTAAATGGACACCAATCATTGGATTTGGATCCACCCTAATTCATTATGACCTCCTGTTAGCTAGATTACATCTGCAAAGTCATTATTTACAAGTAATTTTCACACATGGGAGTAGTTAGGGGTTTTTTTTGAGGGACACTATTTAATCCATGACAATTGTGAAAATTCATTTTGATTCACATTGATAGATTATGATAAGAAAGACATTTATTAGTTAAAAGTCCACATACTGCTCTAAGGTTAAGGAATTCTTTCAGATTGGAGTTTTCTTAATGTAATTAAACTAGTTTTAAGGAAATCTATAATGTTAAGGGTTAAATGATTTTTAGCCTAACTCGTAAGGATACGATACACTTGAATAGAAAACAATTAATCCTGTACAGAGTGGAGGACAATTTATACAGCACTTTAAATAATCAGTTCTATATTTCTGCATAGGTGATCTGTATGAATGTGGTACAAAGTTGAAAAGTATAAAGGAATTCATAGTCTATCTCTTGTTTTCCTATCATCTAATTTTCTTCTTTAAAATGGTAATCAATATTTTGTAAGTCATTCCAGAAATACTCTTTGCATATTTGCATATACAAGTATTTATTCATCTCTCTCTCATCCATTAAAAATCAAAAAGACACAAATGGTAGCATATTATACACACAGTGCACATTTTGCTTTCATTTAACAATAAGCAATACTCTCTTTTGGAGAAGGAAATGGCAACCCACTCCAGTACTCTTGCTTAGAGAATCCTGTGGACAGAGAAGCCTGGTGGGCTGCTGTCCACAGAGTCACACAGAGTCAAACATGACTGAAGCGACTTAGCATGCATGCATGCATGCATTGGAGAAGGAAATGGCAACCCACTGCAGTATTCTTGCCTGGAGAAGCCCAGGGACAGAGGAGCCTGGTGGGCTGCCGTCTATGGGGTCGTAGAGTTGGACACGACTGAAGCGACTTAGCAGCAGCAGCAGCAATACTCTTTTTACTCCTTACTCCCCTTCAGGTACTGTCCTATTTCTCTTATATCTTTTATAGCAAAACACTTCAAAAAAGTCTTCTATCCTCATTGTTTCTTTTCCCCACTTCCTCCTTTCTCATAAGTGCCCCACTCCTCCACCTCATCTGTGCAGCTATTAATAGAATGTCCCACACCATCTACAATGGCCCCCCCACTGCTCGACTGTCACTGACATTTATGCTGCTTGCCCCATATCTCTTGGTTCTATTGTCTTAGTAAGTGTTGTACTTCTAGCAATTTTAGGATGAAAAGTGATATCTCACTGTAACTTTAATTTGTAAAGCTGATCATTTATTAGATGCCTAAGTTATTTCTATGTACAGGTACAGTTTGTCCATATCCTTTGGCAACTTTTCAATTTGGCTTTGGTTTTATTTTCATTGATTTATAGAAACATTTATATCCTAAGGAAATTAGGTCTTAACACCATATAATAGTCCTTCCCTTCATACTCAGTCAGTCTCATTTGGATTTAAATTTTCTTTGCTTCTCAAAAGCTCTGTTTCCTGCACTATTGAAATCTCCTGTCCTTCTCTTAATGATGAGATGAGGTATCATCCCTGTCTTCTTTCTTAGTCCTTCTTCACGGCAAGATGGATTTGTCATTCACTCAGTTGCTGTAAAGATAATTGATTTTCATAAGAAAGGGTTAATCCTTTCTCTTATTCTGTGTATCATCAGCTATATATAAATTTGCCATCAGTTAGCAACTGAATATATTTATAAATGAGCCTGCTAGAGAATATAATTCTATCTTTTTGCCATTTCTATAACACTCGAGTTTCTTACTTTACTTTCCTCACTGGAGAACTTTGAATCCCATGAGCTAATTCTCTTTAGGAACCATTGAAGATCTTCAGCTCATAAGAATATAACTATATGAATAATCATAATCTCTTTTACCTATATATTTATAGCCTACTTCAAAACATTTTGAAAGAGGTGACATATAAAATACATTTTTATATTAATATTCAAAAAGTGAGATGCTAATGATAATTTTTTAAAAACCTCTCTAGAATGTTTTTCTCAAGAAAGTAAATCGTAACTGAATATAGAAGACTGTTGATGTGGTAAAATATGGTATATGCATGTGTGTTCTCAGTCGTGTCTGACTCCTTGTGACCTCATGGACTGTAGCCTACCAGGCTCCTCTATCCATGGTATTTTCCAGGCAAGAATACTGGAGTAGGTTGCCATTTCCTTCTCCACAAGCTATAGTTAGACAGCATCTATAGCTCAAAGCAGATTTAATTACCGACCCACTATTTAAAACACAGCAATTAACAGATTTTCTCTCACAAACTTCTCCTTGTAACAATAAACAGGTGATTTATTTATCCTCTAAAATTATAAAAAATATTGGGCCCTTCTACAATGAAGATGCATAGACTCATAGATGAATGTAGTCTCATAGGAATTCTGATCTAGAGTATAAATTTTAACTCTGAAAAATGGAAAGTAATGCTCACAAACCATATTTTTGATGCACAAAGTTTTATAAAACATTTTGCATTAAATTATAAAGTTTCACATTTAAAGACTTTTGAATAAATTAGAGGAAGAAAAATTCTATTTTAAACTAGTGTATTAAACAACTAATATGCATAATTTTATATGGAAAAATTACATGGCGATTGATATAATAAAAGTCAAGATTGAGTTTTGCTGAAATTTGATAAAGCTTAGAGTGATTTCATTAAAAGAAGAGGAGAAAATTTCAAGTGAACTAAACATGGAAAAAATATCTTGATCTAGCTCAGTGCCATTCTTATTTTTTGACGTATTAATAATTCAATGAATTTATGACTGATTGCGTATGCTATATGCCAAGATTTGGTGGCACTAGAATGAATGAATGAATAAATCATGTTAATGGCCTAATAGTTTAATTAGTTCCTTGGACTAAAGCTTTCAGGTTTTCATAAAATACTTATTTTTCTATGTAAATATCTGTCCGCCCATCTAAAAATTCTTGTATCTCCATTCTGCCCAACTAATTCTTTCTTTTTTCCCCAAGATTTAGGTCAGTTTTTTTCCTGTTCTTTAGAGCCTTTTCTAGCTCCTTTAGCACATAAGCCCTTGTACCAAAGTGTTTGTTGTCTGATCAATAAATCCTGTTATTTTAATATTGATAATATAACCAGCATTCAAAATATACTACAAACATACCTTCAAACCCATTGAGTTTTATAAGACTAAATGTGAATCTAGTATTACTATGTGACAAATGGAAGTCAAGTAGGAGGGAGAAATAATAGATTTTCTTAACTAGAGTTTCTATAATTCAATACATATAAATGCTTAAATAAGCTAATAAGTATAAATATATTTCAGCTTAAAAAGTTACATGATAGCAAGAGTCAAATCTGACAAGTAGAGTCACCAATTTAACAAATAAAAATACAAGACATTCAGTTAAATTTGAAGTTCAGATAAACACCGATCTGATTTTTTTGTATACCTGTATGCTGTTGTTATCTGAAATTTAACTTTAACTCAAGCTTCCTGTATTTTATCTGTCAAACTTAGTCTTGAGGTGTAGTTCTCCTGCCCTGGCTCATTCTGAAGACCAATGCTGGTTTACTAATGGAGAAGTTAGTGGGCACACTGCCACTTTGTGGCAGCCAAGAGCAACGACATTATTGCTGTTGAGAGAGGAAGTGCTGGGCCAATGATGGGACATTGATTTTCATTGTGCAGAACATATCAGATACCAAGATAAGCTAAAGAGTGCTTTTAAGAAAGAAGTATGGAAATCGCCATGCTTCCCTTGAATAATGTTAGTTTTGGTTGGCATGATAGCAAGACTTATCTACCTTATTAAGAAGTGATATTCCAACACTTTTAGACGAGGTTCAGAAGATATGGGAAGATGGCTTTGCTAGTGACTATTGCCAAAAACAACATGTAAACTATTATCATGTGACCATAGTGATAATAAAGAATTGCTTCCATGAACAGGGTGCTTTGAAGTGCCAATCTGATTTGGCTTTTATTTAGCAATATCAAACCACTATTTAGTTTTACAATACCTTGAAAGAAGTCAGTTTTATCAGTAAAGAGAGAAAAGGAGAAATTAATTTCCTGAAGCTTATGTATCAGGTCCATAATAGAACTGGAGATAAGAGTGATGAATTTTCTTATGTCTGACCCTTAAAGCCTTATATTAACCCCGAATCACTATTGTTTTCAGAAATGAGCCTCTTTTAAGTACCTTAAAATGTTATTTCAGAAATACTAGCCATCCATATGAAGGTGATAATCTTGTGATAATTTAAGGAATCCTTGTAGAAAAATCCCAAGTGAAACTTCTCAGCCAACTTCAGAATCTCCAACACAAACAGAGCTTTCAAAAATTCATTTGCTCTTGTCCTTTTGACAAACTGACTTGCATAATTATATTTCATGTTCTTTGGAGAAAATGAGAATTCTTGAGGGATAGTGTTTTTTTTAATTTGCACAAGAATATATTGAAAGTTAGTTGATACTAAGCTACCAAATCCTCATTTCCCAACACTATGAAAAGGTTCAATGAAGCCTGAATTTCACGTGCCTACACTTAAATATTCACACTTCAAAAATAAGCAAAGGTAGAGTAAAAAAAAAAAAGTAGAGGTTCAAATATATTCTAAAACATTATTTTTATTCATATTAAAAACTGTGTCTAGGTATAGTCTATGTTAAAATATTCAAAGTTGTTTTTACCCTGAAAAATATGAAGAGATTAGGCCATGAGGTCATTAAATTCTAAAAAAAGAAACGATACAAATGAACTCACAAAACAGAAAGTGACTCACAAACTTAGAGAATGAACTTATGGTTGCTGAGAGGGTAGGACAGTTAGGGAGTTTGGGATGGGCATGTACACACTGCTGTATTTAAAACGAATAACCAACGAGGACCTGCTGTATAGCACAGGGAACTCGGCTCAATGTTAAGTGGCGGCCTGAATGGGAGGGGAGTTTGGGGCAGAATGTACACATGTACATGTAAGGCTGAGTCCCTTTACTGTTCACCTGAAACTATTAAAATACTGTTAATCGGCTATACCCCAATAGAAAATAAAAAGTTTAAAGAAAAAAAAGATTAAAAAAAAATCATGGTTTTACTAATCATCAAGCAGAAGAAAACTGGTAGATTTACCAGAATCACAGTTGGCGATATTATTTATTAAGAGTGTCAGTTTAATCTTAATGGAAGATTGCCCAATAAATCAAAATTTCAATAATTTGTCTACAGACAGTAGACAAAAATATTCATCTGTCACATTATTTAGTTTAGCAACCTGTCAAACATGCCGTGTAATACTGTGATAGAAGAAGAAGGGCAAGGTCACTCTGGCCTCAACCACTAACTGGCTGAGCTGTTGACCTTATGTAACAACAATGAACTGGGTGTTCCAGAAAAGAAGTGCTTAGCATTGAGAAGAGAGATAATGTGAGATCGGGTGGGAAATGGTTGTGGAAGAATCTACTCCAACTACCTCATGTTTCTTTGGTATATTCTTTGTGATTTACAGTATATGGAAAGCTGACTTAAGTGACTGCAGACAACTTCTGTACTAAGCCAGAATGCTTGACTAACATGGAGGTGTGTATCACAAAATCAGTTGGTCGGATGGTGGTGGGTTTGGAAAGTATTTCTAATTTAGAAGTAGCTGACCATCGTCTCTGAGCTTCCCTGGTGGCTCAGTGGTAAAGAATCTTTCCAACCCAGGGATCTCCTGCCAATGCAGGAGATGTAGGTTTGATTCCTAGGTTGGGAGGATACCCTGGAGAAAGAAATGGTAACCCTCTCCAGTATTCTTGCCTGGGAAATCTCATGGACAGAAGATCCTGGCGAGCTATAGTCCATGGGGTCACAAAGAGATGGACAAAACTCTGTTACTGAGCATGTACCGCCATCATCTCTGGGCTTCTTTTGCTACCTTTCTTCATAAAAACATACTAGTTGCTGGGGCTTAGGTTTTCCTTGTGTTTTTGAATATAAATACAAATGTGCTTTCATTTTCCTATTGTTTATTTTGCCTACTGTTATTATTATTATTATTTTTTTTTTGCCATGTTCCCTCCACCTCTTTGGTGTGTCTGAAAAATATCCTGTCCCATTCTAACCACTTCCTTCCCATTCTTAATGAGAATGAAGTAATAAAAATAATTTGTACACAAAAGGCTTATCATGGAACTCATACAACAAGCCACAGTAATTATCCTTTCTTTGACAGTTGAGGAAATCTTGTAGTATATGAACAGTTTTAATAATCAGCAGATACCCAAGTCACTTAAAACTAAACCTGTTTTCTAAGAATACAGTCCTAAGAAGCAGAATGCATATTCAAGTGAAATGATTGAAATTCAATTTAAATAAGATGGAATTCAGTAGATGAAATTAGAGTTAAGATCATTCACTTAAAATATGTATATTTTCTGGGTTTAAAAGAAACAGTTAAAATACAAGTTCTGAAACTCAACAATTAGTGTACTATTTCAGTTACTGGTTCAGTTTTATAGCATGTGAATGATTATTTCCTTCAAAAGAGCTAGCACTTGGGAACAATACCATCATCTGAAAATCTGCCTTTCTTGATCAACTAATATGACTTACTAGTCACTAATATGAACAGTCTGTGGAAAGTTAATTTCAGAACTGCAAATGATTAGAAAACCATGGTGAAGAGATTCGTAGCTTCATGCCCTGAAATGCTGGCAATGTTCCTGGACATATGCAAGGCCTTCAGAATTATTAATAACGTTTAAAAAGTGCTCTGGAACAAAAAATTCAAATTCAAGAAATATGAAGCAGACTTTTATTCTGTTCATCTTGCTTTTCATATTGTTTTATCTGCTTCCAATTTTTATAGCTTCCATTTTATAAAATATGTTTTTGAGCATTGCAGTCTTTCTCACCTGTTCATGTATGCTTCAAGCCAGAATTTTAAGTTCAATTCTGGCACCAAAGCCATCTTTTAGTGTTCTCCCTGTCTCCATTTTCCAATTCAGATATGAGAAAGGTGAGAAAGTGACAACTGGGGAAATGCACTGCAGAAAAATTTCCACTCATTCTTTGTGATGTAACTCAAATATTACCTTCTATGTAAAGCCTCTCTGGACTTCCCCACCCTTTCAGAGTACTAGCAGGGTCCTCCTCCGAGTCCTCGAAAGCATCCATGGTGTTATTCCAGTGGGCTCTGCTCTTATCTGCAACCGTAGGGTCTAGAACATTGGTCATGATACAGTAGAACTGTCAATCAATGTTTATGGAATAAGTGGAAAGATGAATGAATAAAAAGAACTTATAACTAGTTGGAATCACTCCATATAGTAACTGGAAGTGGCAACCTAAATTAGTGTTCGACCAAATACTGAGTGGTCTGATAAAATATTCAAGTGAATTAGCAAGATTAAAAACAAAAAAAATGAATAACTTGTGAATCTGAAAAATATCGTTTCCAAGTTAATAGGCAGGCAAACCTTAGACTTAAAGAAACTGTGTTCTGTAGTCTTTGCTATGTCAGTGGTTTTCTGTTACTTGGAAAAGTTCATTGTTATTGATTTATTCATCTGTACTCTTGATTGCAAGTAACAGAAGCTATCTCAAACAAACAAGTTTAAAGGATGGATTTATTGGCTCCCAGGGTAGTGACTGCAGCCATGAAATTAAGATGCTTGCTTCTTGCAAGAAAAGCTATGACAAACCTAGACAGTGTATTAAAAAGCAGACATCACTTGGCCGACAAAGACCCATCTAGTCAAAGCTGTGGTTTTTCTGGTAGTCATGTATGGATGTGAGAGTTGAACCATAGAGAAGGTTGAGGGCCAAAGAACTGATGCTTTTGAACTGTGGTGCTAGTGAAGACTCTTGAGGGCCCATTGGACAGCAAGGACATCAAATCAGTCAATCCTAAAGGAAATCAATCTTGAATATTCACTGACAGGAATGATGCTAAACCTCCAATACATTGGCCACTTGATGTGAAGAGCTGACTCATTGGAAAAGACCCTGATACTGGGAAAGATTGAGGGCAGGAGGAGAAGAGGGTGACAGAGGATGAGATGATAGGATGGTATCACTGACTCAATGGACCTGAGTTTGAGCAAATGCCAGGAGATAGTGAAAGACAGGGAAGGCTGGCATGCTGGAGTCCATGAGGTTGCAGAGTCAGACACGACTTAGTGACTAAATGACAAGCAACAACAAGAAAAAAGGGTGGTGGAAGAGCTGGCCTTGGGCCTCAAACTAAGTCAAGCTCCTGTCTTTCTCCAGTTTCCTCTTTGGCTTCATACTCTCTTTCTACAGATGGATTTTCTCCCCTTCTTTACCATACATATTGAATTGATATGACCACACTGCAGCACTCCAGCTTTGCATCCCAAAATTCCCATCCCCAGAGATGAAAGTGTTTTTTCTCACAGGCTCCACATATAAAATCCCAGTAAACATTTGTATAGTCTAACTTGGGTTCTGTTTCTCTTTCTGAACCAATCCCTGAATCCATAATAATGGTTTTTCTATCCTAGGTGACATGTCCACTTTGAAGTTAAGGACAAGATCTGCTGAAAGGAAAACAAGGAGCACATTTTAGGCAAAAACAATAGTGTATACTTTTATTTTCCCATAAAGAACCTCTCAGTAACTCCAAGCAAAACTGAGAAGGGTTTGATCCATTTTACACCAAGATAGCTATAGCTAGTCAGATCAACATACCGGTAGAAACCATCCATGGTGGTAGAAATGGTCCTAAATGGAGACTGGTAAAGAAAAAGCCCATAGCACGGGGGCAGAGAGAAAAGCAAAAACTTAAGTCACAGGGAGATTGGAAGTAGGGGTTCCTTTCAGCCAAGAGTTCTAGTTCATAGAGAATCATGACCACTGCTAGGATGATGCTTACTGCAACCTCAGATGCTAAGGCTATATTATAAGGACTAAGAACTGTCCTAAATATTGCTGATTAAAGGTCATCACTATATTGATTTCTTCACTTATATTCTGAACTTAGCCTATTTTGAGACCTAAGAAAGATTGTGATATACATAGAGGAAAAAAGTAAGTCATCAGCAAAAATGTTCTTAAGACTTTTCTAAACTAATTTCAGTCAAATAGACAATAAGCTTTAAGACCAAGCTTTGAGGCTAGATATAGATAAATATAGTGTGTCAGTATTTTGCACTAAATTTTAATAAATTCCAACATCTAGAAACTTTTCCCCAGTTGATATTCTTTAACAGTGACCCAGTTTGCTTTTAGACTCTAAGCGAGAGTGGGGTGCAATTTTGCTGAGCTTGCAGGATGGAGTGTATTAAGATTTTTCTACTTATTTTCCACCATCTCATGGAATAGTTTATTCACATTTATGAAGCCAACTTTACTGTAACTATTGTACTTTGAAATCTTTTACTAAATCTTCTTACTTAACAGATTTCCTTAGTATTCCATTAGTCAGAACAATAAGATCAGAGCATAATTACATTCATTTTGAATTCTTTGCACACAAGTCTTGACTGGCATATGAATACGCATTTAAAACTGCTCATTTTCTATGGGAAAATAATAGTTGTTTTAAGACAAGCAAGACACCAGTGCAGTTCTTCCTATATGACATTCAGAAATCTACTTGGACATACAATCTATCTATAGTTTTAATATCCAAGCATCAGAATGATGGATCCCTTGCAATATTTTATTAAATTTGTTTGAAACAATAAAAGCAGCAAGCATACACCAGGATTAAACTAAATCTGTCATCTCAAATATGTATTTTCATAGGATCTTGAGAAGATAATGCCTTAACTTATACTAAGTTCTCTAATAATATAAATTCAAGGCTCTTTTAAATGACATTTTATGTAAAAAAACAAAAAACAAAAAACAATGAATGACCTTTAGGTGAGTGGCCATCCTACAACTCTGAAATCCATAGGGTTGAATTTATTTCTGTGGTCAAGCCTTGTTCATTCATTGCTTCATCCAGCAAATATTTCTTATACAATTATTAATTCCACAGAACACATTATTTAAACACTCAATGGCAAATCAATCTGGAGTCTGTAATTTTTTTCTAGGACTTCAAAGCCATTGATTCAGTCATAATATTGATACATGAAGAAGGAACTTTTCATTTGTAGGCGTGAACAAGGACCGGATCTGACTGCTTGGCCATTTTCACCCATTTGGATAACTAGGATGGCTTTAATTTAGTTCACTTTTTGTTCTGAAAGGAAAATGGAATATACTTTCCTTGTATAATAATTGACTTTATACAAAATAGTTTCATATCAACTTGTTCATCTGAATCTCATGACAAACACAGGAAATAAACAGAGAAAGTGTTGCAGATCTTGTTTTGTTGATAAGCTCAAAGAGATTAAAGGACTAGTAAAGTCATGGAGCAAGTAGGTGGGAACATGTGACCTGCATGAAAACTGTTTAAACCCAAGGCCATTCTCCCTATAAACCTGTTATGTGACATCAATCACAGAAGAGAAAACTTTCAGGTCCAATATCACCCTTTAGTTCATCAACTCCAAAGGACTCAGCTCAGTCGGAGCACTTAAATGAGTATTTCTTTATTAACCCAAATTCCAAGGTTCAAAAGAGCACTATTTAAAGGAAGGACTTTGATGAATTCTGCTGATGAATTCTTGAAGACTACTATCTTTGGGTCATTTGATTTTCTTGTTTATTGAATTTAAACATCTACCGATAATCCTGGCAAAATAAAATGTTTTGTCTTGAATTCTTTGCTGTGCCACTGATTAATTCTAAAGATAGAATTACCTCTGAGATTAAAACAAACCCTTGAGATTTGGTGGTTCATTGCATCTACTTTCTCTAAAATCCTAGTGGTTAGTGTTTGTGAAATTTCCTTGAGTTGACCGAAGTTACTTGATATGGAAAATAAACTACACTAATCAGATTCAGTAAGGATTCCATTATTTTCCTCTTTGGGCAACCTGGAAATCATGTCAGTTAGCTTCTTTAGGAATGAGTATTGAATGAATTCATGGCAGAAGAACTAAGAAACTAAAACAAAGCAAAAGAAAATGAGAGAGATAGCAAAGTAATAAACAACAAAACCACTAGTCAGTCTGAAGTTTCTTTCCATTAAATGCTCTTTATACTCAGACTTGTATTTTATTTTTCCACACTGATAAATATTAAGTCTGAATGTGTCCCTTTTTCTTCATGAATTTATTATAGAGTAATCCCATGCAAAGCTAAGTGTGAAGCTAGTCCCAGGCAGCAGGATTTCAGGACTGGTGCCATTCAGTTTCCTTTTAGCGGGCACTCATTTTTTGCCACAAAGCCATTTTGGGGACTGAGTGATATTAACAGATCACTTAGTAAAGCCTATATAATTGCCATGCTTAATAGAAGTTTGGTGACTGTGAGAGGCTAGAGCAGCAATCAACCTCCCGGTAGCTCCTTAACATGTAAAAGAAATATTGAATATTTTTCCCTTACCTCACAAATGAAATCTAATCTAACTCTAAATACTTTAGTGTGCTTTATAAAGATCTTTTCTTCAATAAATCTTATCCTCCACTGCACTTGACATAAATTGAAGTCATTTTCAAATATTTACTATATCTCAAATAAACCCCTTGCCACATCATCTATGTCTAAAAGGCTATGGTTTGATCATTTTCTCTTTTTTGAGCAGTTTATAAAACATATTATATATCTGAACCACCATAAAATACCATTCTTGCAACTTTGCCAACTTCAGAATGCTCCTTTGAATAGTTTATCAATTGGTATTCTCCATTTCCTTTCTTGATCCAATTTGAGAATCAGCCAAGCAAATACTAGCTAAATTTATTTGCATTTATTAATGTGTCTCAGCCTGAACATTTCTCACTGAAGGGAAACCATAGGGCCAGAAAGAATAAAATTCAGTTCTTGGCTGAGGCTTCAGTAGCATGGGGTAATATTAGATGAAAAATAAAGACTGAGGGAATGTAAACTCTAGTTTATTCAGTTCAGCTGATTTTCTTCCTATTAAGGTACATTCTGTTAGATAGTTTTCCTCCCACTTACTAAATAACTGGCCTCTGACATCATAAAGAAAACTGCAATTCACATCACTAAAGCTCATGTCACCCAAAGATAGCTTACTATTTTAAATAATATGGAAACTACATTGAGATGACAGATAAGTAAAACAATCCATTTTATTTTTAACTGCTTTTGATGTGTTCCAGACTTTGAATATTCAGACAAAGAAATAATGGAAAAGTTATTGTTTTGTTCTTTAAGTTACACCTCCAACACCCCAAACTTCTATTCCTCCGTCCTCACTCCTTGGCCTTTTTGGACAAACTTGAAGAATCCAACCCTCCTTTTCTTGCCAGGGCATAGTTTCAGAAGGTCTCAGACCACTGATGTTCTTTTTGGAGGAGTCCTTTCAGGTATAACTGACATCATTTCTCTTGAGGAAAGCTGGGGTTTTCTTCTTGGTGTTCTATCAGCTTAAGGCTAGACTCAAATCCTGAGATGTTCTATCATTTGTCGTTGGCTCTCCATTCATGAGCAGTTCTGCTGAGGTTCCATAGTAGGACCATATTTCTGTCACAGACTACCAGTGGAAAACCAAGATTGTATCTACAGCTCATGTTTTTCAGCTTGTTATTTCAGACAACACTGATCCTGTACCAAGATCTCAGGCAGGATTTTCTAATAACTCCAGTGTTCAACACAAAATATATTTTGTTCTTTCAGTGAATCTGCCTACAAGGGGATTTTTATTTTTATTTTTTTTTATTATTTTTTTTTAATTTTAAAATCTTTAATTCTTACATGCGTTCCCAAACATGAACCCCCCTCCCACCTCCCTCCCCACAACATCTCTCTGGGTCATCCCCATGCACCAGCCCCAAGCAAGCTGCACCCTACGTCAGACATGGACTGGCGATTCAATTCTTACATGACAGTATACATGTTAGAATTCCCATTCTCCCAAATCATCCCACCCTCTCCCTCTCCCTCTGAGTCCAAAAGTCTGGTATACACATCTGTGTCTTTTTTCCTGTCTTGCATACAGGGTCGTCATTGCCATCTTCCTAAATTCCATATATATGTGTTAGTATACTGTATTGGTGTTTTTCTTTCTGGCTTACTTCACTCTGTATAATTGGCTCCAGTTTCACCCATCTCATCAGAACTGATTCAAATGAATTCTTTTTAACGGCTGAGTAATACTCCATTGTGTATATGTACCACAGCTTTCTTATCCATTCATCTGCTGATGGACATCTAGGTTGTTTCCATGTCCTGGCTATTATAAACAGTGCTGCGATGAACATTGGGGTACATGTGTCTCTTTCAATTCTGGTTTCCTCGGTGTGTATGCCCAGAAGTGGGATTGCTGGGTCATAAGGTAGTTCTATTTGCAATTTTTTAAGGAATCTCCACACTGTTCTCCATAGTGGCTGTACTAGTTTGCATTCCCACCAACAGTGTAGGAGGGTTCCCATTTTCTCCACACCCTCTCCAGCATTTATTGCTTGCAGATTTTTGGATCGCAGCCATTCTGACTGGTGTGAAGTGGTACCTCATTGTGGTTTTGATTTGCATTTCTCTAATAATGAGTGATGTTGAGCATCTTTTCATGTGTTTGTTAGCCATCCGTATGTCTTCTTTGGAGAAATGTCTATTTAGTTCTTTGGCCCATTTTTTGATTGGGTCGTTTATTTTTCTGGAATTGAGCTGCATAAGTTGCTTGTATATTTTTGAGATTAGTTGTTTGTCAGTTGTTTCATTTGCTATTATTTTCTCCCATTCAGAAGGCTGTCTTTTCACCTTGCTTATATTTTCCTTTGTTGTACAGAAGCTTTTAATTTTAATTAGATCCCATTTGTTTATTTTTGCTTTTATTTCCAGAATTCTGGGAGGTGGATCATAGAGGATCCTGCTGTGATTTATGTCTGAGAGTGTTTTGCCTATGTTCTCCTCTAGGAGTTTTATAGTTTCTGATCTTACATTTAGATCTTTAATCCATTTTGAGTTTATTTTTGTGTATGGTGTTAGAAAGTGATCTAGTTTCATTCTTTTACAAGTGGTTGACCAGTTTTCCCAGCACCACTTGTTAAAGAGATTGTCTTTACTCCATTGTATATTCTTGCCTCCTTTGTCAAAGATAAGGTGTCCATATGTGTGTGGATTTATCTCTGGGCTTTCTATTTTGTTCCATTGATCTATATGTCTGTCTTTGTGCCAGTACCATACTGTCTTGATGACTGTGGCTTTGTAGTAGAGCCTGAAGTCAGGCAAGTTGATTCCTCCAGTTCCATTCTTCTTTCTCAAGATTGCTTTGGCTATTCGAGGTTTTTTGTATTTCCATACAAATCTTGAAATTATTTGTTCTAGTTCTGTGAAAAATGTGGCTGGTAGCTTGATAGGGATTGCATTGAATTTGTAAATTGCTTTGGGTAGTATACTCATTTTCACTATATTGATTCTTCCGATCCATGAACATGGTATATTTCTCCATCTATTAGTGTCCTCTTTGATTTCTTTCATCAGTGTTTTATAGTTTTCTATATATAGGTCTTTAGTTTCTTTAGGTAGATATATTCCTAAGTATTTTATTCTTTTCGTTGCAATGGTGAATGGAATTGTTTCCTTAATTTCTTTTTCTACTTTCTCATTATTCGTGTATAGGAATGCAAGGGATTTCTGTGTGTTGATTTTATATCCTGCAACTTTACTATATTCATTGATTAGCTCTAGTAATTTTCTGGTGGAGTCTTTAGGGTTTTCCATGTAGAGGATCATGTCATCTGCAAACAGTGAGAGTTTTACTTCTTCTTTTTCCAATTTGGATTCCTTTTATTTCTTTTTCTGCTCTGATTGCTGTGGCCAAAACTTCCAGAACTATGTTGAATAGTAGCGGTGAAAGTGGACACCCTTGTCTTGTTCCTGACTTTAGGGGAAATGCTTTCAAAGCACTGGTTCACAACACTCATTATCACTGCCTGTCTGTTTAGAGAGCTTCTATTTGTCATTTTTTAAGGCTAGCAAAGAATTTCTTCCTTTTCCTTCTGAGAATATCTTGACTTTTCCCCTTATTCCTGAAGGAAATTTTCTCTAGATACAGGCTTCTCAGCTGACAGTTTTTTTTTTTTTTTCCCCCCAGTTCTTGAAAAATGTCATATTCTTCTCTTTTGGCCTCCGTGGTTTCAGATGAGAAATCTGCTATGCTCAAGTGGTTGTTCTCCTCTAGGTAATGGGTTGTTTCTCTCTGGCTGCTTTCAAGATTTTTTTTCTTTGTCTTTAGTTTTCACAAACTTAATTATAATGTGTTTTGGCAAGGATTTCTTGCGGTTTATCCTGCTGGAGGTTTGCTCAGCTTCTTGAATGTATAGGTTTACGTCTTCTACCAAATTTGGAGTTTTGGCTCTTTATTTCTTTGAACATTGTATCAATCTCATTACTTCTTTCTTTCTGTGATTCCGATAGTATGGATATTATATATTTTTTTCTTGACACACAGGTTCTTGATAGACTCTTCATTTTTTTCAGTCTACTTTCTGTCATTTAGATAGAGTAAATTCTGTAGATCTGTCTTCAAGTTCACCAGTTCTATCCTCTGTCATCTCCATTCTATAAATAAGCACACCCAGCAAGTTTTTAAATTATCTGTTATTATATTTTTTACTTCTATAATTACTATTTGGCTGTTTTGCATTCCAGCTTTATTGAGTTATAATTGACAAATAAAATTGTAAGATATTTAAAGTGTATAGCATGATGATTTGACATATGTATACATTGTGAAAGGATTCCCCACATAACACATCCATCACCTTATGCTTACCATATTTTTAACTTTTTTTTTAAAGAGAACATTTAAGTTCTGCTCTCTTAGCAAATTTCAATTATACAATATAGTGTTATAAGCTGAAGTCATCCATTCTTTTTGTGTAACTGTTACTTCTCTGTTTAGATTTTTCTCTTTTTTAATTGTGTGAAGAGAATTCATAATTGCTTAGTGAACTAGTTTATGATGGCTCCTTTAACTCCTTGTCTCTTAATTCCAACATCTGATTTATCTTTGTATCACCGTTTGTTGAATGTCTTTTCTTTCAAGTGGGACTTATCTTTTGATTTTTTAATTTGTTCACTGAACATTTTAGATATTATATTATGAGTCCCTGTATTCTATTTCATTTAATTTGTTTGTTTTTAGGCAGATTCCTGATTGATGCATAGTGTGAAAGTCAGGTGGGTGTTACTGTTTAGCTTCATCACTTTGTTGGGTTAGAAGTTCAGCTCTCCACTAAACATTGATGACACCGGAGGGTGGAGAAGTGGAGTGCCAACTTCCTTGGTCTCTTCAGTGAAAAGAGAAAATAGTGATTCACACTGATAAGAAGTTTTAGTCATTCTCAGACCTTAAGTGAGCATATTTAGAGTTTAGCAGACCAATGATTAACATTTAAGTGAATAACAATTTACTTTTGTTGCTTAAAACCACTGATCTTTTTGGTGGTTGTTTGCTAAGGTGGCATAACCTATCTAGTTATCATTACCAGCTTTAACCAATCACTATATGCTGGACACTGTGCTAAATGTTTACATGAACTATATCATATAGTGAAAGTGAAAGTGAAGTCGCTCAGTCGTGTCCGACTCTTTGCAACCCCGTGGACTGTAGCCCACCAGGCTCTGCTGTCCATGAGGCTCCGCTGTCCATGGGATTCTCCAGGCAAGAATACTGGAGTGGGTTGCCATTTCCTTCTCCAAGGGATCTTCCCGACCCAGGGATCAAACCCAGGTCTCCTGCATTGCAGGCAGATGCTTTAACCTCTGAGCCACCAGGAAAGCCCACATCGTATAGTATAATCACTTATACATTTGGGTCTACTCTCTCCTTTTACATATGAAGAAAATGAGACTCAGAGAAGTTACGTAACTTGCCTAGCATCACAGAGCAATGCTGTGGCAGAAATGGGAAAGATGTCTTCACCCCAGAATGATATAGTGAATTGGGAAACATTATCACAAGTAATTTAAGATGGTTCATTCGAATACTCAACACTGGAATAAGAAATACATTTCATCCAGTCATTAAGCTAATTGTCAAAGGGTGATCCTTGTCAACTATTGGGATGCTGAAGATGTAGTGGGGAATATCAGGGTGCAGGACATGTGAGTCATTGGTTTCTAGTGAAAAAAAAAAACTCACCTTTGAGTTTCTCCTGTGTGACCTTGGACAGCTTATTTAATCTCTCTTATTCTCTCTTTCCTCATCTACTACATGGAATTCAAAATACCTACCTCAGTGGACTACTCAAAAAAGTAAAGTGCTTACATGCTCAAGAGATAGGTTTGTTCTTCCTTTCCTCAAGTGAGGGATTCTCTCTCTTTCTCTCTACCCCCTTTCATCTTCCCTTCAACACAATAACGCTTTAAAAACATTCCATGACCCAGTCCATTCAATAATTCACCGTTTTCCAAGTTCCTTCAAATTAATAAGAAAGGATTTCAAAGGGTGGAAAAGAACAACTTTCATTAAAGTGTTCTCTTGTGGATTTTCATGCTTAAAAGATTACAGGATAAGAAATGCTGTGCTTTGTGATATATGAAGTAAAAGTGCAGGTTTTAAGATTCCAGTCATATAATTTCCTAAATTGTCTGGTTTAAAAATCTGGGCCATTTGGTTTGCCTGTGCCACGCACACATGAGTGGTTCTCCATTCTCTGGGAGGGTGGTCTTTTCCAGGAATCTTTAGTTGCAAACTATTATAGGAAAAGCTATTCTATGGCCAGTCCTCTGGTTCCCTATTTCCACTCGAGCGTGTTTTAATCAATAAGTTGCTGCCTCTTGCTTGTCTCTTGAGGTATCTGCTATTCTCTATTGAACAATGAAATATCCAGGCATTTTCTACTTTCCTGACTTCAGCTCAAGCTTGTTTGGCAAGGTATGACCATCACTTAGCCTGCCCTTTATGGCTTAATGGGGAAAAGCCATCACATGCCAGTGTGGATTTCCTCACTGCTATGTTATGCTCTCTGACACCAATGGGTGCTTTCTTCCTAAATAAGATGGAAAGTTTCTGATATTGCCAGACAATTATTTGATAGTACTTGGCTTTTTGTTTATCCACTTACCAAGGGTCCCACTGGAGGCTTCCCAATAGGAGCAATGTTAGCCAGACTAAAAGAACCCTTGGAATTTGAATAACATGGGCTGCTTACTTTTCCCCTTTGGTGTTTATTTTCAGTCTATAGTTTGATTGGATTAAATTTCCTTTATTTAGACTTCAGCAGGAACAACTGACATAAAGGAAGGTAGTAGAGTTGAAGCTTAATTTGAAGAGACAGTTGAGTAAATCACTGACACAATGAGTAAATCACATACACAGGCTTATTCACCCTGTGAGCCAAATGACCTCAGTGAGACTTCTTTTTACTTCCGAAAGTAGGACAATATGGGTTCACAGGTCCACTGATACTTCGGGATTCAGAGGAACACAGCTCTCTGATTTTCTATTTGGCATAGGTGCTGCAGCTTCATTGTAAAGTTAAAGCTTGGCGGTGTGTCTGACATCAGACGGAAATTCGTGCTTTTAGTCAACTCAACACATTTGAGGTCCTGTTAAAAGTACCCTGAGTATATGGCTTCGAACTTTTTATGCAAGAACAAGAAGAAACTCAAACTGATGTGGGGTGCTAATATAGTTCTTTTCAAGATTCACTCGTTCCATGACTGGAGCTTGTGCAGTAGTCTTCCAAATGAAGGGTCCTTTTTATATCACAAGGGAAAGCAAGTGAATGGGATAGAGTTTTTCATATTTTCTAAGGTATGGTTCATTATGTCACTAGGATAATATTTTGCAGTTGTCTGCTTCTTTCTATTTCTAATGTTATTGCTTTTATGTAATTTCTCACTGTCTCTCAGTATTTAATCACCATTCTTCACCTGGACTATTACATTGTTGTTGTTTAGTCACTAAGCCGTGTCCAACTCTTTGCGACACCATGGACTGTAGCTTGCCAGGCTTCTCTCACCATGGGATTCTCCAGGCAAGAAACCTGGAATGCATAATGATTCCCTTCTCCAGGGGATCTTCCCAACTCAGGGATTGAAACTGTGACTCCTCCATTAGCAGGTAAATTCTTTACCGCTGAGCTGTCAAGGAAGCAAACTATTATAGTATTTTTTTTTAATTTTAATTTTTACTTTATTTTGCTTTATAATACTGTGTTGGTTTTGCCATACATTGACATGAATCGGCCACGGGTGTACATGAGTTCCCAATCCTGAACCCCACTCCCACCTCCCACCCCATATCATTTCTCTGGATCATCCCCATGCACTAGCCCCAAGCCTCCTGTATCCTGTATCAAACATAGACTGGCAATTCATTTCTTACATGATAGTATACATGTTACAATGCCATTTTCCCAAATCATCCCACCCTCTCCCTCTCCCACAGAGTCCAAAAGTCTGTTCTATACATCTGTGTCTCTTTTGCTGTCTCGCGTATAGTATTTTTTAAAAGCTTCCTCACTCCAGGGTATACAAAATATCACAGTTAGTTTAGTCATAACTACTCAAATGGCATCTACTCGTGTATTCAAACACTGATGACTTCACACTGACATCCCAAGAATAGCCATCCCTCATAGCCCAGAATTCAGCCCTTCTACATTTTGATCCTTACCTTCCTACCTTCCTATTGAATCTACCTACCTTACCTTCCTATAGAATCTACCATAGCTCCCCTTCGGCAAGCCTAAGAGCATTTCCACACACACCCACAGTTTTCTGCTCCAAGTTTTTGCTCTCTATGCTGTCTCCCCAAGACTATCATTCCTCTGTGTTTTATGCTTAGAGTTTATACATTTGTCATCACCCACTCAATAGCAAGAAAACAGCAGGGTAAGATAAGAAAGCTTTCTTAAATCAACAATGCAAATAAATAGAGGAAAACAATGGAATGGGAAAGATGAGATCTCTTCAAGAAAATTGGAGATATCAAGGGAATATTTCATGCAAGGATAGCCACTATACAGGACAGAAACAGCAAGGATCTAACAGAAGCAAAAGAGATTAAAAAGAGGCATCAAGAATACAAAGAAAAACTATGTGATAAATGTCTTAATGACCCAGATTACCATGATGGAATGGTCACTCAGCTAGGGCCAGACATCCTGGAGTATGATGTCAAGTGGGCCTTGGGAAGCATTACCATGAACAAAGCTAGTGGAAGTGATGAATTTCCAGCTGAGCTATTTCAAATCTTAAAAGATAATGCTGTTAAAGTGCTTCACTCAATTTGCGAGCAAAATTGGAAAACTCAGCAGTGACCACAGGACTGGAAAATGTTAATTTTTATTTCAATCCCAAAGAAAGGCAATCTCGAAGAAAGTCAATGCCAAAGAATGTTCAAATTACTGTACAATTGCACTCATTTCACAGGCTACCAAGGTAATGATCAAAGTCCTTCAAGCTAGGCTTCAAGAGTATATGAACTGAGGAATTTCAAACATACAAACTGGATTTAGAAAAGGCAGACGAACCAGGGATCAAATTGTCAACATGCTTTGGATCATGGAGAAAGCTAGGGAAGTTCAGAAAAAAACATCTATATATGTTTCATTGACTACACTAAAGTCCTTGACTGTGTGGATCACAACAAACCGTGGAAAATTCTTGAAGAGATGGGAGTACCAGACCACCTTACCTGTCTCCTGAGAAACTTGTATGTGAGTCAAGAAGCAGCAACAGTTAGAACTGGACATAGAACATTTTAACAATGGACTGGTTAAAAATCGGGAAAGGAGTATGATAAGGCTTTATATTGTCACCCTGCTAATTTAACTTCTATGGAGAGTACATCATGCAAAATTCCAGGTTGGATGAATCACAAGCTGGAATCAAAATTCCCAGAGGAAATATCAACAACCTCAGATAGGCAGATAAGATGAAGGTGAAAGAGGAGAGTGAAAAAGCTGGCTGAAACTCAACAGTAAAAAATGAAGATCATGGTATTTAGTCCCATCACTTAATGGCAAATAGAAGGGTAAAAAGTAGAAGCAGTGACAGGTTATATTTTCTCAGGCTCCAAAATCACTGTGGGCAGTGACTGAAGCCATGAAGTTAAGATGCTTTCTCCTTGGAAGGAAAGATATGACAAACCTAGACAGCCTATTAAAAGGAGAGATATTACTTTGCCAACAAAGGTCTATATAGTAAAAGCTATGGTTTTTCCAGTAGTCATGTATGGATGTGAGAGCTGGACCATTAAGAAGGCTGAGCACTGAAGAATTGATGCTTTTGAATTGTGGTGCTGTAGAAGACTCTTGAGAATCCCTTGGACTGCACAGAGATCAAACCAGTCAGTTAATCCTGGAGGAAATCATTGCTGAATATTCATTGGAAGGACTGATGCTGAAACTGAAGCTCCAATACTTCAGCCATCTGATATGAAGAGCTGACTCATTGAAAAAGACCCTGATGCTGGGAAAGATTGAAGGCAAAAGGAGAAAAGGGTGACAGGATGAGGTGGTTAGATAACATCATTGACTCAATGGGTATGAATCTGAGCAAACTCTTTGATATAGTGGAGGACAGAGGAGCCTGTTGTGCTGCAGTCCATGGGGTCACAAAGAGTCAGACAGGATTAGTGATTGACAATAACAAAAGCAACTCAAATAATACTTTCTATGCGAAATCATTTTTTTATGCTCAGAGGTTTGCAAAGAACTCTCTTGTAACATTTATTTTTCAATATTAGTAAGAATTTCTTTTGTAGACCTCTGAGATATATTTTATTGGAACTATTTTTTGTGGGGTTTTATTTATAAATTTAAGAAGGAGTTATGAAATATAAATGTGGGTTTTAAAAAATGTTTAGATGAATTCCATTATGGAATATCTTTATATGGTTTAAAACATCTACTCTCTCAAGTTACCTCCCTACAGAGTGAAGTTGAGTTACCTTCCCTTCCCAACTGTATAATTCTATGTTAAAACAGCCTTTTCCTGATAACTCACATGTATAAATGAGCAAAATTCTTTCATAAATATAACAGTACTCATACCATTTTTTCTAGCTATTTATACCTTCAACTATGTACCCTCATTATTTATACAAATGTCTTCTACCCCTTTATCAGCCTCTTAGCTTCTTGATGGAAGAATGTGTACCTAATTTATCCACGATTTCCTGAAATACTAGATACATAATGTCATATACATTATGAGTAAAATAATCAATCAACTTTAGATGTCATGGGTGTCCCCTCTAATGTTCCTAGATCCACAATTTAAAGTTTATGTAAAATTAGCTTTAAAAAGTAAGTAGAGATCTGCAAAACAAAAATATTTAGGAATATAAAAAGTGTATTTCAGGTTGGTAAATAATTTAGAAAATGTATTTAGCTTCCAAAATTTCAAGGATAAGTAGGGAACACAATTCAACTTTCCTCATAAAAGCAGATATCCAGAAAAAATCAAACTGAATAAGTAATATTCTATTTTTAGAAATCTCATTTTCAGAAAGTTCAGTCATATGATTTAAGTCACTTATCTGGGTCATTAGCCATGGTTTCACTTTGTGGGTAAGATGCCAGTATACATATACTAAGTATTAGAATTAGCATTAATGTTAGTATTAATTAGTACTAAAAATTAGTATTTATATTTTGATACTTCTGAGAGTAGGTTATCTGAGTTAGTTAATTTGAGTTAGTTAATTTCTGCTCCTTCATATACAAAAAGATTTTACATCCGGTTTTGGCTGTTCCACAGTTGTTATTGGGATTAATGAGAAATACTGCAAGACCAAATCTTGGCTGTCAAAGAATGCGAGGGGCAGAAGTAAACTGTTTTTAACATATTTCAGCCATTACTTTTCATTTCTTCCCCCTACTTTCACCAACAGAATTGCCTGCAGAGTAAAAAAAAGAGGTTATATAATTTTTTTACACCTCTGTCCAACATCTTGAATATCTCCAACCAGAGGTGGCATAAGATCTTATATAGGCTAGAAAAAACTATCTGTATGCAAGTAAAAAACAGTTAAGCTTATTTGTGATTCCCCTGATCTAATCACCTATGTTTCTAGGTTTTTAAAACAATATACTACCTACCATAAATTTCAGACAATAGATTATGTTACTCACTTTCTCAGTAGAATAGATTGAAGCCCAAAGTTGTTTGTAAAATCATCAAAGTTGTTTGTAAAGAAAAAAAAAAAAAGCATAAGCTAAACTCCCACAATGCTTGACAAAAACTGGTGACTCAGTCTTCTGGGGGTAGATTAAAATTCAAGACTGTCATTGCTTTCATTTTATTCCTCATTCCACTGTCTGGCTTGAGGAGAATGAATGAGAATGAAAGAGGAGGGAGTCAGGAAATTATTATTTTTAACTGAAAAGCATGAAATGAATAGCATGAGACATAAATCATGGATCACATGTTTCACAGTTTATTAAGAAGCAAAGGGGAGCATCTACAGGAAGCCACCGAGAGTTGCTCCGAGAGTTGCTCCTGATGGGTGAAAAGAAAGACACTCTCAGGGCCATTTGGAATACTCTGGGATAGTGTTGGCTTTTGATTTTTACTCAAAGTTATTCAACGATGCTAGTTGCAGTGAAAACAAAATTGTCCAAAATTTATGTGGATTTCCCTATCAAAGTTTTGAATAATGTATTGTGTTCTTTTCTTTGAATAGTATGTGGTCAAAATTTTTGAATAGCTGAGATATCGCTGGTAGCCAAGAGTGTAGGGATATGACAGAGCTGCTTCGTCAATTCCCACTGACATATGACTAGGCTGTTTTGACCCACCTGGGTAGACGTGCAATGGTTAGAGCAGATGTCACTGCTAGGAGGGTGGGTCCTTATAGCCACTCCAAGAGTTACTACCAGTCCCATCATTTCATGGCAAATTGAAAAGGGAAAAGTGGAACCAGTGACAGATTTTATTTTCTTGGGCTCCAAAGTCACTGTGGACAGTGACTTCAGTCATGAAATTAAAAGACACTAGCTCCTTGGAAGAAAAGCTAGGACAAATCTAGACAATGTATTAAAAAGCCGAGACATCACTTTGTTGACAAAGATCCATCTGGTTAAATCTATGGTTTTTGATTACAGATGTGGAATTTGGACCATAAAGAAGGCTGGGGGCCAAAGAATGGATGCTTTTGAATTGTGGTGCTAGAGATGACTCTTGTGAGTCCCTTGGACAGCAAGGAGATCAAACAATCAATCCTAAAAGAAATCAGCCCTGAATATTGGAAGGACTGATGCTGAAATTCCAATACTTTGGCCACCTGATGTGAAGAGCTGACTCATTAGAAAAGACCCTGATACTAGTTAAGATTGAAGGCAGGAGGAGAAGGGGACAACAGAGGATGAGATGGTTGGACAGCATCACTGACTCAAAGGACAAGCATTTGAGCAAGCTCTGGGAGATATTCAAGGACAGAGAAGCCTGGCGTTCTGCAGTTCATGGGATCACAAAGAGTGGGACATGACTTAGTGACTGAACAAGGAAGAGTATGACTCTAAGATTTACCACTTGAGAGAGCCAAGCTTCTCACTGGGTGGGATTGGTGGTCCAGAAGGAGGACTGCTCATGTGCCTCCTTCTTTTCCCTTGGTTACTGGCTCCTGGTTCTCTGGTATACTGAAAAGTCCAAGGACTCATTACAATTAGGGTTGCAAAACTTTGTTTTTTTTGCTTTCTGATAACAGGCCAAGATCTGCACTTTGAAAGAAGTCTGAGGTGGAGAAAGAATTGAGGCGAACGTGGATGAGGATGTTTATGATAAAACACTCTCTCTTTCTTCCTAAATGGTTTACCGCAAAAGATCTGAAAAAGCAGCTGTGGGGCCTTGTTAAGTACACAGCTGGGACAGACCCAAGAGCCTTTTATTTTCCTGCCAATAAGATACTCTATGTTACAGTGCCGAACAAAGCATATTTTTGATAGTAAAAGATAATGTATCCCTCTAGTTGCACTCTTTCATGTGGATAATTTATGGTGAAGTTCCCATTAGATGGCTGTCACATCGCATTCTTTGCTTTAGTCTGTGGTTACAGATTTATCTTTAAGAGCCTTTCCTTTTAGAAAATCTTTTAGTAAGACCTCGCATTCTTAATATTGACTGACATTATCACAAACTGGAAAGCCTTCTTCTAAGGGTCAATGAAGTGTTATATATGGAAGATTACCTATAGTCTGTTTGCCGTCATTTCTTGTAATGTATGATGTGGAGAAGACTGTGGTAGGAACAGAGCTGAAACCAAAATTGCCCGGAGTTGTTTTCACATCATCCCAGTTAATGCTCAAGAGTTTTCATTTGAAAACAAGTAGCAACACACTGAAGTCAAGATGAAGGTAGAACTTACAGAATCTCCCCCTACTCTTCATTCATTATCTATGAACACTGCGAAGGAAGGTGTGCAGGTACAAGGAATCCAGGGTTCTTGACTCTTCTGTTCCTTTTGCAGCCACCACCCTTTGAATGCTCGCTTGCCAGAGGTTGAAATCCAGTTTTCTTCTCCAATCCTTATTTCCTGACACATACCACCATAGATCTGGACTAGGAGCACCAGTTAGGTGATTTACTATATTATTTAATACAGAGTGAAGTAAGCCAGGAAGAAAAACACCAATACAGTACACTAACACATATATATGGAATTTAGAAAGATGGTAATGATAACCCTGTATGCGAGACAGCAAAAGAGACACAGATGTGTAGAGCGGACTTTTGGACTCTGAGGGACAGGGAGAGGGTGGGATGATTTGGGAGAATGGCATTGAAACATGGATACTATCATGTAAGAAATGAATTGCCAGTCTATGTTCGATGCAGGATACAGGATGCTTGGGGCTGGTGCATGGGGATGATCCAGAGAAATGATATGGGGTGGGAGGGGGGAGGGGGGTTCATGTTTGGGAACTCATGTACACCCATGGCGGATTCATGTCAATGTATGGCAAAACCAATACAGTATTGTAAAGTAAAATAAAGTAAAAAAAAAAAAAAAACACAACACCTAGTTTATGTATGTATACTTATACTTTTTTCAGCTGCCCCACAAGGCATGCAGGATCTTAGTTCCCCAAGCAAGGATCAGGCCCATGTCCCCTGCATTGGAAGCACGAGTCTCAACCACTGAACCACCAGGGAAGCCTGTAGATCACTTACTTTAAAGCAGAAAGCATTATTGGATGCTAGGGAGGCAGAGTTTTAGAGGAAGAAAGTGTTTATTTGCTTCAGGTTGCCACTCTTTTCCAGGCATTCATTGTTCTCTGCAAAGATCCCCAGGACACCTGTTAATTCTCAACTTAGTGTGAACTTAATAAAAATACCAAATGTATTTTAATAGTTTTATGAGATATAGTTCACAATTTACTCACTTAAAGTGGACAATTTAATGATTTTAGTTTATTCTGAGTGTGCAACCATTATTATGGCTGATTTTGGAACAGTGACATCACCTCAAAAGAAAAACCATTGGACGTCCCTGGTGGTGGTCCAGTGGTTAAGACTCCATGCTTCCAATGCTGGGGCACAGGTCCTGTCCCTGGTCCTAATCAGGGAAGATACCACAAAAAAGAAAGAAAGAAAGGAAAGAAATCCCATCACCTTTGGCAGTCACTTCCCATTTCCCCCAAAGCCACCTATCCCTAGCCCTAGATGTACTTTAATCTATTTTTTGTCTCTATAGACTTGACTATTTTGATTTGGCTATGGACTTAGTTGACCCACAGCATATGGGAGCTTAGTTCCCTGACCAGGGATTTTACCCTCGTCCTCTGCATTGGAAGGCGGATTCTTAACCACTGGCCCATCAGGGAAGTCCAAACCAAAGCCCTACCTCCTAATGCCACCACCTCGGAAGTTGGGCTTCAGCAAATGAATTTTGAGGTGGTGGTGGGGGGACACAAGCATTCAACACATAGCACTCAGTTTATTCATCTGTATAAAAAGCACTTACTTCATAAAATTATTCTGTGGATTAAAGGAGTTAATATATCAAGGCAAAGCCTAGTCCAAAACCTGACAGATATTGCTGGTAGAGATTCAGTGAGGTACTTTGAGATTTAGACAGTTTATTACTTATGTGTGTGTGTGTGTGCGTGTGTGTGCATGTGCACGCACACACACTCTGTGCTCAGTTGTGTCTTACCTTTTGTGACCACATAGACTGTAGCATACCAGGCTCCTCTGCCCATGGAATTTTCTAGGCAAGAATACTAGAGTGGGTTGCCATTTCCTACTCTAGGGAATGTATTACCTACATTCATACATTGGGTGGGCTTCTCAGGTGGCATTAGTAGTAAAGAAACTTCCTACCAATGAAGGAGACATAAGAGACTTATGTTCAATATGAGTCAAGAAGATCCCCTGGAGTAGGGCATGGCAACCCACTCCAGTATTCTTACCTGGAGAGGAGCCTGGCAGGCTAGGGTCCATAGAGTTGCAGAGTCAGACATGACTGAAGAGACCTAGCATGCACACATGCATATATTGGTTATATATTACCCATGAGTATTACACATATTACTTATGCGGATATGCATTTTCTACATAACCACAGCAGATGGAAGACTGGCCAAAAGCACTAGCTTCCTGCCCCTTGTCTCACATCCTACTACGAATGATACTAAAACAAAAGAGGTCAGATAAGTGCAATGTAAATCTCGTGATACTCTGTTGAGTGGTGGCTACATGGTGGTGCTGCAATGTTAGGGTCTGAGCTACACTCTGAGGGAGGTGAGGGTGGAGAAAAACAGGTCCACCTTCAGGAGGTAGGAAGCAATGAGACACTACTTCACGATGGTCTCCCACGGCAGAGAGGGAGAAAGAGGAGGAGATGGCCCTGTAGTTGATCCTCACAAGTCTTCAATCCTGGGTTCCAAGAGGATCACAGGGATTCCTGATGAGACTAGGATAAAGTGTGCTTCAGGCTTTAGCCTTTGTGGCCTGTGTTGATATGTGTAAAGTCACCTGTGCACCCCATGCGCCCCTGCAATTGCCACTCAAGCAGCCAGGAAAGCACCTCCTGGAATATATCTATGGTCAGTAATGTTAACTGTTCTTACTAAAAAGGGAACACACTCTAAGCATACTTCTAAACAGCCATAAAAAAATACCGATATTATGTGTTCTAGCTCTGTGAAAAATACCGTTGGTAGCTCGATAGGGATTGCATTGAATCTATAAATTGCTTTGGGTAGTATACTCATTTTCACTATATTGATTCTTCTGATCCATGTACATGGTATATTTCTCCATCTATTAGTGTCCTCTTTGATTTCTTTCACCAGTGTTTTATAGTTTTCTATATATAGGTCTTTAGTTACTTTAGGTAGATATATTCCTAAGTATTTTATTCTTTTCATTGCAATGGTGAATGGAATTGTTTCCTTAATTTCTCTTTCTATTTTCTCATTATTAGTGTATAGGAATGCAAGGGATTTCTGGGTGTTGATTTTATATCCTGCAACTTTACTGTATTCATTGATTAGCTCTAGTAATTTTCTGGTGGAGTCTTTAGGGTTTTCTATGTAGAGGATCATGTCATCTGCAAACAGCGAGAGTTTTCTTCTTTTCCAATTGACTATATTGAAATTAAGTTTTCTGCTTGGAAAAAATGACACATTAATTTTGTCAACAGATACACACTAAATTGAGGGGAAAATTTGTAATAAATAAATCAAAGAGAGCATTGACACAGTCTCTTCAGAGGCTTTCAAGTTTTAAGGAAAAGCAACAACCCAATTGATACATGGGCAAACACTGACAGAGAAAAATAAAAAAACTATCCAATACAACTTATAACTTTTGAAAAACACTTTAAACTAGGAGATATTATACCTAATGCACAAGACTGGTAAAAATATTGATAATATCTAGTGTTAGCAAGAATATTGTATAATTTTTTTGATAAGCATTATATGACTAAATTTTTCCTTCAGTGGCTTAGTATCCTGGGGAATAGTATCCTCTGGGCAGAAAAATGGGAGATTTTACTTTGACTTTTATACAAAGTGCTATCATGTGTGTGAGGGAGAGATTTACAATGTGTGTAAATTATTCTTTATAAAACCATTTAAAAATTAAGATTGGACATAGTCTTCACAACAACCACAGTAGTTCAAATAGATTGGGATGTTTCTTAAAACAATGATTACTACTGACCTGGGAATGGAGCAAATAAATTAAAATGCCTCTTAGAAAAGAAAAACTAATTAAAGATGAATTATTAATTAAATCCTTATTTTTTCCACTCTGTCAAATAAGAGTTTATGCAAGGGTGTTTCTATGTTGTGAAACACTAAGTCACGGTGTAACAAGTTGTTCCTTATCTAGTGAAATATCTACATAATAAATCTAAGTAGCAATATTTTGAGACAAAAACAGGCATAACATTGCTTCAGAAAAATCTCATTAAAAGCTTAGTATCCTTAAACATGACTTAGATTTTGTTTATATGCAAAGGTAGCTTTTGAAACATCACACAACCCAGACACCAACCCCTTAAAATAGATGATTGCCATTTACAACGGCTCCAACAGTACTGGTTCTTATGGCCTTAATATCAACTGTTTCCAGGTCCGTGTATCTTTGACATGAACAATCTTTAAATGCAACAATTAAAGCCTAAATATAAAACCAGAAAGTACAGAATCCCCTCTTCCCATAATTCTATTAAAAAACTGATCTTTTGGCCAACATTATTATCTCAAGTAAGCCTTTAGGAATTCTGGAATTTGGGGGTGATGACAAGCTGTGGTCAGAGATTTTTTTCTCCTTTCATGACCCCAAGCCTCTCCTCTCATCAGCCTGACATTGATAGAGCAGAGGAAAGCAAGCATCTTAGGCAAAATCGCTTGTTCTCAAAGAAACAAAAGCACCCACATTAGAAATCCTTGAACATTAACTATTGCAGTTTGTGTCTCCAAAGCTTTAAATGTATATCCTTTTCATGCAGCAATGGGTCCACCAAAAGATTCTTCATGACTGCAGAGTGTTCCTAGGATAAAAAGTTGCAGCAGAAGAGAGGTCATGCCTGTAGTCATTATCATGAAGACTTTGGGTAGAACCAACAAACACCAGCAACAATCCCTTATGCTGTTGAGTCAGATGCACATCTAGCAAGTTTTTTCTTCCCCCATCTTGATTTAGAAAATACAGGAATGTTAAGTCTGAGATGAATAGATTCTATTATGATTTGGAAAAGTAAAAACTGAGAGCCACGAGGGAGAATAGAGAAAATCAGAATGCGGGATGACATTTTGGTTAATTAATGATCAACTTGGCTGAGTTAAGGGATGTCAGAGTTATTTCTGGGTCTGTCTGTGAAGGTGTTTCTGGAAGAGATTAACATTTGAGTCAACAGACTGGGTAGAGAAAATTCACCCTCACTAACATGGGTGGGCATCATCCAATCTGTTGAGGGGTTGAAGAGAATGAAGAGGCAGAGATTGGGAGAGTTTGAACTTGACCTCAAGTGTGCTTGAATTCTATCCTTCTTCTACTGCTGCTGCTAAGTCGCTTCAGTCATGTCCAACTCTGCGACCCCATAGACGGCAGCCCACCAGGCTCTCCCGTCCCTGGGATTCTCCAGGCAAGAACACTGGAGTGGGTTGCCATGTCCTTCTCCAATGCGTGAAAGTGAAGTCGTTCAGTTGTGTCCGACTCTTAGCAACCCCATGGACTGCAGCCTACCAGGCTCCTCCATCCATGGGATTTTCGAGGCAAGAGTACTAGAGTGGGGTGCCATTGCCTTCTCCATTCCTTTTCTACAGTAGTGTGTAAATGTCAACCCTAACCTTGCAATTTGTTCCCCACCCCCACTCCCTGGTAACCATAAACTTGTTTTCTATATCTGTAACTCTATTTCTATTTTGTAGATAAGTTCATTTATACCCTTCTTTTAGATTCCAAATATGTGATATCATACGATATTTATCTTTCTGTCTTAGTATGACAATCTCTAGGTCCATCTGTGTTGCTGCAAATGACATTATTTCATTCTTTTTTATGGCTGAGCAACATTCCATTGTTTTCATGTACCACATCTTCTTTATCCCATGCCTCTGTTGATAGACATTTAGGTTGCTTCCATGTCCTGGCTATTGTAAACAATGCTACATGAACATTGGGGTGCATGCATCTTTTTCAATAATGGGTTTCTCAAGGTATATGCCCAGTAGTGGGATTGCTGGGTCACGCTGCTGCTGCTCTTAAGTTGCTTCAGTCGTGTCCTACTCTGTGCGACCCCATAGATGGCCTCCTACCAGGCTCCTCTGTCCCTGGGATTCTCCAGGCAAGAACAGTGGAGTGGGTTGCCATGTCCTTCTCCAATGCATGAAAGTGAAAAGTGAAAGTGAAGTTGCTCAGTCGTGTCCGACTCTTAGCAACCCATGGACTGCAGCCTACCAGGCTCCTCCGTCCATGGGATTTTCCAGGCAAGAGTACTGGAGTGGGGTGCCATTGCCTTCTCCGTGCTGGGTCATATGGTAGTTTTATTCCTAGTTTTTTAAGGAATCTCCACACTGTTCTCTATAGTGGTTGTATCAATTTACATTCCCACCAACAATGCCAGAGTGTTTCCTTTTCTCCACACCCTCTCCAAGCATTTATTGTTTGTAGGTTTTTGATGTGGCCATTCTCACCAATGTGAGGTGATACCTAATTGTAGTTTTGATTGGCATTTCTCTAGTAATGAGCAGTGTTGAATAGCTTTTCATGTGCTTCCTAGCCAAATGAATGTCTTCTTTGAGGAACTATTTAGATCTTCTGCTGATATTTTCATTGGATTGTTTTTTTTTTTTTAAATATTGAGCTACATGAGCTGTTTGTATATTTTAGAGATTAATTGCTTGTTGATTGCTTCATTTGTAAATATTTTCTCACATTCTGTGGGCTGTCTTGAGCTGCTGATTCTTATGTCTTCTAAACTCTGGTACTAATACCAGTGACCTGCAGCCTGAGGCTGGGAATTATACTGTTGCTTCTCCTGGTTCTCCAGCTCTTATGACAGATTGTGAAACTTCTTGGGCTCCATAAGCACATGAGCAAATTCCTGTAATGAATTTCCTTGTTATCTATATATATTGCCCTATTGGTTCTGTTTCTCTTGGGAACCTTGACTAATACACATGGTTAGTAAAATAATGTTTGGCTTCTTTCTGAATTGGAAATAACTAATTAATACTAAATAATTCATTAATACTAATAAATAATTAACACTATTTAAATTTATACTATCAAGGGAAACACTTCTCTTGTTGGAGGAAGGTGCTAGAAATATTTTTTCCTGAGAAAGGAACAGTCTCTTTATGGCCTCATTTGGATTCTCCTCCTTAGATTCTTATTTCCTTGTGCTGTGTTCTCCCCTCAAACAATACAGAATTTTGAATTTTGTCTTCTTAGTGGGATAAGTAGCTATATCCACCACTGGTTTCCTCAGGCTGTTCTCCTGACTCAGATAGACTGTAAATATGCAGGCATTTGTCTCTGACGTTCCCTTGCTTTCTGTTTCCCATGTTATCTCTTGATTCTCATTGCCAAAGATTTCTGGTAATGTAACCTCTGACATTTACCAAGGTCTGAGCCAACCCCTACTCATACTGTTTCCTGATTATCTTAAAGCACCATTTTATTACTTCTGTGTATATGCAAGGGTGGAGTTCTTTAAGATAAAATACTTGAATTATATAAACTTTATAAGTCAAATTCCAGGCACCTTTCAAGGACCATGCCGTATGTCATACTTTCTTAACCTGATGATTGTAGTTAAATTTATATAATTTATGATTTAAAACAGGAGTGAGTTTTTAATGATTGTACTCTATTTTATCTCATGGAAGTATTTCACATTATAAAACTATTTCTCTTTTGCTGAATATTTGTGTTATTAAGAATTGTCTTTATATTTAATATTATCATGAACAACTTGAAAAAAATGCTTATTCATATTCTTAAGATAAAATATTAGAAGTGGAATTATTATGTTAAAATAAGAACACCTTAGGGCCTCCCTGGTGGTCCAGGGGTTAAGATTCTGTGCTTCTACTGCAGAGGGTATGAGTTCAATCTCTGGTTGGGGAACTCAGATCCCACATACTGCACACACACACAAAAAACAGGAGAACACCTTAAAGAGCATAATGTTATCGTTATTTACCTCTAAGTTGATGAGTGTTGAAGAATTGATGCTTTTGAACTGTGATGTTGCAGAAGACTCTTGAGAGTCCCTTGGAGTGCAAGGAGATCCAATCAGTCCATCCTAAAGGAAATCAGTCCTGAATATTCAATGAAGGACTGATGCTGAAGCTGAAACTCCAATGCTTGGCCACCTGATGTGAAGAACTGACTCATTTGAAAAGACCCTGATGCTGGAAATGATTGAAGGTGGGAGGAGAAGGGGACGACAGAGGATGAGATGGTTGGATGGCATCACTGACTCAATGGACATGAGTTTGAGTAAGCTCCAGGAGTTGGAGATGGACAGGGAAGACTGGTGTACTACAGTTTATGGGGTCACAAAGAGTTGGACACGACTAGGACTGAACTGAACTGAAGTTGATTAGAGGAGAAAAATTAGGGAAAGATGAGATCTATGCCATATTAGGACTCAATATAAAATCAAAGTTAAACTAAGGTTTCACTGTGACAATATTTGTACCAATAAGCTCTCCCAAATTAAAAAAAAAAAAAAAAAGAATTGTTAAACTGTTCCAAAATACTGTCTGGTAAAATATGAGGTCCCAAGCTTACTTGTGTACACAGATAGCATGGCATGTTCTGGTAGTATTAGAAGTTAAAATATCCAAGAAAAAAGCCAGCACACAAAATGAGCACAACCCTGAGGGCCCAGGTAATGCAAATTCTATGTACATAGTCACTAAAGTGTAAGTGTTAGTCGCTTAGTCATGTCTGACTCTTTGCTACCCCATGGACTATAGCACACCAGGCTCCTCTGTTCATGGAATTCTCCAGACAAGAACACTGGAGCTGGTAGCCATTCCCTTCTCCAGGGGATCGTCCCAACCTAGGAATCAAACTTGGGTCTTCCATATTGCAGGCAGATTCTTTACCATCTGAATCACCCAAGAAGTTAAAGCAAGTCAAAATGGGAACTGCTCATGAGGTTAAACTTTTCTGGTCCTTTATATTTTGCTTGAACAGTTTGAAAAGCAGCTAAGGAAAAACACCCAGTATTTTTGGTTCTAGCTGTCAAGAAATCGGAAGTAAATTAAGGCTGTAATTTTAGTTTTTTCTAAGAAACTGTGTGGCATACCTAAGATCTTATTAATTATTGTGAATGATAAGTAGTTATAGTTAATTTCTCAAAGTTTTCAGAATTCTTACACAGCAATCTGCTGAGACTGATGTCTGGCAGGGGAGTAAGGGCTGCACTTAGAAAAGTGAAACAGAAATGATGCAAATCCAAATACAAAAACCAAAATTATTTCTCAAATTTTCTTTAATATGGTCCTCTGTTGGTAGTTGACTTTGAGGTTATGCTGAGAAAACGAGAGCTATTTTCATACTGCTTTAATTTGAAATATATTCACAGAAGAGGTGTAAGATTCTGAAGTACTTTGATGATGTATCAAAGGCTTTTGACTCCATTTTAATCTAGAATATGCAATAACTCCTGGATCCATGTCAAAGTGGCTTGGGGTTTCCTACTACTCATTTCAGAAGAATGGTATATTGAAAAGTTGAAAGGAAAATTGTTAAAATGGCTATGAATACATAAAAATTATTTGTTTTATACATTGGATATTTTTTCTTGGTGGTAAAAACCTGGATTTGATCCAGTTGAAATGCTATGTTCAAAGAAAGGAAAAGACTCTTGCACTTTAAAAAAATAAAAATCTTTTCTTTTTTATAATCTAAACTATTTTTAAAGTCAGGGGTTATATTTATCTTTATAGAAAATTAGCCTAGGTTTTATTTAACTTTATTTATTGGATTAAAAAAGAGACATGTTTTATCTATTACAGGGCTATTAGTGTGTGTGTATGTGTGTGTGTGTTTGTGTGCGCGTTTTTGGTCATATTGATTTATTTCAGTATAAGACCCAGCAGAATTGTTCAGAAATAAAATAAAATAGAATTCATGTAAAAAAATGGGACTTAATAAAATAAATCAATTAATTCAGGTCATATTCAACATAGCACTTTTATTCAAAATTTTAATTGAACCTCTTATATGCTCAAGAGGTAATTCTTCAAAAATGGTTGAACTAGATTGAAATTTCCTTCAAATCTGAAATTTTATGACATTACTCCCTTTTATAAAACTTTTTTCATGATTGTTTTAATTTTTTTCATGTCTTGATTCCACTCTTAAAATATCACCATTTTTATTTGCTAATAAGAAAATTTCAGTGTGTGTTAGAATTTTTAGAGTTTTTCAACTATTAATTAATATACTGTTTAAAAGGACTACAGGAAGTATTTATAGTCCCTATACAAAATAATTTTACAGGAAAAATCTACACAAGAGTATTGGTAAAACACTTAGAGTTGTCTTGATATTGAAATGCATTTCCCAAAGATTTCCTGTACCTGATTATGTTTCCTGACTAGATTACATTTATAACAAAAAATACTGGAAAATAGTATTTATTATAAAAACATGATATAATAATATAATAAAAAGAAAAACCCACAGCAACTAAACTGAGCAACTGTTGTTCTTCAGTCACTAAGTTGTGTCTGACTCTTTGTGACTTCATGGACTATAGCACATTGGGCTCCTTTGTCCTCCACTATCGCTCACAGTTTGCCCAAATTCATTTTCATTGAGTTGGTGATGCTATCTAACCATCTCATTCTCTGCCACCCCCTTCTCTTTTTGCCTTCTATCTTTTCCAGCATCAGGGTCTTTTCCAGTTAGTCAACTCTTCACATTAGATGGCCAAAGTATTGGAGTTCAGCTTCAGCATCCATCCTTCCAGTGAATATTCAGGGTTGATTTCCTTTAAGATTGACTGGTTTGGTCTCCTTGTAGTCCAAGGAACTGAGCAACAGCAGGAAAATTAATTTTTTAAAAACATTGCTACTTTTTTAAAAATCAGCAAAATGGGTTTACTTGGGAATAGTAGAGAATTGCAGTTTGAGACTAGCATGCTAAGGAAAGAAACTTTATTTTATTGAGGAAAAGGGGAAGTTGGGAGAGGTTGTAATAAACAATGAGTCCATTGGAGGAAAGTGAGAGTTTGAAGTGTAGTAGTTTCTCATTGGCTGAGCTGGTACAGCCTCTCATTGGGTGCAGAACAAAATTAATCTTCGAAGACAAACAAGCTAAATGAAAGAAAAGGGTAAATAGAGTTATTTTATTGAAATTCTACAAAGGGATTCTAAAAGCATAAAACAAAAACTTTGGAACCTAGAGCTTAAGTAAAGGAGTGATTTTTATTTTAATACTGGGGCTCTGGTTAGTGGAATAAAGGTTTAGAAGGTTCCTGGAAGTATTAATACATACTGAATGTCTGGTGGTAGAATGAGACTGAGATTAATCTGCAAACTACTTGCCTCATAAAATGTCACTCCATTTTGGAGCGAATTTGGATTGAGGAATTTGGGGAGTAAATCAGAGTCTTTTGACAGTGGAACTAAAACTTCAAGTAAAGGGATAGGTGGTTACTCGGACCTAAACGGGTGTTCCCAGATAGCTCAGTGGTAAAGAATTGGTCTGCCAATGCAGGAGACATAAGAGACTTGGGTTAGGTCCCTGGGTCAGGAAGATCCCTGGAGAAGGAAATAGCAACCCACTCCAGTATTCTTGCCTTAAGAAACCCATGAACAGAGGAGCCTGGTGAGCTACATTTCCTTCTGCAAAGCCTTTAGTGGAGTTTTGAGGGCTGCAAAGAGTTGGACACAACAGTAGTGACTTAGCACACATTCATGCATAATGTAAGCATCCAACAATTGCATATACGTTTAATAGAATCATATTTTATTTTCTTAGGCCTAAATAAATTTGAAATATTTGGTATCTGATATGAAAATAATATTTTCCCTATTTAATGGCCTAATATTTAATCAGTGTTTACAAAGCTCAAAATAATATAGTGAATAGATTTTTAAATTCATTTATATAAGTATTATTGATAGCACTGAATTCTTTTCCTTCAGGGAACTTATATTCTCGTAAAGCACTAGGTGATTCTAAAGGTATCTTTAGATAAAACACAGGTTGTTAAAAATGTAGATTCCTCTTAATTCTTTCTTGATGCAGACTGAATATATGTTCTACTACTTTGGGGTGAAAAAATGCAATCTTAACATCTATGATTTTGATTGAATGCTTAATTCAGTACCTTCCTTAATAATAAGACTTCTCAAGTCTTCCACCTGAATTTTTTCATGAACCCAAGGGTCTTACATAGCACTAAAATGGAAACTGAGACTGGAAACTGGCTTTCACATCCTATTCAGGCTAGCACTGCAGTCTGTCAGTCTATTGCTTCATCTTCTTGCCGTCACATGGTGTCACCATCAGAAAATAGCCCTTCATGGGGCTCCCCAGGTGGCTCAGTTATGAAGAATCCTTCTGCCAATGCAGGAGATGCAAGACTCAGGTTCAATCCCGGGTCAGGAAGATCCCCTGGAGCAAGAAATGGCAACCTGCTCCAGTATTCTTGCCTGGAAAATTCCATGGGCAGAGGAGCCTGGTGAGTTACAGTCCATAGGGTTACAAACAGCTGGACACGACTAAGCAACTGAGGGCACACACACGCAGTCTGACAATGGCAGCTGGTCCTGGCAAGATCTCATTCTCTCTCTTTCTCTCTGCAAAATCGAGTATAATTCCTCTCTCTCAAGATTAAGTTCAAACAAAGGAATCCCATACTTGAATTTGTTAACTCTCAACTCTTTCAGGTTACACACATATATACCTCCCTCTCCTCTACCACTGCCAACCAAACACTGGAGGCAGCTGCTGGTTCTCACAGTAACGTATCTGATCTCTTATAGACTGAAATCCTCTGTCGTGTATCCCATCACCCAAAATTCATATTTTAAAGTCTGAGATTTATATTCTCAAAAAACAGATTTTACTACATATTCACCCCCTGGTCAATGAGACCAGTTGCTGCTTCCCACCATTGGGGGAGGAGGAGGGTACCCTCAGTGACCTCCTGAATTCTTATGCCAATACTTCTGAAAAAAACCTACCTTCTTTCAATGACAGTGACTACATTCTAAGGACTGTCCTTGTCTGTATCATGGAATTTTCCATAGATTTTTTTCATATTTAAATTTGGAAGAGGGCATGAGTCAGTAATTCACATGGAATATTTTTCTTTCTAGTATTTTTATATTAGTTTGCTCCTGTTCTGAGATCCTGTTGTACAGTGTACTCTATCTGATCTCTCCAAAGTTTACTTTAAAAAAAAAGACATTTGTCCACATCCTCCCTTAAGAGAGGCTTCAAGCCACCTCATCCTTTAAAGACCTCATGTTGGCCTGAGAGTCATAAAGCAAATGATTACATTGGTCACATCCTCGTCTCCCTCTGACTACCCGCATTGAATCTCCTGGCACCACCATTCAGTCTGGCCTCACGGTCATGCTAACCACAACCCGAATCTCACATTTCTCTCCAGTTTGGTTTCTCTGATGGATGACACAGCTTGAATTGACCCTACGCACAGTCTGTAGCTGTGTTTGAAGGAAGGGAAAGGACTCTGGGAAAGGCCAGTTTCCTGGCACAATGCAGCCAGAAAATTATCCCTTTAGGAAACAAATGAACAATCTCTTTCTGATGTTTTCCTGTTTCTCCACTTAAAACTGCTTCTTACTAGCACACTTAGGTGAAGAAACAAAAGGCCACGCTTGGAAAAATCTTCCCTCAAATCACCACTTTTCCTGAGGAGAAATTCCAGCCTTCATTGCTTTCCTGTACAGGATGCCTGAGTCTTTCTTATATCCAGCTTTGGTTGACAATATGGAGCAAACCTATTCTATCCAAAGTGGTGGAATCAGAAGTAGATGATAGGGGCTTTCCTGAAAGGAACTGATGTGAGTGAAATGCAGCCAGGAATGTTAAAAAAGAAGTTCATTGATTAGGATAATTTAACTGTGAGAACAGACTCAGGAACCATCCAGAAAGTGAATCAGAAATGACTTTGCCTATACTAAAATTTCGCTCTCAGAGACCATACAAAACCTTGAAGGAGAAGGACTTGAAAAAGCAAGCTTGAGGTCCAGGAAACCACAGAGCCGAGAACTTCATAACAGAAAACAATTGGCATGGAAAACCTCATGCTGGGTTTACAGTTTCTGATGGGACAATTATTTGGAAAGAAGAGTTAATATTTATTATTTGCTATAGGACATTCCACCATCTCTAAAGATGGTGACAATCTCTAAAGAGTTATTATTGTTTATAATTATTTTACAAGATTAGGAGTATTGTTGTTGTTGTTGAGTCACTAAGTCTTGTCCAACTGTTTGTGACTCCATGAACTGCAGTATACCCGGCTTCCTGTCCTTCACTATCACCTGGAGCTTGCTCAGACTCATGTGCATTGAGTCAGTGATGCCATCCAACCATCTTGTCCTCTGTCATCCCCTTCTCCACCTGCCTTCCATCTTTTCCAGCATCAGGGTCTTTTCTGATGAGTCAGTTCCTTGCATCAGGTGGCCAAAGTATTAGAGCTTTAGCTTCAGCATCAGTCCTTCCAATGAATGTACAGGGTTGATTTCCTTTAGGTTTGACTGGTGTGATCTCCTTGCAGTCCAAGAGACAAGAGTCTTCTCCAACACCGCAATTCAAAAGCATCAATTCTTCGGTGCTCAGGCTTCTTCATGATCCAATTCACACATCCATACATGACTACTGGAAAAACCGTAGCTTTGGGTTGGCCAAAAAGTTTGTTCTGGTTTTTCTGTAAGATGGCATGGAAAAACCTGAACAAACATTTTGACCAACCCAGTATTTAGCCCAGGAATGTTAAGTGCCCAAAGTTACATTGCTGGTAAAGGGCTAAAGAAGAATCCAATGTTGGATATAGGGTAACCAACTTGTTAGAGAAACAGTCTTACATACAACCATACCAAACAATAAAGAACATAACAATATACCAATAATTAATAATCAAGCACCTACATTGTTAAAATTGGTTTTATTTGTAATTATAGAGTGCTTCTTATTTACTTTTTTATTACATAAGTGCTATTATTGAAACAAAGAAATAATAAGATGAGTTAACAGTGGCAACTGATAGTAATTAATCAATAGTAGGATTTATTAAAAATGATATTCAGGAAAGAATAACAGTATTTTAATAATTTTTATATCCATGATTCCACTGAGCAGACATGACAGAGTGACTAACACTATATTCACGATACAGTCGGATATTTCTATTATTTCTGTTTCCTCTTTAAAAAATACTTTTCTGAACTGCCTGAAAAAAAGAGTTTAGGAACTCTTTTCCTCTTGTAATGCTCATGTTCAGTTGCTCAGTCTTGTCCGACTCTTTGAGACCCCATGGACTGTAGCCTGCGTGGCTCCTCTGTCTGTGGGGTTTTGCAGGCAAGAATACTGGAGTGGGTTGCCATTTTCCCCTCCAAGGGATCTTCCCAACCCAGGGATCAAATCTGTGTCTCTTGCATCTTCTACAGTGGCAGGAGGATTCTTTACCACTAGCGCCACCTTCTCCTCTTTTACATAATAGTAAACTGAATACAGACAAAAATAAAATGTGTATCGACTTGCGGCTCTATTCTTATCAAGCCCAGATTACCCTGATTCTTGACATCCTCCCAGTGTGATGACATCAAGCTATTTATCCTCTCTACAGAAGAATTTGAACATGAAATATTTAGCAGCAGAAGATAAGTTTAGACTTACATAAAATTAGTTTTTGGATCCCAAAAAATGTCCCCTTTGTATGTACATCCTGTTTTGATGGACCAGCTGTTTGTCTATCAGGTCCTTTGGGTCTACAAATACCACATGGGCTCTCTGTGTCTAAAACGGCCATCACTTTTAAACCCTGGAAGGCACATTGAATGTCATCCTAAGTTATGCTTTTTCTTTAGGGAAAAAAATTTTAAATTATTATATAGATAATTTAAACGTGAAATTTAAGTTGGAGTCTTAGTAAAGAAATTAAGAAAGTTCTATTTATTTTGACTACCCTTTGTTACTGATGTGTTTTGAGTTCTTTAAGAGTCTTTTCTCATCCAAAAAGGTCATTTTTAGTGTATGAGTTTAACAAACTATGGATAATAATGAACTACTCAAGTGCAATCGGTTCATTTTTTTCTAGGCTTCTTATGCCCTCTTCAAAGATCAGCAAACAGTTTTGGAAATGCAGCATATAAATTTATACTTTGCTATTCTCCTTTTCAACATTCTCATCCTCAAAGTGTTTCCCAGTTGGATGACATTCTTCTTGTCCCATATTTTGAACATAAATGTTACAGCAGGCTCACATTTAAACATCTTTCCATGTCAAGCAATGATAGCCATCTTGAAAGCATATGTCTAAGAGGCTATATTCTTCCATGTCTAGAAAGTCAAATTGTATTAATTGTACATTTTGAAGAAATTAAAAGCTACCCTAAACTTTCTTTCTGTAAACTTCAGTATCATCAGGAGGCAAATCACACACATATTTAGCAATATTGTATACTAGGTATGCATGGATTTTCGGGTAAGATCTTTTCCTTGAATATAAAGTTCATGTACTAAACGAAAATTGTCAACATTGCATATAAATGAAAAAAGTTTAGTTTGTATTTGGACAAGATATCAATGGTTGTTTTATGTTTTCCGTGGTTTCACTAAAAATCTTCACAGAAATCTGGATGACTTGATTTCTAAAAACTTCATTGAGATATATGTCTGTGTGTGTGTGCTCAGTCGTGTCTGGCCCTTTGTGACCCCATTGACTGTAGCCCGCCAAGCTCCTCTGTCCATGGGATTTTGAAGGTAAGAATACGGGAGTGAGTTTCCATTTCCTTCTCCAGGGGATCTTCCTGAGGCAAGGAACAAATCCGTGTCTCCCGCGCTGGCAGGCAGATTCTTTACTACTGTACCATATAACTGATATACAAAAATTATACATATTTAATAGTTTGATGAGTTTGGACTCTGCATATAACCCATGAAACCCATTACCACATATCAATCACTTTTAAAAATTCCCTTGTGTTCTTTTATTTGTGTGTGGTGAGAACACTTAACATGAGATCAGTTCTCTTAATTTTGAAATACTCTATTGTTAAGCATGGGTACTTTGCTGTATAACAGATCTCTAGAACTTACTCATCTTTTGAAACTGAAACTTTATACTCACGGAGCAACAGTTTCCCATCTCTCTCTTCCCTCCTGGCAACCAGAATGCTATTCTCTGTTTTGATGAGTTTGACTCCACTATTTATATAAGTGGGGTCTTTCCCCCTCTGTGACTGGTTCATTTCACTTAGTATAATGTTCTTTAGGTTTATCCAAAATGTAACTCCATCCTTCAAATCAAAATACCAAAGAACTAGAATAAGTATCTTTTTCATTGCATTCATCCAGCATATCACTATACCATAGAAACCATGAGTGTTGGTGAGATCTGACAGGATCTGTGCTATACCATAACGGGCCAACACACTCTTATTAAAATTTTTGCTTGCCCATAAAGTATTTTATTTGCAATTACTGAATCAACAAATGTACCTTTCCTCAGTATCACAAAGCAGTCAAGGAAGGACATAACCTGTGATCATTGGTGTGTTATGCCCACTCTAACATGATGGCCACTCTTTTTGACTGATTTTTTTTTTTTTTTTTTTGAGGAGACAGCCTTTGTTTGATTTATTTGATTTCATTTTTGGCTGCTCGGGGTCTTCGTTGCTGTGTTCAGTCTTCCTCTAGTTGCGGTGAGCGGGGCCTACTCTTTCCTGTGGTGCACAGGCTTCTCATCACGGTGGCTTCTCTTACTGTGGAGCACAGGCTCCAGGCACGTGGGTTCAGTAGGTGTGGCATGCAGGCTTAGTTTCCCCGCAGCACGTGGGATTTTCCTGGACCAGGGATTGAACCTATGTCCCCTGCATTGGCAGGCACACTCCTAACCACTGGACCAACCACCAGGGAAGTCTAACCTTTGTTTGATTTAGAATTACTTGGCTGTTCTCATCATGGACTTCTGAGATTCAGTCTCCTTGTGTGTTTTCACATCCTCTTCTCAGCATACTCAAACTCTATAATCATTTTCTGCCTATAGTGCTGTCCTGTTTAATACTATAGACAGTGATGCTTTCAGTCCCTAGTTTTTGAGCTGCTGCTATATAGGTATTATTCTTTCCCATAGATTTCCACAACGAGCACAGGAAAACAAGATTTTCATATTCTTGGGAGAGTTTATCAGGGGCAGGGGCATTTTGATGCCATAACTGGGACAATCTGAATCAACCAGGAGAGCTTGGATCTGACTCAAGTTGCCTTTTGCAACTGATATTGGTTTCTCTTCAAGTAACCCGATCATGGATACCTTGATTCCTGACCACAGCTTCACGAGTTAGTCTTGACTTTGGGGTTTCATGAGGTTGTATGCCAAGACTTCGGTCTATGGGGGCAATGACAGATCATGGAGACAGTAACTTTTCTAGAGACAATGTATTATACATAAAAGCCATGTATCCCTTCCTTATCTCGGGGAGATTTGCCAAAGATAGAGTTTATATAGATTTGGTTGCCCGGATCTTAGTTGCAGCATACAGGATCTTGAGTTGTGGCAGGTGAACTCTTAGTTGCAGCTATGGGATTTAGATCCCCAGACCAAGCATTGAACATGGTATCCCTGCACTGGGAGTGTGGAGTGAAAGCCCCTGTACCACCAAGGAAGACCCCAGAGTTGTATTAATATAAGTTGTAATTCTTCTGGATGCAGTGAAGACAGTAAAATATCTCTACAGGAAAAAAAATGAGGGGATTACCGATGGGAATTTACACATAATATCATCTTTTATACTCATAAGAAATCTGAAGAAGAAAATTGAGCTATTTTCAAATTAAGTACTTGCAAGATTTGAATTTTACTTTACTAGCGTGTGAGATGAGAGTAATTGTGTGGTAGTTTGAGCATTCTTTGGCATTGCCTTTCTTTGGGATTGGAATGAAAACTAACCTTTTCCAGTCCTGTGGCCACTGCTGAGTTTTCCAAATTTGCTGGCATATTGAGTGCAGCAATTTCACAGCACCATCTTTCAGGATTTGAAATAGCTCAACTAGAATTCCATCACCTCCACTAGCTTTTTCATAGTAATGCTTTCTAACGCCCACTTGACTTCACATTCTAGGATGTCTGGCTCTAGGTGAGTGATCAACCATCATGATTATCTTGGTCATGAAGATCTTTTTGTACAGTTCTTCTGTGTATTCTTGCCACCTCTTCTTAATATCTTCTGCTTTGGTTAGGTCCATATCATTTCTGTCCTTTATCAAGCCCATCTTTGCATGAAATGTTTCCTTGGTATCTCTAATTTGCTTGAAGAGATCTCTAGTCTTTCCCATTCTGTTGTTTTCCTCTATTTCTTTGCATTGATAGCTGAAGAAGGCTTTCTTATCTCTTCTTGCTATTCTTTGGAACTCTGCATTCAGATGCTTATATCTTTCCTTTTCTCCTTTGCTTTCGGCTTCTCTTCTTTTCACAGCTATTTGTAAGGCCTCCTCAGACAGCCATTTTGCTTTTTTGCATTTCTTTCCCATGGGGATGGTCTTGATCCCTGTCTCCTGTACAGTGTCACAAACCTCCGTCCATAATTCATCAGGCACTCTATCAGCTCTAATCCCTTAAATCTATTTCCCACTTCTACTGTATAATCATAAGGGATTTGATTTAGGTCATACCTGAATGGTTGAGTGGTTTTCCCTACTTTCTTCAATTTAAGTCTGAATTTGGTAATAAGGAGTTCATGATCTGAGCCACAGTCAGCTCCTGGTCTTGTTTTTGCTGACTGTATAGAGCTTCTCCACCTTTGGCTGCAAAGAATATAATCAATCTGATTTCGGTGTTGACCATCTGGTGATGTCCATGTGTAGAGTCTTATCCAGTTGTGGATATGACTGGTGATAGAAGCAAGGTCTGATGCTCTAAAGAGCAATATTGCACAGGAACCTGGAATGTCAGGTCCATGAATCAAGGCAGATTGGAAGTGGTCAAACAGGAGATGGCAAGAGTGAACATCGACATTCTAGGAATCAGCGAACTAAAATGGACTGGAATGGGTGAATTTAACTCAGGTGACCATTATATCTACTACTGTGGGCAGGAATCTCTTAGAAGAAATGGAGTAGCCATCATGGTCAACAAAAGAGTCCAAAATGCAGTACATGGATGCAATCTCAAAAATGACAGAATGATCTCTGTTCCTTTCCAAGGCAAAGCGTTCAATATCACAGTAATACAAGTCTATGCCCCAACCAGCAACGCTGAAGAAGCTGAAGTTGAATGGTTCTATGAAGACCTACAAGACCTTTTAGAACTAACACCCAAAAAAGATGTCCTTTTCATTATAGGGGACTGGAATGCAAAAGTAGGAAGTCAAGAAACACCTGGAGTAACAGGCAAATTTGACCTTGGAATATGGAATGAAGCAGGGCAAAGACTAATAGAGTTTTGCCAAGAAAATGCACTGGTCATAGCAAACACCCTTTTCTAACAACACAAGAGAAGACTCTACACATGGACATCATCAGATGGTCAACACCGAAATCAGATTGATTATATCCTTTGCAGCCAAAGATAAGCTCAAACTATCGCACAATTGTACTCATCTCACATGCTAGTAAAGTAATGCTCAAAATTCTCCAAGCCAGGCTTCAGCGATATGTGAGCCGTGAACTTCCTGATGTTCAAACTGGTTTTAGAAAAGGCAGAGGAACCAGAGATCAAGTTGCCAACATCTTCTGGATCATGGAAAAAGCAAGAGAGTTCCAGAAAAACATCTATTTCTGCTTTATTGACTATGCCAAAGCCTTTGACTGTGTGGATCACAAGAAACTGTGGAAAATTCTGAAAGAGATGGGAATACCAGACCACCTGACCTGCCTCTTGAGAAACCTGTATGCAGGTCAGGAAGCAACAGTTAGAACTGGACATGGAACAACAGATTGGTTCCAAATAGGAAAAGGAGTACATCAAGGCTGTATATTTTCACCCTGCTTATTTAACTTCTATGCAGAGTACAGAATGAAAAATGCTGGACTGGAAGAAACACAAGCTGGAATCAAGATTGCCGGGAGAAATATCGATAATCTCAGATATGCAGATGACACCACCCTTATGGCAGAAAGTGAAGAGGAACTCAAAAGCCTCTTGATGAAAGTGAAAGAGGAGAGAGAAAAAGTTGGCTGAAAGCTCAACATTCAGAAAACGAAGATCATGGCATCTGAGGTCCCATCACTTCATGGGAAATAGATGGGGAAACAGTAGAAACAGTGTCAAAGTTTATTTTTTGGGGCTCCAAAATCACTGAAGATGGTGACTGCAGCCATGAAATTAAAAGACACTTACTCCTTGGAAGGTAAGTTATGACCAACCTAGATAGCATGTTGAAAAGCAGAGACATTACTCTGCCATCAAAGGTCCATCTACTCAAGGCTACGGTTTTTCCAATGGTCATGTATGGATGTGAGAGTTGGTCTGTGAAGAAGGCAGAGCGCCGAAGAATCGATGCTTTTGAACTGTGGTGTTGGAGAAGACTCTTGAGAGTCCCTTGGACTGCAAGGAGATCCAACTAGTCCATTCTGAAGGAGATCAGCCCTGGGTGTTCTTTGGAAGGAATGATGCTAAAGCTGAAACTCCAGTACTTTGGCACCTCATACGAAGAGTTGACTCATTGGAAAAGACTCTGATGCTGGGAGTGATTGGGGGCAGGAGGAGAAGGGGACGACAGAGGATGAGATGGCTGGATGGCATCACTGACTCAATGGACATGAGTCTGACTGAACCCCAGAAGTTGGTGATGGACAGGGAGGCCTGATGTGCTACAATTCATGGGGTCACAAAGAGTCAGACATGACTGAGCCACTGACCTGAACTGAAGATTTGAATCTCAGTGTGAAGACTGGTACATTCGGGTTTAATTTCAAGTATAGGACCCCCAGTTATAAATTACAGAGTGATTATTTTAAAGTTCATGTGGCATCTGGAATATAAATTTAAATGTTTGCTAACAATTGCTTCTGCATAAAATTTGAAAATATATTGCTGATGGTTTAATTGAGGAAATAATAGGGAAAATTAGTTTAGTCTGGATTTTAATGGGTATGTAATTTTTTAAACCAATTAACCTTGAGTCTTATCTTACAGAGGGCAATTCATATTTTCCTATACATAAGTAGTCAAAATAATTGGTTATGGACATCTTTCCTTGGCTGGACTTCATGTAAGCATCTGGCTTCCATTTCCTCTATGCTGTTTGTCTGCAGTAAGATGATTATTACAGAATAAACCAATCCCAGCATTTGCAGAAATACTGCTGGGTATGGGTGACTATATTCGCATACACATATAAACACCTCTGTGTGTGTGTGTTAGTCGTTTTGTTGTGTCTGACTCTTTGTGACTCCTAGGACTGTAGCCTACCAGGCTCCTCTGTCCATGGGATTCTCCAGGCAAGAATACAGGAATGGATTGCCATGCCCCCCTTCAGGGGACTCTTCCCCACCCAGGAATTGAACCTGTGTCTCCAGCATCTCTTGCATTGGCAGGCGGATTCTTTACCACTAGTGCCACCCAGAAAGCCTCCATAGATCCACATATTCTTCTAAACCAGAGCTATCCATTTTGTCTTTACATATCCAATTTGGGCTACAACTTTACTTGTGTTTACTTTGATGTGTGCTAGTCTATTATTTACCCTAGTTTTTGAGAACTACGCTGGATTTTTTTTTTTTTTTTGCTCTTCACCTTTTTGGAAAGGAATCCATCTATTATCAGTGGTTTTATTTTTCTTTTACTGAATCTACACATACTGAATTTCATGTGTTAATTAATACACCTAAGTCTTCATAAATGTGTTTTTCACACTTAAGTTTCTTAAAAGCCTAATCTAGTTTCTGCTCAGCATCACCTACTTGTCACAAGCTGAGATTTATTTAAATTTCACATATTCATGCAGATCAAAATACTCAAAACTGTGCCTTTAGTTGAAAAGCACGTCTCAGTTAACTTAATTAGCTGCAAGCACGAATTGCATTTTGCAATTCCCCCAGAAACGTGCCTCTTCCACATCAGATTTTAAGAACGGATTTAGGGCAATTATTTGCCAAAAAGAAGTCCAAATGCATTGTTATTATTTAAGGCCCTTTCAGATCAATTCCTACCATACTGTCAACTTTGACTTGCTTTCTCCCAACATGTATTTTATATTCTCAGAATTGTGTTTCACTTGAAACATCTGTCCTTTCTGGTGGTTTGGCTTTACTGATTTCTGCTACCTGGAAGCTCTCTTACCTCTGCATCTCTTTAATCATGCCCTCTCTTCCAAGCACAGCTCAAATACCAGCCCTGCAATGTTATCTTCCTGTTGTCCTGGCAAGCAATTCTGAGTATCCATTACAGTCTCTACGTGTCTATTGCACTTTCTCTGTTAATACCCCGAAGGCCTGAAGAGTGACTTGTGTTTTGTGCCGTATCTTTCTTACTGGATAGTCAGCTTAGCACAGCCCTTCACGCCCTGAAGTCCCCCCAACCCTGCCGCCCCCAAGACCTGTCCATCAAACAACTCATTCCAACCCACTTCTTTATTTTGTTTTTTTATAAATAGAAATTAGTTAAAATGGCACAGAGATTATTCTAAGAGCCACTCTTCAGCCTTTACAGGAACGACTAAATGACAATCACGTCATCTTTTTCTAGTATGTCTCAGAGTCTATCTACTTGACTGTTCGGCAGATAATTTCCATTTCAAGTTGTTCCCTTTCCTGGAAGTGTCTATGGGTCCTCGATACCCTTCATGTTTGAATTTGTTCTGTCTTATTTGTACTGATTGTCTTAGCTTTTAGTCTCTTCTTTTTCTTTTTTAATCTAATGTCCTTTTAGTGCAGGCGACATGTCGCATTTCTCATGCAGAAGTGGTTTCTCTGTCAGTTTGCTCGTCCCCTCCTAAAGGCATTAGCAAATTATCCCCTATAACCTGGCACTGGCAGGTCAGGGAGTGACCCTGTCAGTGTCATCCTTACGTCCTCTGTGGGCACTTAGGGTAGTTAAGAAACACTCAGATATTTGGGATTGGAAACAAATGGATAGATGCTTTGTGACCAGTTCTTCATAGCCGTATGCATTAAGTTAGTCATTTAGATACCAGGATATCGTTTCCCCTTTTTCTCTTTTATCTATTACTACCTATTATTTTCGCTCTAGTAAAATTGGATTATCTTTATCTCCTCAAATATATTCTGTATCTAGAGTATACTCTTTTCATATATATCCCTTTATTTGCTCATCCTAAGGAACCAAATACTATAGCAGTATATAGATAATACATTGTAGTAGTTAAAACCAGGGGCCCTCTAATCAGATGAACCTGGGTTTGAATTTTTGCTTTATCCCTTATTTTGTCACCTTGTTTTATTTTCTTTTATAATTTACTTAGGGTTTCTAATTCTGCTTCCGTATCTTCAACTGAAGATAACAGTAAGATCCATTTCTCAGGATCCCATCTAAGAAATAAATGCATTAATGTAGGTACACTATTCATACTTTACCTTGAATGTATTAAGGTCCCAATAAATAGTAGTCATTAGTAGCCATTATTGTTCTAAAGAACTCCTATCCTAATACATGAGATGGTCTTGATCTTGGGTGGCCTCAGCCTGCAGCAGCTTGAAGTGAGGCCTCGCTTCCCCAGCCAGAGATTGAAGTCAGGTCATGGCAGTGAGAGCTCCAAACCCTAGCCACTAGGCCAGTAGTTAGTGACAAGGCCCTGGCACTTTGGCTTTGCAGCAAAAGAATCCACGTAAGGATGGAAAGCAGTGAAACAAAGCATTTATTAGGAGGAAAAAATAATACAGTATGTGTAGGTAGACACACAGGCAGACTCAGAGGGAAAGTTTCTGATTAGCACCCCGATGGTAATTTGAATCTCTTTTATAGGTCATTTCTTTCAGTTTTCCTTTGGCCAATCATTTTGATTTGACGGGTTCACAGTCCATATTTGGTATATCTCAGGATCCTCCCTGGAGAAGGCAATGGCACCCCACTCCAGTATTCTTGCCTGGAAAACCCATGGACGGAGGAGCCTGGTAGGCTGCAGACCATGGGGTCGCTAAAGTCGGACACGACTGAATGACTTCACTTTCAATTTTCCCTTTCATGCATTGGAGAAGGAAATGGCAACCCACTCCAGTGTTCTTGCCTGGAGAATCCCATGGACAGAGGAGACTAGTGGTCTGCCGTCTATGGGGTCACACAGAGTTGGACACGACTGAAGTGATTTAGCAGCAGCAGCAGCAGCAGCAGGATCCTCCCATGTGCGTACGCACATCTCTTAGCCAAGGTGGATTCTGATGAAAAGGTGTATGGGTAGAGCATCATTAGCCTCACTTCCCTTTGACCGCCAAGAAGCCTTTCTGCACATGCGTGGTCAGGGATATTTCATGACTTCAAGAACGAGAAATATGTGGTCTGGGCAGGGTTCAGCCTCCGGTCTTAATTGTCCCACTATTCTCACCTTGGAGTTTTGGTCCACAGGGAATGAATCTCCAATCGCTTTATGCTGGGGGTAGGGGAATATCTACCTCCTGCCTCAGTATAAGCGAGACAGACTAGCCCACATATATCCCTTCAGAATAATAAAAATGCCTTCCAAACAGAGAGCAAGACATAGAGGGAATGGTTAATGTTCTTTCTTTGATTTCTTGAACATTTCTGCATATTCTTTATGCTACCTAGAATTATGAAGCTTGATAACTTATCAATCCATCCAAGTCTGGTAAAAACAAAAACTGGAAACCAAGTATAAATTAGTGATTACCTCCATGCATTTACTTTTTAATTTTGTCATCATTATAGAAAGTTGCTGTGTGCTAAGTAGATAAAGCCAGAGTTGCCTTTTTAAGGCTACATTTCAAACGATGATAAAAATGTACATATCCCTTGTTTTGTTGTATGAAATTTTAAAGAAAATTAACTGTTTACTTTAGCATCAAAATATCCTTGCCTAAAGCTTGAAAAATTGGAATTACACCAGAGATTGTTATTGGACTTCCTTAGCCCTTTAAAGTTCTTCTCTGGTGGCTCAGACAGTAAAGAATCTGCCTGCAATGTGGAAGACCTGGGTTCAATCTCTGGGTCGGGAAGATCCCCTGGAGTAGGAAATGGCAACCCATTTCAGTATTCTTGCCTGAAGAATCCCATGGACAGAGGAGCCTGGCAGACTACAGTCCATGGGATCACAAAGAGTTTGACACGACTGAGCGACTAACACACACACACAGACAAACATACACAGCCCTTTAAAATCAACTGGATGGAACTTATTTCATTTGTTTTGCAAGACAATTATATTTTTTTCTGTTGTGTCCTTGAAATTATTCAGAGGTGGCTTTGGAATGGCAGCTTGCTGTATAGAGGATTTCATTTTTTTCACTCCAAAATTTGTTGACTATTATCTCTCATATTTTCACCTAGAACTTATGGTCTTCTGATTAGAACTAGCCAAACACTTGAAAAAATCAAATGGGTAACATAACTACTTTGACTTAGAAATACAGGGAATTGATTTGGGTTCAGGGTCTAACTGTAATGTTTGGGGGCAATGTGAATTCACCTTGAATTCCCAGCTGCCTTTGATGCAGAAGTTGACGGTAAACAACCTCCTCTGATTCAGTCAAGGATCAAAGTTATCTTCACATGGGTTTTCCTGACTTGTTTGCCTGTCTCATATTGAGCTCAGGCATTATTCACAAATCTGGTATGATTCATTACTTGAGTTATAGAAAAGGCATTCACATTCCACTCTAGGGCTGTCACCATGAAGCCCACAGAGGGGAAAAAAAAATAAAAGACTTCCAGTAATTGGGTGGAGAAAGGTGTGGATCTGAAACCTTCCTCAACTTTTCTAAAAGGAGTCATTTTACTGGAATGAACTCATGTTGGGGGGGGTGAGAGTTGGTTCCTTATTTTTAATTTTAAGGGGATTTACACTGCATTCTTCCTTCTTAACAAAACAGTGGCAGCAGTGAGTACATTACCTGCCAGCATTAGCTGATGTAAAACAGACATGAAGAGCCCTCTCCATTGTCTACCCTAAAACATCCACTCATTATACACACTCCAGCTGTGACGAAGGATCTGATTTTGCTGTAAATGTCAGCCAAAGCCTGGTTTGCTTTTTCCCCATCAGGATTTCAAAGGTTACTCAAAACAATGTTTCGCAGAAATTATAGAAAGACGGAGGATTACCTAATGAGAATCTAATCTCTGTGACTTGCTTTTATTATAGCATTCTCATACGCAAGCTTCTATTGACCCACCCTTCAATAGTTAACCTCTGAAGTCAGCATTGAATGTCTGGCTCCTATGTAAACTAACACCCTTTTGCGGCCATCAAAGTATGATTTCAAAGGCTAACTACTTTAAGGAAAACAAGCTATTTTTTTTAAACTGAAAAAGAGCACCACAAACCATAATCAGATGTGCAGTATTTTTCCTGTATTTATAATGCCAATGCACCATTTTTTAAGGACTCCCCTGGTGGCTCATGTGGTAAAGAATCCACCTGCAATGTAGGAGACCAGGTCAGGAAGATCCCCTGGAGAAGGAAATAGCTACCTACTACGGTATTCTTGCCTGGAGAATTCGGTGGCCAAAGGAGTCTGGTGGGCTACAGTCCATGGGGTCGCAAAGAGTCAGACATGACTGAGCAACTAACACACACACCATTTTAGAACTAATTAATTTTTCAAAGTACAAGGGGTTGTAGCAGATGATGGCTATTGTGTTTTGATTACATTTATTTGGGGGTACTTTAAGCTTTGGAAACAAAGACTTCTTTTGTAAACACAATAAACCCATATCTTTTATTCACCCATTTAGCAATCATTTATTGCTTTTGCTTTATTTGTGCTCAATCACGTTGTCAACAATTTTATACATGATTAATGCAATAAAAATGAGGACAAAATCATATAAGAATCTTAACAAATCCTACTTAGAGATCAATTAACTTTTATTAACAAGAGTAGTTCTATCCTTCACAACATGAGGCCTGGGGAGGTGGAGGTAAAGATAGACTAGAGGGATGTCAGCCCTAATGCAATTTTTTGGGAAAGCCCCCAAATTTGGATGTTTGGGAAATTGTTTCAGGCAATTTTCCTGTCTCTCATAATAGAAAGAGATGAATAAGAGTAAAAATAATTCATAGGGTCTGTCTTAGCTCAACAAGACTTTCTTGAACATAATTTTCATTTTCTTTTTACTTGATTTTCCATCTGAAGGATAGTTTCTTCAATTCTTCCCCACTAATTCAAAAACAGTATCATTTTTGTGATATCAACTAGTGTTCTAGCTTTTACTTAAATCCTAACCAGGTCGATTAATTTCTTATTAGTCACTAGTTTTGGCCACCTCTGGTACTAGCATTGAACCTATTAATCTATTTGTGTTGTCCACTAAGCGAGAGTGAATTTTTTGAGTTCCTGACTAAGTGTTTATTTCATATCTCTATCTTCTCTACCCACCACCATAGGCATGGTGAAGATGTATTAGAAATAACAGAAGACACTTAAAAATGATTTTGCTTAATGCTAAAGTTTTTCCAGTAAGAGGTTATTCAACACCCTGGAGACAGATTTTATGACTCACAGAGGCAATCCATCTCACTGTTGTACATATCTAATTGTTATGAAGTTCCTCCTATTCAGAATCAAGTTCTCTTGCATCTTGTACCGAATGAAGCATCATTGGCTAATAATTTTAAAAGTAATGTTTCTACAGCAGGGACAGTAAAGCAAACACATCTGCATCTCTGTTGAACCCAACTGTTGGTTCATGTAACAGGAGGCACGGCAGAGCAAGATGTGTTTTCTGGGCTCTGATACATACGAAATTAGATGTACTTTAGCACATAAGTGCTGTTTGGTTGAAATTAGATGTATTTTAGCAAGTAAGTGCTGTTTGGTTGGTGGTGCTTGGTTTTTTCTTTGCTGTTGCTGTCCAAGAAAGTTCTTTTTAGGACAGAAATGAAGAACACAAATAACACAGAGAGAGGAGCTTCCTCCTGCCCTAAATGAAATTAAAAAGTATAACCTATGAAGCTCTTTCAGGTACTACAAAAAAGAAAAGCGTTAAAGATGGGACAGAAATCCTGAGAACAATATTTGATTAAAATGATGAAGTTTTGTAAACTTATTGGGGAAAAAAAGGCATAAATCAATTGGTCTCTCTTCCTTGGTTTTTTATCAGTTGCAATATTGACAATGAATAATAAAAACATAAGGGCCTTTATGGTACTGACTATTATTCACTCAATCTAAATTTGTTTGTATTTTTTACTAGCATAAAAAGGCTAGTGGTTAGTATGGCAAATGATTTGCTTCTTGATAAAGCTCAAAGAAATGCTAAAAGCAAGTAACGCAGTGGCTTTTTTTGTTGTTGTTGTTCTCTGTAAACAATAAAATAGTGAAATATAGTGAAACATTGAAATAATGAAGACAAGTTAGATGATGAATTTTGATAGTTGCTAGCTTATTGTAAATTTCCAGATATACTTTCCAAATATAAATCTTAAAATCATGCTACTTCTTCATTAAGAAGCCATACAAAAAGCCAACTTCCCCCCCAAACCCTGCAAATAGTAATTTAGTTATTCATAATACAGGTACTAAATACAGGTTCTTTGCAAAGGCAGAGTATATAGCTTCTATTGTGAGAAATTTCCTTCCACAAAATACTAGGGGGAGACATAAGAAGCTAAACAGCTAGAAGAGTGTAACATAAATGCTAATGGAAGTTCATAGAAAATATTATGAGAAATCCCAGAACACATGACAAATAATCAGGTGGAAATAGTACAAGGAGCTAAAAATCACAATGGGAAATAGGGGCTACTGCATTTTGTTTTAAAAATGTGAGTTCATGATTAATAATCTTAACAGCATTTCAAACCACAGATGTAGCATACATTTCTTTAAGAGAAATTATGATTTTGTATCTTTTAGGTGAAAATTTCAGTAAGGAGCAAACAAAGAGAAGATGAAATGCTGCAGACTTGAATGGGGAACGGTGACAGTGTGGTTGGTAATTTGTGTCAAGGCACTGGTACCTGAAACTCTGTCCCACTGCTTCCTTCAAAGGATGCTGCAAATTGAACATGGGAGCAACTCTGCCTGCCTGACCGGCCTGGGCTTGTGGCAGCATCATTCACATCACTTAATTCTGCTCAGAGAGGTAATGGCTATTGGGTGACTTAACAAGAAGGTGCCTAAGGTGGTCACGAGATGGATGTCAGTGACAAGTGATTCCTTGCTAGTAATTTCTATTAAATCAAAATTGGATCACTTGTAGAGCCATGGATGGACCTAGAGACTGTCATACAGAGGGAAGTAAGTCAGAAAAACAAATATCACATATTAACACATATATGTGGAATCTATAAAGATGGTATAGATGATCTTGTTTGAAGAACAGGCACAGAATTAGAGAACAAAAGTATGGACACTAAGTGGGGAAAGGGGTAGTGATGGAATGAATTGCGAGATTGGGAATGATATATACACATACACTGTTGATTCTATGTATACAACAGATAACTAATGAGAACCTCATGTGCAGCTCAGAGAACCTCTACTTGATGCTCTGTGGTGGTTTAAATGGGAAGGAAATCCAAAAAAGAGTGGATATATGTATACGTATAGCTTATCTACTTTTCTATACAGCAGAAACTAACACAACATTGTAAAGCAACTATACTCCATTGAAAATTAACTAAAAAATAAATCTAAACTTTCTGTTACTCATTAATCAATGGCACAAGACTTCAAATAATACTTTGCCCAGGCTTCCAGATCACTGTATCTTTGTATTGATGAATCCTCAAGTGACCCTTTCTGCACAAGGTAATAATGAATGACAATGAAATCTGCAGCACTGATATCAAGATCTCTACAAGCAGTGTATATAACCATTAATTTTATTTGGTATCTCCAGAGAGTTTCAACTTTTTTTTTTTTAACTGGAATGTATTGTACTGAAAATATTGGAAAACAGAGTAAAACCAAACAAAGAGAAAGAAAACCCCAAAGTGTTTATTTTGATTTATTTCTGGAGAAATATTTTTCTACACAAATTCTAGATTTTTAAAAATTATTTTTTATTGGAGTATAGTTGATGCATAATGTTGTGTTTCTGCTGTACTAGATTATTTTTAAAAAAATAAAATCCATTGACTGTAAAGGTATTTTCTTTCTAAAGAGTACATCAATTTATACTCTCTTAACTGCTGGGCACATAAAGGAAAACAAACAAATGAAAATGACTTTCCTTTCAAAAGCTCATAGATAACAAGTTTTTAATCTTCCAATGTTTTCTTGTAAAAGTTGCCACTACCCTAAAGATAAACTTGAGTATGTGTATCTTAATCTTTAGCTTTATTTCTTAGAATCTCAAGACTAGCCAGTAGAATAAGTACCTATTTTCCCTAGGAAATGAAGCAAGTGTACCTTAGGTTTGCATATGCTATTCTAAAGGTAAAATGTAGATAAAGCTTTTCTGAGAAAAAGCAACTCAATTCTGCTTTAGTTTGGCCAATGAAATTCATGTTTTTGCCTCTCATTTTGACTGCCAAAATCCCATTAAAAATTGACAATAAAACATATTTATTAAAGAAATATACCTGTAAGAGTGGAATAATAGGAAAAAATAAGATTGCCATGACTAGGTCAGATATATTGAGATATTCCGGAGAGATCAATGGCAGATGAACCTAAAATTTCTAAGAGAGAGAGGGATTGACTTGGGTAGGTTGGAGAGAGGGGGGATGATCATTATAGTGGTAAAATTGGTGATTTCTATCAAAGCTACAGAAAAACGCTGAACTTGTAGACAATTCTAAAGAGGTCTCTCTGAGTAATTAAACATGGGGTTATTGGTGGATAATCAACAAAAAGACAGTGTAGGAAGCAGGGAAGTAAAATAGCCAGAAAAACTTTTCAAAGTAAGTAATACAAAAAGAACAAAAGTGAAATTGAAACAGTAACTCCAGACAAAATAAAGGGAACAGTAAAACAGCAACAAAAATAGAATGAAAAATTCAGTTTATACTTAATATCAGAAAAAAACAAAGAATAGTACATACATAAAATATGAACAGACTGCTGTGATAAAGGGTAATTGGTAACTACAAATATTTCTTAGGTATTTCGGACTGCAAGGAGATCCAACCAGTCCATTCTGAAGGAGATCAACCCTGGGATTTCTTTGGAGGGAATGATGCTAAAGCTGAAACTCCAGTACTTTGGCCACCTCATGCGAAGAGTTGACTCACTGGAAAAGACTCTGATGCTGGGAGGGATTGGGGGCAGGAGGAGAAGGGGACAACAGAGGATGAGATGGCTGGATGGCATCATGGACTTGATGGACGTGAGTCTGAGTGAACTCCGGGAGTTGGTGATGGACAGGGAGGCCTGGCGTGCTGTGATTCACGGGGTCGCAAAGAGTCAGACACGACTGAGCGACTGAACTGAACTGAAAATATGATGGCCATAATTTAATAGGAGGGCTGAATTATAGCAGTCTATGGTTGAAGGTTTATATATATATATATATATATATATAAAATGCTGCTGTTCAGTTCCTAAGATGTGTCCAACTCTGCGACCCTCATGGATTGTAGCTCGCCAGACTTCCCTGTCCTTCACTATCTCCCAGAGTTGACTCAAACTCATGTCCATTGAGTCAATGATGCCATCCAGTCATCTCATTTTCTGTCACCCCCTTCTCCTCTTGCCCTCAATCTTTCCTGGCATCAGGGTCTTTTCCAACAAGTTGGCTCTTCGAATCAGGTGGCCAAAATATTGGAGCTTCAGCTTCAGCATCAGTCCTTCCAATGAATATTCAAGGTTGATTTCCTTTAGTACTGACTGGTTTGATCTTGCTATCCAAGGGACTCTCAAGAGTCTGCTCCAGCACTACAATTTGAAAGCATCAATTTTTTAGACACTCAGTCTTCCTTATGGTCCAACTCTCAGATCTGTACATGACTACCAGGAAAACTATAGCTTTGAATATATGGACCTTTGTCGGCAAAGTGATGTTTCCACTTTTTAATACTCTCTCTATGTTTGTCATAGCTTTCCTTCCAAGGAACAAGTATCTTTTAATTTCATGGCTGCAATCACTGTCCACAGTGATTTTGGAATCCAAGAAAATAAAATCTGCCGCTGTTTCCCCTTTTCCCCCACCTTTTTGCCATAATCTTAGTTTTTTGAATGTGGGGTTTTAAGGCAGCTTTTTCACTCTCCTCTTTCACCCTCACCAAGAGGCTCTTTAGTTCTTCTTTGCTTTCTGCAATTAGAGTGGTATTATCTGCATATCTGAGGCTGTTGATATTTCTCCTGACAATCTTGATTCCAGTTGATGATTCATCCAACCTGACATTTCTCATGATGTACTCTGCATGTAAGTTAAATAAGCAGGGTGATATACAGCCTTGACATACTCCTTTCGCAACTTTAAACCAGTCTGTTGTTCCATGTGTCTGGTTCTAACTGTTGCTTCTTGATCTGCATACAGTTTTCTCAGGAGAAAAGTAAGGTGGTCTGGTATTTACATCTCTTTAAGAATTTTCCACAGTTTGTTGTGGTCCACACAGTCAAAGGCTTTAGTGCAGTCAATGAAGCAGAAGTAGATGTTGTTCTGGAATTACCTTGCTTTCTCTATGATCCAACAGATATTGGCAATTTGATTTCTGGTTCCTCTGCCTTTTCCAAATCCAGTTTGTACATCTGGAAGTTCTTGGTTCGTGTACTACAGTAGCCAAGCTTGAAGGATTTGGGGCATTACTTTGCTAACATGTGAAATGAACACAATTGTATGGCAATTTGAACATTCTTTGGCATTGCCCTTCTTTGGGAGTGAAATGAAAATTTGAATACATTTTTATATTGTATGCATGCATTTTTTCAACCCATGATGTTATAAAAGGAATAAAGCAAACTGACCCATCAATTTGTTGATTCACTACTTAGTATTAACAAATCAATTTGTTTCTATCACTACGCAAAGGAAAATGAAAGCTGTAAGCAGAAAACATGCAGTAAAACGGCAGGCAAAAGTCAAACATATCAGTAAAGATGTTAAATTAAATCAGTTAAATCCACATAAAAAGGCACAATCTTAAAAATTTGATTAAAAAAATCAGCTACAGTTTTTTTTTATTACTAGATACACATGACAGAAAAATTACCACTAAAGGAATGGACCGAAACAAGCTATATGAATACCTGGAGTGGTAATAGCAAAAATTGATTAAATAAAATTTTAATAGATATAATTCTAGTGAAAAAGCGTTTGGTTGTACTAAGTGTGTAGCTTACAGAATTAGAAGATGAAATTTGTCAAGAGGATCTAGCAGTCATGGGTCTTTATGCTCTGAGTGATGGACCATTAAAATTTATAAAGAAAAAAATTGTGAGAAGTAAGAAGAAAGTCATAAAATCACAGTGTAGTGGTTTATAATACAACCCTAATGATGCCTGCCTTACTGATCTATCCAGATGGGATCATTTTTCTTTTGACTAAAGAACACTCTTCAGTATTTCCTTTCCAGTGGGTTTGAAGGAATGAATTTTCTGTTTTGATTTGTCTAAAATTATTTTTATTTCACCTTCAGTTTTGACGTACAGTTTCACAGGCTATGAAATTCTCAGTTGCATGTTATTTTCTTTCAGCACTTTGAAGATATTGTTTTCTTATCCTCTGATTTCTATTTTTTTTTTTTCTTCAGCTGTTTATATTACTGTTCCTCATTTGAGAACACTATGTTCTTTTTCTCAGGCAGCTGTCAGGATTTTTATTGTCTTCAATTTTCACTTTTGTCTATTATGATTTGGTGTGCTATTGTTCTTTATTAAAAACAAATCCCTATTACAGTATGCTTTTTAATCTCAGACTTAAGATCCCCATTCCTCATAGCCAAATGTTTACCGTACTCCATTCTTGCTCTTCTTCTAGAACTGCAGCTGTAAATAGTTTTTTCTTCTAATCCATGCTCATGAAATATCTTTCCATTTTTTTGTTATTTTCATTTTCTTCCATTTCTTTTTATAATTTTCAGCATACAAGCATTTCACCTCTTTGGTTAAATTTATTCCAAAGTATTTTAGTCTTTTTTGATGAAATTATAAATGGCATTATTTTCTTAATTTCTTTTTCTGATAGTTTATTATTGGTATACAGAATTTTTGTATGTTGATTTTGAATCCTGTACTTACTGAATTTATTAATTTGAACTGTCTTCAGTGGAATTTTAAAGTTATATATATATGTATAATATCATGTCATTGGCAAATAGAAATAGTTGTACTTATTTCTTTCTGATTTGGATGCTGTTTATTTCTATTCTGATGTAATTTCTCTGGCTAATGCTTCCAGTACGGTTTGAATAAAAATGCCTCGCATGGGGATCCTTGTCTTGTTCCTGAGTATAACGTTAGCGGTAGACTTGACATACATGGCTTTGATTGTGTTGAGGTACGTTCCCTCTATACTTACTCTGTTGAAAGCTTTTAATCTTGACAAGATGTTTGTTAAATGTTTTTTCTATATCTATTAAGATAATTATATGAATTTTATTTTTCATTTTGTTAATATGGTGTATTGTCCTTGGGTGGTTCAGTGGTAGAATTTTCACCTGTCATGCAGGAGGCCCAGCTTTGATTCCCAGTTCATGCAGCCACAGCATCTCCTTTGGAGTTTTCTGATGGCTCAGTAGATAAAGAATCTGCCTGTAATGCAGGAGACATAGGAGATGTGGGTTTGACCCCTGGGTTGGAAAGATTCCCCAGAGAAGGAAATGGCAACCACTCTGGTATTCTTGTCTGAAAAATCCTATGGACAGAAGAGCCTGATGGGCAACAGTCCCATAGGTTGCAAAGAGCTGGACATGATTGAGTGGCTAAGCACACACATATGGTGTATCACATTGATTGATTTGTGTAGTTGAACCATCTTTGCATCCCAGAGATAGATCCCACTTGATTCTGGTATATGATCCTTTTAATGTGTTGCTGAATTTGGTTTGCTAGTATTTTGCTGAGGATATTGCCTCTCTGTTCATCAGGAATATTGGCCTGTAATTCTCTTTTTAGAAGGATTCTTGTCTGATTTTTGTATTAGAGTAATGTTACCCTCATAAAGTGAGTTTGAAAGTATTTCATCATCCTCTATTTTGGGGAAGAGTTGGAAGATTGATATTAATTCATCTTTAAATATTTTATTTGTTATTTTGTTGCTAACTCATGTCCTAATCTTTTGTGTCCCCATGGACTTTAACCCACCAGGATCCTCTGTCCATGGGTTTCCCAGGCAAGAATACTGGAGTGGGTTGCCATTTCCTTCTCCAGGGGATCTTCTCCACCCAAGGACTGACCACATGTCTCCAGCATTGGAAGGCAGATTCTTTGCCATTGAGCCACAATTCACCCATGAAAGTCATCTGATGCTACATCTTTCTTTGTTGGTAAGGTTTTGAGTACTGATTCAATATTATTTGGCCTGTTCAGATTTTTTATTTCTTCATGATTTTATATCTTCATGATATGTTTTATGTTTCTAGAAATTTATTCATTTCTTTTAGGTAGTCCAATTTTTTGATGTATAATTGTTCATAGTACTCTCATAATCTTTTGTGGATTTTTTGCTATTAGTTGTAATGTTTCCTCTTTCATTTCTGATTTTATTTATTTAAGTTTTCTCTCTATTTTCTTGGTGAGTGTACTAGAGTTTTGTTAATTTTGCTCAAAGCCAGCTCTTAAGTTTATTGATCTTTTCTGTTATCATTTTAGTCTTTTAAATTTATTTCTGCTCTGATCTTTGTTATTTCCTTTTTATTTTTTTTACTCATTTTGGGCTTAGTTCATTCTCTTTGTTCTAGTTCTTGAGGTGCAAACTTGTTATTTATGTGAACTTTGTTTTCCCCTTAATATAGTCACTTATTATTTTGAACTCCCTCTTAGAAATGTTTTTGCTGCATCTCATAAGTTTTGGTATGTTTATTTCTATTTTCATTTGTCTCAAGGTATTTTTAATTTCTCTCTTGCTTTCTTCTTTGACCCATTGATTTTATAGTAGAATGTTGTTTAATCTCCACATTTTTGTGAATTTTCCAGTTTTCTTCCTGTGAGTCACTTCTAGTTTTATATACCAGTGTGGTTGGAAAAGATGTTTATGTGATTTCAATCTTCTTAAATTTGTAAAGAATCACTGACATACTATCTGTCCTAGAGGATGTTTCGTGTGTGCTTGAGAAGAATGTCTATGCTGCTGATATTGGATAGAAATATCTGTAAAGGTCTGTTGAGTCTGCCAGACATGTGTACAAACTCAATCCAGGAAGATTCTGGTGACCTTGGGTTGGCCACAGGGAGAACTCAAGAGATAATTTTAACCTCTCCTGTCTCTGGAGAGGACTGCAGTCTACTCCTGAATGTGTGCTAAATTAGAAGACTGACCCCCAGGGCAAAGCTTTTAAAGTGTGCAAATAACCCTTGTTCTGGGAAAGATTGGGAGATGGATGTTTCTGTCTGTTCTCTTTGCACTGAGCCCTTGAGGGACAGTTGGGTAAGAAGTGCTTCTTACTTGGTTAAGAAATGCTCCCATAATTGTATGGAATCAGGAACTCAAGTCCCATTGACAGCAGAGCTGGGGGATTAAGAAGAGAGTGTACCTTCTGGGCAGTAGCCACAAAAGCTGGGGCCTCAGGTGTGTGTGTAAGCTCTTTCCAGGGAGCAGGACAGAGGAACAGTGCAAAGATAGCACTTTTCACCCTCCCTGAATATTAATTGGAAGGACTGATGCGGAAGCTGAAGCTCCAATACTTTGGCCACCCGACATGAAGAGCCACTCCTTGGGAAATATCCTAAGGCTGGGAAAGATTGAGGGTGGGAGGAGTAGATGGAGACAGAGGCTGAGATGGTTGGATGGTATAATCAACTCAGTAGACATGAGTTTGAGTCAAACTCTGGGAGATAGTGAAGGACAGGGAAGACTGGCAGTTCACTGGATCACAAAGAATCAGACAGGATTAAGTGACTGAACAACAAAACTCTCCCAGGTCTCTGGAGAGGATTGCCTTTTGACCCCTTGTTGTTTTTCAGTTGCCAAGTCATGTCTGACTCTTTGTGACCCCCAGCTGCTGCTGCTGCCGCTAAGTCACTTCAGTTGTGTCCAACTCTGTGCGACCCCATAGATGGCAGCCCACCAGGCTCCCCTATCCCTGGGATTCTCCAGGCACCTAGTTGCAGGTAAAATTAGAAGCCGACCCTCAGGCCATAGCTTTTAAGATATACAAATTGGCCTCTTTCAGAGGCAGACTGGGAGACAGCTGTTTCTGACTGAAGTCTCTGTTCTAAGCTCTGGGGGTAGCCAGTTAAGAACTAGTTTCCTTGTTTGCTACAGTCCCAGGGACTCTGGAATACAGCCCTGGTGGCTCCCAGAGACAGTCGATTAAGTGATGCATCCTCTTGGTGGCACCCATAGAAACCAGGCCTCCAGACTGTGCTCAGATTGTGCTCAGCTCCTTTCAGGAGATACCTTGGCCTGGAGCAAGATAGAGGGAGAATGCAGAGATGACTCCAGCTGGCCTCTCCAATCAGTCAGTCCCCCAGTGTATGCTAGTTTAGGACCTTTAGGCTACAGCTTTTAAAATATGCAAACTGGCCTCTTTCTGGAAAAGCCTGAGAGATGTGAATTTCTGTCTCCTCATTCTGTGCTGAGCCCTTGGGGGATACCCATGTGAGTCCTCCCAAGCCATTAAGAACTATTTCTCTGTTTGTTATAGCCTGTTGTATCTCATGGAAGCAATTATCTTTGAAGTGCTACTTTCATTTTGTTGCTCTAAATACTTATAAATAGTTTTTACTTTAATAATGGTTAATATTGTATAACAAAAATGAAAAGTTAGAAATGCTTATTTTATTTACCATTTATACATCACAATTATTATTTGCATACATAGCTATTACTGGACTATCTAAATAAACCTACTTTCTTGAAATAATATTTCAAGAAGAAATGAAATACATGAGAATTCTGCTCTCTGACCTGTATTCCTATTAAAATCCTGGTAAATATGTACATACATATATATGTATCAGAAACTGAAAAATTAATACGATTTAATATGACTTCCATGGTGGCTCAGCAGTAAAGAATCGACCTTTAATGCAGGAGACTGCCTGCAATGCAGGAGATGACACGGGTTCAGTCCTTGGGTGGAGAAGATCCCTTGGAGAAGGAAATGGCAACCCACTCCAGTATTCTTTCCTGGGAAATCTCATGGACAGAGGAGACTAAAGGAGTCAAAAGAGTTTGACATGACTTAGCAACTAAATCAACCCCTACATAAATATGTGCAGAAATAATCCTTAAAACTAGTAAATCAGTTCAGTTCAGTCGCTCAGTCGTGTCCGACTCTTTGCCACCCCATGAATCGCAGCACCCAGGCCTCCCTGTCCATCACCATCTCCCGGAGTTCACTCAGACTCACGTCCATCGAGTCCGTGATGCTATCCAGCCTTCTCATCCTCGGTCGTCCCTTTCTCCTACTGCCCCCAATCCTTCCCAGCATCACAGTCTTTCCCAATGAGTCAACTCTTCGCATGAGGTGGCCAAAGTACTGGAGTTTCAGCTTCAGCATCATTCCCTCCAAAGAAATCCCAGGGTTGATCTCCTTCAGAATGGACTGGTTGGATCTCCTTACAGTCCAAGGGACTACATCTTCAAAAAGCTATCTATGGATTATTTTCAAAATAAAGTTAAATAAAAATGATTCAGTGTACACTCAGATTTTTATCTGGATCTTAAAAGTTGGGATCCAATGCTTTAAATTTAACTTTGATGACCATTAGAATAAAATAAATATTTTTCATATGAATGAAAAATCTATCCTTCTGATATAAATCAAGTTTTTTTAAATTGATTTGGGGTTAATTTTGAATTTAGCTGACTGTCAGAATATGTTGAGGCGAATTTTTTTCCTAATTTGTAACAACAGTAACAACAAAATCAATCATTTGTTGAGCACTTAATCTATGCTGAGTATTTGACAGATATTTTATGTTATTATTTCCAAATTTTACAGAAAAATCAAAGATATATACAGTTTTCTATTTTACATGTGACAATGAGTATATCACTGTGATTAAATTAGTTACTGACACATTAGTTAAATTTAGCAGAAAGTGAAAGTGGAAGTGTGCTCAGTCATGTCCAACTCTTTACGACCCCATGGACTTCAGCCTACCAGGCTCCTCTGTCCATGGGATTTCCCCGGCAAAAGTACTGGAGTGGTTTGCCATTTCCTTCTCCAGGGGATCTTCCCGACCCAGGGATCGAACCCAGGTCTCCCTCATTGTAGACAGACATTTTACCGCCTGAGCCACGAGGGAAGCACAAATTTAGCAGACTACTTTCTAAACCTAGGGCTAACCAACCAAAATTTTCATTAAATCTGATGTAGCATATTAATAGATTCTCCTACTATCATATCAAAAGTGCATTTACAAAGAAATCATACTTGTATAAGGTGATTTGTTCTTTTCATATAATTTGAAAATAGATTTGCAACTATATTATTATTTTTATTTAAATTCATAAGCCTTTCATTGAGAAAGGTTTATAATTTTCTGTTAAGAAATATTTTTGAAACAGTTTTTGATATTATGGATTATTTTAAATAGCATATATATTTTAGTGTGAGATTTAAAAAATTAAATCAATTAGATTTCCTGGACTCTTAACTATGCATATGATGCCTTAATAATTGAAAAATCATTCTTTTAAAATACTTGCGTTTGTAATCTGCTCTATGTAAGGGAAATAATTTAGCTTAAATTTAAAATTTCCTCTATCCTTTTACATTTCTAATTTCCCACATCTGCAAATTTAACCTGATATTTAACACTTTGATGAAGGGGAAGACAGTGATAAGGATAACATTTTTCTCTAATTAATTTTTTGTGGATATTTTTATTTTTATATTTATATTCAAATTCTTTACTCATTATTCCAATAACTCTATGTTTCTTGGTTCTCAATTATAGCAATCAGTCATTTCATATTATTTTTTCTCTACTTTTGGATTTTTACTTCAATTAATCTTTTAATTAGCTGGAATAAACTTTGAGTACTTTTTTTAAAGGAGGGTTAAATGTGTTTTATATTTCTAAGCACACATGTCACTGAGATTTTTCCACATGAGTAATAACCTCTGCATTCAGGGTTCTTGGATTATAAAATGTTTCTCTTCAAGTCTCTGTGAAGGATGTTTCCTTTCAGTTTGGCATGCAGTTCCAGAATGACTCTGTTACTCTCATAATAATTTTTTTGCTGATACATTGTAGACTACATTTTTTAGCTCAAAAACATTTTAAAAATATATTTATGATTATTTTGTTTCATTTTCTTTTCTTTATGAACAGTGATTGCTTTTTACATTTAATTTTGATCTTCTGTTATCTCTCTTACTATTCCCATTATTGTCCTTTTTTCTTTTGTCAAGAACTTCTCAAGTATATTAATAAAGCATTTTCTTCAGAATCAATTTAGCTTAGTTTTAATTCTGCTTGTTTTTTTTACACTTCTACATTTTTTTTTTCTTATTTTACCCAGATTCCTTTAATTCTCTGCCTGCTCCTGTTCTTATTTAGCTTGCTACATATTCTTTTAAGCCCACAGCATTTTCATGTCTACCCATTTTCTTTGGGTACCCCTGTCTGTTCTTTATTTTGACACTATGACCTTTCATCATGTAAGTAATGTGTTCCTCTATTTTGTTATATTGTTTATTCTTTTTCTTATTTACTAGATTACATCAATAACACAAATAAAAAACAAATAACACAAACGACCCCTACTTTCCAATAACTCAGTGTATTTCTGCTCTTCTCTTGTGTAGTAAACTTTCTTCCTTATGCTGTAGAAATTCATATACATGTATAAAGAGATTTTTTTTTTTCTTTTTAACCATGCTTGCAATAATGATACCATGTGAATCAGAGTCAGGAGACAGAGACCACACTAGTTACATGAACTGTGAAAATTTAATATAAAAATTTATTAACTAGATGGATGTTTAGCTCTCAAATGATGCTTATCTGTTAATTAACCTCTTTGTGAGAGGCAACATCTACCCTAATGTGCGGGCTTAACTCTGTGATGGAGGACTCTGGCTTCTGCAGAATCCCGTATTATCACAGTCAGAGGCCAAAAGAATCCATACAGATTTCAGTTGAGGCTTCAGGCTCACCTTCTCTTTACATTCATCTTTTCTTCTGTTCTGCCTGCCTTGTGGATCTCAAACTCCAGCAACAGTTGTAACAGCTTTGTAGAAAATATTCTTCTGGACACAGATGATTTCCTACAACTGTATAAAGTCAAATTCCTGCCACACACCTTCCTCTCTGTCTCTCTCATCTCCTACTGGTACTGCTTCTGATCGATTCTGGCATACAAGGAAATAAATATATCTAGCCAGGTGCAACAGATATGTGAATTGCCCCAGCTTGTTTCATCATTCTTGAGAACACTGCTAAAATTTACGCATTTTCTTGGCCAGAGAATCTGAAAAGATAGTACTACATAATATTTACAACCATATGCTTTATTATAAACTAGATTGTACAGCAGAAAATTATTTTCCTATTTCCCCACATTTCACGAAGAGTTTTGTTTTCTGGGATACTTCTAGAACCAGTAGGGTATTTCTAAATATGTTGTACCCTATGGTAGTCTACCTCAGGTCTTATTTTTCCATTTAAGTTTAGTTTCAAAATGGATTAGAGAGACACTTTAAATATGCTTTAAAGATGCTTTCAAAATGGATTGGGGAGTTTGGAACTGACATGTACACACTGTGATATTTAAAATGGATAACCAACAAGGACCTATAGTATAGAGCAGGGTACTCTACTCAATATTATATAACAACCTAAATGGGAAATGAAATCTATTTGAAAAATCGATTTCAAACAAATCTATTTTAAAAATATTCAAAATCTATTAAAAAAATAGATACATGAATACGTATAACTGGACCACTGCTGTACACCTGAAGTTAGCAAAACATTATTGATCAATTATACTCCAATATAAAATGAAAATTTTACAAATAAATAAATACAAAAAGAGAGATGCACAATATGGAGGTGTTGGTGGAGGCAGTAGACTTGTACCATCTTTAAAAAATTCTTGAACTGTAAGTTCAAGGAGGTAATAGAAGCATGTATTGCATAGTTTCATACTTGGCACAGTTCCTGATTTTTCCAAGCTAGACAGTTATTCAAAATGTTTTAATATTTCTTACTAATTTTTATTGACTGGGGTATTTTTATTATTTCAGATCACATTTTTTTTCCTTAATTAATTTGCATTGATGGTAAAGAAATAGACCCTTTTGAGATTTTGGTCAATTACAACCTTGCTTCTGCTTTTGAAATTATGAATTATTACTAAAGCTGGAAGTATATATAAAAAATAGAAAATATGGATACAAAAATAAAATAGTTAAGAGACATTTGAAACCCAGAAAAGAATAATGTTAAAATATTGTGGTAGACCTTTCCAGATAATTTCCCTTAAAAGTAAGCGTCTTTTAATTTCATGGGTGCAGTCACCATCTGCAGTGATTTTGGAGGCCCTAAAAAATAAATTAAAAGATGCTTACTCCTTGGAAGGAAAGTTATGATCAACCTAGACAGCATATTAAAAAGCAGAGACATTAGTTTGTCAACAAAGTTCTGTCTAGTAAAGGCTATGGATTTTCCAGTGGTCATGTGTGGATGTGAGAGTTGGACTATAAACAAAGCTAAGTGCTGAAGAACTGATGCTTTTGTTGGAGAAGACTCTTAAGAGTCCCTTGAACAGCAAGGAGATCCAACCAGTCCATCGTAAAGGAGATCAGTCCTGGGTGTTCATTGGAGGACCAGCAATGGACCCGCAAAGGACTGTTGCTGAAGCTAAAGCTCCAATACTTGGGCCACCTGATGCGAAGAGCTGACTCATTTGAAAAGACCTGATGCTGGGAGGGATTGAGGGCAGGAGGAGAAGAGGACAACAGAGGATGAGATGGTTGGATGGCATCATCGACTCAATGGACATGAGTTTGGGTGAATTCCGGGAGTTGGTGATGGACAGGGAGGCCTGGTGTGCTGTGGTTCACGGGGTCGCAAAGAGTTGGACACGACTGAGCTACTGAACTGAACTGAACTGAACTGAAAAACTAAAGTCTGTCACTGTTTCATCATTTCCCCATGAAGTGATGAGACCAGATGTCATGATCTTAGTTTTGTGAATGTTGAGCTTTAAGCCAACTTGTTCATTCTCCTCTTTCACTTCCATCAAGAGGCTTTTTAGCTCCTCTTCACTTTCTGCCATAAGGGTGGTGTCATCTGCATATCTGAGGTTATGGATATTTCTCCCGGCAATCTTGATTCCAGCTTGTGCTTCATCCAGTCCAGCATTTCTCAGGATGTACTCCGCATATAAATTAAATAAGCAGGGTGACAGTATATAGCCTTGACGTACTCCTTTCCCAGTTTGGAACCAGTCTGTTGTTCCATGTCCAGTTCTAACTGTTGCTTCTTGATCTGCATTTCTCATCAAGTTGAAAACTTTTCAGACATTATTTCTTAGGGTGCATTTTTAAAGCCACCCTTTTCCTCTTTTCCTTCTGAGTTTCTGATGACTCCTGTTCAGTTCTCTTTCCTCTATGTTGACTCATTTGGGTGATTTCTCTTGTTCCGTCTTTTAGTTTATCAATTCTTTCCTATCTTCCTCTATTCTGGAGTTGCTTTCATCCACTCAGTGCTTTTTTTAAAAAAGGTTTTGGAAACAAAAAAAAATAATTTATGTTTTATTGAAGGATAATTGGTTTACAGAATTTTGTTGTTTTCTGTCAAACCTCAACATGAATCAGCCATAGGTGTACATATATCCCCTCCCCTTTGAAACTCCCTCCCATCTCCCTCCCCGTCCCACTCCTCTAGGTTGATACAGAGCTCCCGTTTGGGTTTCCTGAGTCATACTGCAGATTTCTGTTGGCTACCTATTTTACAAATGGTAATGTAAGTTTCCATGTTACTCTTTCCATACATCTCACCCTCTCCTCCCCTCTCTCCATGCCCATAAGTCTATTCTCTATGTCTGTTTCTCCACTGCTGCCCTGTAAATAAATTATTCAGTACCATCTGCTCAGCTTTGATTTCAGTTAGTGTATATTTCAGCTTTAAAATTCTACTTCATTCTTATACCTTCTATATCTTTGCTGAGATTTCTCTTTGCTGAGGTGTTCTGTTGCTTGAAAACTCTGCTTCAAGCCTGTTTTTAGTTGCTTGCTGAAGTATTTTTATCATGGTTGCTTTAAAATATTTGTCAGATTATTCTCACATGTCTGTCATCTCAATGTTACCATATAGTGAATATATATATATATATATATATATATATATATATATATATATATATTTCCCTTTGAGGTCTTCCTTGTTCTTGGTATGATGAATGATTCCTGATTGAAACCTGGATATTTTCATGATATGTTATGAGTCTGGGTCTTATTTAAACCTTCTCTTGTCACTGGCTTTGTTTGATACTTCTCTGGAAGAGAGGCAGATGTCTCCTGCTGTTTAAAAGTTTAGATTCCCCACTTTGCCTTTGTTAACACCTGATCTGGTTAGGGAAGGTCTTCATCGTTGCCAGTCATGGATGCTTGTGTTGCCACTGACACCATGGTGGGATGGCCTCATTACTACTGAGAGGTAGTAAAGGTCCTCAGACTTCACTAAGCCTGCTCTATCACCATCCCACTAGAAAATGGGAAGGCATGGAAGTCCAGACTTCCCATATGGTCTCCATTTACACTGCAAAGGGGTCTTGTAATGACAAGAGGGGATGAAAGTCCTAGGTCCCTACTGGCACCCTCAGATACCACCCCTGCAGAGGCATGGGGGCACCTCTTTATGGCCTTGCAAGGAGGAAATTTAAGCTCTCACTTGGTCTTTGCTGGTGTGGGTGCTAATGGGGTCATAGGTTTTTCTCTGGATTTTGGCTGGAGTAAGGTAATTATTTGGCTTCCCTGGTGGCTCAGTGGAAAAGAAATCTCCTGCCAATGCAGGAATCATGGGTTCTATCCCTGGGCCAGTAAGATCCCCTGGAGGGGGAAATTGGCAACCCACTCCAGTATTCTTGCCTGGGAAATCCCATGTCAGAGGAGCCTAGTGGGCTATAGTCCATGGGGGCACAAAAGAGTTGGACACGACTTGGCAAAAAAACAACTACAAAGGTAATTATTGTCTGAAAGTTTTCTATCTCCTTAGACTGCTCATTTTCTGGTCCTTTGCTAGAGAGACTGATCTTTGTTGGGCCTTTTTCTACTCTTATTGCTATTTCTGAGTTGCTGGCCTCTCAGTTCCACATCTGGGATGGTATGAGAGAAAAAGAAAGCCCAGGAAATTCACTGCTGTATTATTTCCTGAGACCAAGTCTTTGGCTGGTCTGCCTTTGTCCACATTTCATCTTCCTCTTCTCCTTCTCCTCCTTCTCCATTTTTGAAAATTATATAATTTATAATTATAAATGTTATAGTTATATATAAATATATACTTTATATTTATAAATATAGAAATTATAAATAATATATAATTTATAATATATAATTACAATATCCAGGGTTTGTTGAACTTAGGTGGTACAATAAAGAAATGTATGTGCAATTCATCTTTGCCAAATTAAAAGTCATCCCAGGTCTGATATGTCTACATTTTTATTATTTAACTACTTTGTTGTCATTCAGTTGCTCAATCATGTATGACTCTTTGCAGTCCCACAGACTGCAGCAGGCCAGGCTTCCCTGTCTTTCAGTATCTCCTGGAGTTTGCTTAAACTCATGTCCATTGAGTCAGTGATGCCTTCCAACCATTTCAGCCTCTGTTGTTCCCTTCTTATCCTTCCTTGAATCTTTCCCAGCATCACAGTCTTTTCCTGATGATTTGACTATTTGCATCAGGTGGCCAAGGTACTGGAGCTTCAGCTTCAGCATCAGTCTTTCCAATCAATATTCAGGGTTTATTTCCTTTAGTATTGACTGGTTTGATCTCTTTGCTGTCCAAGGGACTCTCAAGAGTCTTCTCCAACACCGCAGTTTGAAAGCATCAATTCAACTATTACTTTGCATATTTTTGTTTTTGTTTTTTTCCTTCCAAAATGGCACTTGGTTAAGTTGTTCTGAGGACATTTTTATATTAAGGTTGGGCTCCCCTGGTAGCTCAGATAGTAAAGACTCTGCCTGCAATGCAGGAGACCCAGGTTCGTTTCCTGGGTTGGGAAGATCCCCTGGAGAATGTAATGGCAATCCACTCCAGTACCCTTGCCTGAGGAATTCTTTGGACAGAGGAGTCTGGTGGGCTAAAGTCCATGGGGGTCGCAAAAAATCCGACAAGAATCAGCAACTAACAACAAAGACATACATTAAGGTTATTACTTATTTTGTCCTATATAAGCAAATATTTTATGGAAACTTTTTATCTGACTATTAATTTCATTTATGGTGTTTTTTCAGCCACATAAAGTTTAAAACTCTCTATGGAAAAACATTTGTAATAGTTATCCTTTTGAATTCGTCCATTGTTTTGAACTCATGTATTTTATGACCATTCTGCGATTCAATAAGTTTTTTATGAATATTTTTATTTTCTTATTTTAAATTTGTTTCTTTTGGTTTGTTTTACATTTAATTCTTTAATCCATATGGAATTTGTGTGTGTAATAAGATAAAGCTATAATGTAATATTTTGTTTTATGAATCAACAAATCATGCCACTATCCTTATTAAGTCATTTTTTCCTTTCTTTAGAGCCCAGAATTACCTCCATGTGCTCTGATTTTCATGATGTGATGCTATTTTCTGACTTTTCTGCTTTGGAATTTCTTATAAAGCCACCATTCCATTTAACCAGAGGCCCTAATCTTTTATCTCTGTCTTGCTTTGTCAACAAGGAAGATCTCACCTCCACAGTTCATTAATTCCTAATGCCCTCTACTCTTACTTCCTCTGACTGACTATCAGATATCAGTCAGATATAAGTTGAGACAACTGACTATCTGGGAATAAAAAGTCAAAGATGTTATTTATTTCTCTTTTGCTAAAAAAATGACATTTCCCATTATTCTATAAAAGAAACATTGTTTATGGTGCCCATGCTGGACAACATTGAAATAAAATGGTGAGAGAAACAGAGTATTTAGAGAAGGGAGTCAAGAAAGTTCTTTTATAATTCATCAAGATGAATTTTGGAAGTTTCTTGCATTTTATTTGTCCTTAGCTAAACTTGGCATTAAATACAATAACTAAAGCACTATTTTTTTCACTCTCCTCTTTCACTTTCATCAAGAGGCTTTTTAGTTCCTCTTCACTTTCTGCCATAAGGGTGGTATTGTCTGCATATCTGAGGTTATTGATATTTCTCCTGGCAATCTTGATTCCAGCTTGTGCTTCTTCCAGTCCAGCGTTTCTCATGATGTACTCTGCATAGAAGTTAAATAAGCAGGGTGACAATATACAGCCTTGACGCACTCCTTTTCCTATTTGGAACCAGTCTGTTGTTCCATGTCCAGTTCTAACTGTTGCTTCCTGACCTGCATACAGATTTCTCAAGAGGCAGGTCAGGTGGTCTGGTATTCCCATCTCTCTCAGAATTTTCCACAGTTTCTTGTGATCCACACAGTCAAAGGCTTTGGCATAGTCAATAAAGCAGAAATAGATGTTTTTCTGGAACTCTCTTGCTTTTTCCATGATCCAGCGGGTGTTGGCAACTTGATCTCTGGTTCCTCTGCCTTTTCTAAAACCAGCTTGAACATCAGGAAGTCCACGGTTCACATATTGTTGAAGCCTGGCTTGGAGAATTTTGAGAATTACTTTACTAGCCTGTGAGATGAGTGCAATTGTTTGGTAGTTTGAGCATTCTTTGGCATTGCCTTTTGGTTTAAAGCTCAACATTCAGAAAACGAAGATCATGGCATCCGGTCCCATCACTTCATGGGAAATAGATGGGGAAACAATGGAAACAGTGTCAGACTTTATTTTTGGGGGCTCCAAAATCACTGCAGATGGTGACTGCAGCCATGAAATTAAAAGACGCTTACTCCTTGGAAGAAAAGTTATGACCAACTTAGATAGCATATTCAAAAGCAGAGACATTCCTTTGCTGACTAAGGTCCGTCTAGTCAAGGCTATGGTTTCCCCAGTGGTCATGTATGGATGTGAGAGTTGGACTGTGAAGAAGGCTGAGCACCGAAGAATTGATGCTTTTGAAGTGTGGTGTTGGAGAAGACTTGAGAGTCCCTTGGACTGCAAGGAGATCCAACCAGTACATTCTGAAGGAGATCAGCCCTGGGATTTCTTTGGAGGGAATGATGCTAAAGCTGAAACTCCAGTACTTTGGCCATCTCATGCGAAGAGTTGACTCATTGGAAAAGACTCTGATGCTGGGAGGGATTGGGGGCAGGAGGAGAAGGAGATGACAGAAGATGAGATGGCTGGATGGCATCACTGCCTCGATGGACGTGAGTCTGAGTGAACTCCGGGAGTTTGTGATGGACAGGGAGGCCTGGCGTGCTGCAATTCATGGGGTCGCAAAGAGTAGGACGTGACTGAGTGACTGAACTGAACTGAAAGCACTATTTCATTGAGGGGTAATTGATTTTGGAATAAAGCAAATATGATTTTGAAGCTACCTGGTTTCCACAATGTAGAAGTTAAATGTCCAAAAGAAAGTCAGTTTTGCTCCTTTGAACCTTGTTTACTTTATAAATAATATTGGTTACCAGAGGGGAGAGAGAAAGGGGAAGGGGCAAAATCAAGGCAGAGGATGAAGAGATACAAACTACTATGTATAAATAAATAAGCTATGAGGATATATTTTAAAGCACAGGAAATAAAGCCAATATTTTATAATAACTTAAATGGAGTATAATCTGAAAAATTGTTGAATCATTCCTCATTATCTGTGAGGGTTTTGCTGTTGTTGTTCAGTTGCTCAGTTATGTCTCAATCTTTGCAACCCCATGAACTGCAGCATGCCAGGCTTCCCTGTCCTTCACTGTCTCCTGGAGTTTTCTCCAACTCACATCCATTGAGTCGATGATGCTATCCAATCATCTCAGCCTCTGTTGCCTCTTCTCCTCTTGCCCTCAATCTTTCCCAGAATCAGGGTCTTTTCCAATGAGGTGACTCTTTGCATCAGGTGGCCAAAGTATTGGAGCTTCAGCTTCAGCATCAATCCTTGCAATCAATATTCAGGACTGATTTCCTTTAGGATGGACTGGTTGGATCTCCTTGCAGTCCAAGGGACTCTTAAGAATCTTCTCCAGCATGACAATTTGAAAGCATTTATTCTTCAGCACTCAGGCTTATTTATGGTCCATTTTAGACAAGTTATTTAATCTTATGTTCTTAACTTTCCTCATCCATAAATGGGTCTAATGTTAGGAGTTACTTTGTAGAGCTATCATGCCTGACACATAACAAGTTCTCAGTAAAATAGTAACTCATTGGCTTGAATTCAAGCTCATCATCTTCCAGATGGTGAAGCTGATCCAGAGGATGAACTGAGTCGGCAGAGCAAGGACTGTGTGTGTGTTATTCGCTCAGTCATGTCCAACTCTTTGTGACCCCGTAGACTGTAGCCCACCAGGCTCCTTTGTCCATGGAATTCTCCAGGCAAGAATACTGGAGTGGATTGCCATTCTTTTCTCCAGGGGATCTTCCCAACCCAGGGAATGAACCTGGGCCTCCTGCATTGCAGGCAGATACTTTATTGTCTGAACTATCATGGTATCTGCTACTACAGTTCTCATTTCCTGATTCTCTGGACCCAAGATGGACACCAAAGAGTCTCAGGGTGAATCCTTCCCACAGAGGAAAGGGAATTATGCTGTAACTATGAGGGAAGAATTATCTGATCTATAAATTAACATATATCATGTCTGATTTTGAGGCATCTACAAATCCAGAATAGGCAAATCTTTGAAAAAGATGTCTTGTTTTGTTTTGCATGGGCATCTTTCCTGCTTGATAATTAAGAAAATTGAAGTGGAAACTGAACTATGTTGATCATAAAAATTACATGTAGCAACATAAATTTCAAAAAGAAGAGATTTTTTTTTCCAAAAAGAAGACATTTATGCTTCCTGTAACTACTCACTATATTCTGCTTTTTCTGTCTAGAACCGAGTATCAGGTTCTAGATAAACAATTCCACTGAGATTTGTAAAGGGGAGGACAATACTACTTAATTTTAATCTTTTTCCCAAAAGCAATGCATTATAAAATATGGTTTAGAGTTTAAACTGAGATAAACCTTGTTAACGATCAAGAAAAAGAAAAAAAAAACACTCTATGTCAGACCATATGTTCTGTTGTTTTCTTAATTTGGAAAATACAGAGAGTGCTAATTCTTCATGTTCAGCAAGCATGTACAGACCATTCTTTCTAGCTACACCATCATTTCTTTTAAAAAAACAGAACATGCTCCATGAATAGGCCTTTCCATAGGGCCTCATTTTTAATTTTCCAGAGTTTGGAGAAGCATTATCCATCAAGTTCCCTCCACTGTTGAGAATAATGCTGTTTTTGTCACACACGGGGTCTATTTTGAGCTCAAATATGCACTCCGACAGTAGACTATAGGCTTGCAGAACTGTCAGCACAATGCCCCATTACAAACTGTCCCTATAGCAAGATGACTTCATTTTAGCAGGCTGTTCCGCTTACTACATTCTCCCCGGCTTCACAGTTCAGCACAGTCAAACAAGGTGATGGCATTTTTAAGGCTCCAGATTTTATTGGTCTTCAAATTAAGGTAGGTGGCCAGGTGCTATTTCAGAGCTTCATTGGGGCAACCTCATGATAAATTTGAGTACATCGAAACTATAAGGGGTTACTTATTTTATACTGGAAATGTAAATACTGGTTTATGAAAAAGGCTGCTGTAACAGGAAGTGACTTCATATATCATTACCTGAAATAAGATTGTGGGAAGGTCTAGCTTTAATCTGAACGATCGTTAAAACCTGGGACATATTGTTTTTCAAGGACTCTGTATTAGAATCCAAGTGACGTCTATTTGCATTGTGAGCTTTCTACTTACTGAATGTTAGTGAAAACCCTGTACTTTAATTATTTCACATGTATTTGTCTGTTTTCTAATTTTCTATTAAGACACAATGTTAAAGACATATACCATGATCCATAAGCAATCATGTCTTCTCTTTGAGTTATATCCTTTGCCCAGAAATAAATTTTGCTCAATATTAGAGCATGCTTGTACATGAGAAAAGAGCCTCATGTGAAGATTAGGATAGGTGGAGTTAAGTTAAAGGATAGATATTTGAAATCACAAGACTTGAAAGGAATTCTAAGCACTAGTAGAAGCGTGTTTTAGAAAGATGGTAATGGTAACCCTCTATGCGAGACAGCAAAAGAGACACAGATGTATAGAACAGACTTTTGGACTTTATGGGAGAGGGAAAGGGTGGGATGATTTGGGAGAATGGCATTGAAACATGTGTACTATCATGTAAGAAACAAATTGCCAGTCTAGGTTCAATACAGGATACAGGATGCTTGGGGCTGGTGCACTGGGATGACCCAGAAAGATGATATGGGGAGGGTGGTGGGAGGGGGGTTCAGGATTGGGATCTCATGTACACCCGTGGCGGATTCATGTCAATGTATGGCAAAACCAATACAGTATTGTAAAGTAAAAAAAATAAATAAAATAAAAAAGAAGTGTGTGAGTAAAGAAAAGATCATTTAACATTTTAGCTTTTCTTTTCTTCTTCTAAGATGGTAGCAATGGGTTTCTGTGTGCTCAGTCACTTCAGTCATGTCTGACTCTTTGGGACCCCATAAACTGTAGCCCACCAGGCTCCTCTGTCCATGGGATTCTCCAGAGAAGAATACTGGAGTGTATTGCCATGCTCTCCTCCACGGGATCGTCCCAACATCTCCTGCATTGCAGACTGATATTAACCACTGAGACAATGCATGCAAAGAACTCAACAACAACAACAAATATTATCTATCCTTCCTCTCAACAAATACTCTGCCAAGTTCTTTTTGAACCTGCTTTGCGTTTTGCAAAATAGTGTCTAAGTAAAATGTTAGTTGCTCAGTAATGTCCAACTCTTTGACAGACCCCATGGACTGTAACCCTCCAGGCTCATCTGTCCATGGAAGTCTCCAGGCAAGAATACTGGAATGGATAGGCATTCCCTTCTTCAGGGGATCTTCCTGACTCAAGGATAGAACCCAGGTCTCCTGCATTGGCAGGTGGATTCTTTACCATTTGAGCTACCAGGGAAGCCCATTTAAGTAAAAGAATGTGCAATGTGTACATACGTTTATGTCATTTATATACCTGATTTTAAATGTTCATGACTAAGTGCAGCTAAAAACTAAATAATCAAATGTATAAAACTTGCTATTTTTCTTCAGGTAAAAGATTTTAGAATTTTCAAATTCACTTTGATAAACTCTCTCATCTACTACTTTATATAATTCTTTACTTTGTTAATTGAATTCACTGAAACACATTCTGTGTGGGAATTCATTCTCAAGAGCAGAACTAGCTCAGGCATCTATTAAAAGTTCATTTATTCTTTTATCCAACTCTGTCCTGAGTGGGTATGCAGCTGTCTAAGTTTTAGAGCTGTTTTGCAGATCATTTAGAACAATTCCGAGTGAATAAAATATTAACAGTTTGGAAAGCAGGCTATTAAGAATATAAAAATAAAACTGGTTTTCTAACAAGTTTTGTAAATAAGTAAACATGAACAAAAATTTAGAGATCTCATGACTTTGTTTTAATAATTGAAAAATGCAGCAAAATTAATGTCTAAGGAAAATTTTTAGCTAGAAAATTTAGGGCATTAGGCCCTATAGATCAGAGAACCAGGGATTTAAAATACTCATAAAATGTTGTAATTCATTTCAAG